>NW_027210609.1:3877500-4477500 GCF_029030835.1 Brachyistius frenatus | reverse complement strand
GCTATAAAAATAAACTTGCCTTGCCAACGTGAAGCTGCTGTGGAAATCCATCCATCTGTGAATGAACTAGAAGCTACCAACTCCCCCTTGTGGAAAATCTGAACCTTGCTGAATGTTTTTTTTTTCCTAAAACTGCAAATGTCATCATCTGTCCTAATAATGCAAAACCTGGACATAAACATAATAATTATTACTATAAACTGCACTTTGCACATAAACATCATTAAAAGTAAACATGTCAGTTTTTACTTCAGAGCTTCCGTTCTCCAAATAGGAGTAATAATTGTTGGTTTAGCAGACTTCAGTTTTATTTTTTTACAGTTAAAATTTTTACAGTTGCATTTAATATTTGAATGTCAATACTGTAGTGGACCAACAAATCAACCTCAAACACTTATGCTGCTTTCATCTTGCCCAAAATAGGTATGAAATGTTTGCAGAACAGTAAGAAACTTGAAAGACATTTTTTAAGCTTTTTAAAGAAATATGATAGAAAGAAATGCAAATATTTGTTCCTAATTTGAGGACACAAAAACAAAGAAATCTGGTAATCAATCTGGAAATGTTGTCCTTTTGGGACTTTTATTTAGAAATTTTTCAATCCCAAAATTCAATGGGTACAAGGAAATGACAAGGCTGTGAATCACCATGGCAACAGTGTAAATTCCCAAATACCCACTGTACCCCGAGACATGACAGTTTTTTTTTCTAAGAGCTTTTCATTTCCTGTCGAAAAAAGTCAGTGTTTTCTGGAATATAAGGCCGCCAATGCTTCTCTCTCTCTCTCTCTCTCAAACATCATGATGGTTGTTTGTTTTCCCTTCAATCAACGTTAAATCTCTTGGAAGTGTTTTCGATGTTGCATTTCACTCCATTTATACCGAAACACAAAAATAATTAGCTAAATTACAAACAGGACATGGCCATGTAGTCCGTTCATGTCATGATTCGCCTGTCCCGCTCTGTGAAGCCTCGACCTCTCGTCCAGTTTAAAGTCGAGACTTTGACCTTCATCAGGAACAAACCTGTGCAGTCTCTTAACTCATCTTCCTCTTCACTTTAACACCTGCAATGTCCTTCATCCCATCACGCGCATGAAGAAACATGAGAGTTATGGGTAAAGTGCACGAGTCTCTTCCCACCCTTTCCTCCGTCATCCCGACTTTTCTTCCTCCGTTTTGCCGAGTTGAAAATTCATCATGAGAGCAGAAGTGATGGGGCAATAGAAGAGCTTTTCGGGATGTTGATGATGGAAGATGATGATGTGTTGGAGCGGCAGACGACGAGGCTAGAGGCCTATAGACTGAAGGGTTTGTCTCTCGGCGTTGTTGAGGTGGCCTGAGAACATGCTGTAACATGGCTGCTGGGCAAACTGTGTCAGGAAGTCCGTCAGGTAAGCCTGAGGAGGAGACAAATGATGACATCAGTGTCATGAAGTGATAAATCCTGCAGGACATATTCCTGTATCAGGGCAATCGGGAGCACAGGGAGCAGGTACAAATTCAGCTTCAGTTCACACGTCTCTTGATGTAGTTAGGAAACTGTAGTCCAAATACAACATTTATTACCCCCCCAAAAAAGAGAGAAAAAAAAATTAAGGCTCTAAACATTTTAAATCCCCAAATTCACAAGACTTTATTATGAATGGGAGATTACTCCCGTATACATTAAAAAAATAAATAAATAAAAAAAAAAGCATACATTTCATTGCATGTGTTCGTGAGAATTTGTATGTTTTTCAATTTTTTTTTTCAATTATTTTATTGTTTGTAAAGTTTATTTATTTGTATTTTTACCGTTCTCATTAAACTTTTGCAGGTGGCATGAGATGCAATAAGCGTTGATAAAACATCAGTATTTGATGCTCTAGTAACAGCCTTATTTGACACCCTGAGAATTAAAATGCATTGCTATTTCTAGTTCTCCATGTAAATCAAGACAGTATTATGCGATGTATCTATAAACACAGACACACAGTGGGGAACTAATTACTACTTAATGTAGTCCAATGCACTCCAATATAACAGTCATGTCATAAGAGGATTTACAAGTACATTGGTATCTTGATTTTGATCGTATTCAGGACATGACCTATAAATTAAACATTAAAATGCTGGTTATTCATATCCCCGAATACAGAGTCACTACAATATCCAGCTTTCTGATCATGAGAGTTCAATTTGTTGTCATCTCAGCCACTATGATCTTTACCATCAGGCGTAGGTCATACACCTGGATCAGGTGTTCACATGCCACGGTATCCTGGTTTCTACTGGATCATTCCAGGTATCATAAAGGATCAGCCTTCATCCAGGTTTTTGGAACAAAATAAGATGTTTACATGTGATACACATAACAAGGTTCCTTTGAAAATCCGATCATAACCGGGACACTAATGCACATGTAAACACATTGTGTAATGATGCTTATAATGTTCAGGTTTTGTCGACACCGTCATAGAGATTGTTTCTCATACTCGGTGTAAATGTTTTTTTTTTTTTTTTACTGAAGATCAATGTCCACAAAAAAAAAAAATCATTAAAAAAAATGTTAAGCTACAATTCATAGAAGAGCTGTTGTACTGAATTGTATATAGTTGTCAAGGTGTCTCTGATAAATTGGTCACTGAAAGAATGTTTTCATTACTTATGCATGTGTCCAGTCGATGAGTCATTACAGAGTCTGATAAAGATGAGGATGAAGTCAGGTATTGTAGTGGTCACACACAATAGTACCGACACATATAGGGGCTGTTTATTTCTCTTGTAGCCATTGCAATGAAAACATTTTAATTTTCGTACTTTAATAAAGCAGTGTGCCTCGTCTTTTCAGAGAATCTGATCCCTCTTATTCGGGCAAAGGTTACTTATTTGTGTTCTTGCTTCAAAGCTGACGAATCCACAAGCGTGTTGTGTACTTTCCCTTTTATTCGCCAGGACAACCAAACTGGACCCGAGAGAATAACGTTGCACAGCCACATGACCGTTGTTTATCAGCAGCTGGAAGTGCCAATTGCGCGTTTCAGTCTTTACGACTAATCCGCCATTGGCACATGGCACCATTTCACCCTAAAGCTCCTTTATAATTGGAGCATCTTCTGATCTGATTTGACATGCGAGGACAGAAAACGCTCTCCGACATTGGTGACGATGGCTGCGTCTTGCAGCGATGAGAGAAAAACCTTTCTGAGGGTCCGGATCCTCCAGGAGAGCGTGCATGATGACATGCTACCGTAACTTATTAATTACACTGAAAAACTACTGACTGCAAACACCTAGTAATCTGCCACGATGGGAACGTTTGGTAGTTTTCGTACAGAATATCTGTGCACAACCCTCATGAGCTGGCCGGGCATGAAACGGCACAAATACTGAAAACAGCTACATACACAAGGTGGCAGTTTAGTCCTCAAACATTTCCTGATTCACTGTGGAGTGAAATCAGATTCATCATTTTCTTGCTTAGAATCTCTCTAATGATTTTTTTATTTCAATATAAAAGTGTATTGCACTCATTTCACAGAACCAGCACATCAATTTTGGACAAAAGAGAGAGAGAGAGAGATCGCTTTTGTTTTTAGCTTCACGAATCTCTCACTGAACATAAAAACTTCAGCCTCTTGTGTTCATTTAGCAAACAAACCATTTTTAACAAGTATTTTCCAGTGTGTTTTTTTTTTTTCCCGTGTCCCTCACTCCCTCTCACAAGGTTTATTTTCCTTCATGCTGGTTTCGGCTGCTCTGAATCAACAGTGGTCTAATACTGCACGGTCACTTGTTGAGGGAGAGAGGAAGAGCGCTTGTTTTAATGCAGGTTAGTGCAGAAAGTGACAGATTAATCTGACCATTTGTGTTTGATATGATATGAAACCTAATTGGTTACAAGTCAAGTCATTTAATGGCATTTCCAAACCACACAAAAAAGAGTGTCCCTCCTAATGACTGCGTCCTTCCGGTGTGGCTCCGCGGCTCCAGACGAAGGAGTGTCTTCTGACTAATTAACCTACCTTGGTGGCTACATGTAAAATAAGACAAGTCAAATCAACGGTTTAGAGTTTACCTGCAGATCAATCAGATATATGGGGTCTTTCAAAGCATCTGGATCATCCTCATCGTCATCCTCGTAATAATCATCATCTGTAAAGAAAGAAAGACAACGGATATTAGGAAAACTCCATTTGTAAAGCTGAAACAATGTTCTACAGTAAGAAGTACACACGGGAAAAGTGAGGAGACTATACAGGAGTAGCTGAGACGCTCAGGAGATAACAGTACCGTATTTATTGGAGGCGATAAGGTCGGAAAGCAGCTGCCCTGCCAGCCCTTCATCCTCCTCCTCCTCATCCTCCCCCTCGTCTTGTTCGTGGTCCTCCCACATACCGCTGGATTCTGACACAAACACAAACAACAGCTGGTTACCGAGATGTCTGCTGCTGCGTTTCTCTTTATTTTACAGACATGGGACTGAGCAGTTTAAATAGAAAATACAATGAATCTGCAGTCGAGTCTTCAGATTTCAGCTGAATGGACTTCAATGAAGCCTTTCTACTGTGTCTACTCACCTTGGCTCCAGTCTGCTGCGTTCGCTCTGCTGGCGTTGGCCTCCACTACAGTCGACAGCTCGTTGATGATCAATTTAAAGATCTTCACTAGCAAAGGAATGTTGGTCCATCGCTCCGGGTCTGTTGAAATTAAATACATAGTCAAGAGCAATAAAAACAAGAGATTGCATCGTCTTAAGGTTTCTTAAGGCTTCTCCTAATGTCACACGTAATGCGATCGTTGAAACCTTTCCAACCATCTCTAAACTCAAAACCTCAACGCTTATGATGTAGAGAAACACGGTCAAGTAAACAAATCCAGATGATTTAGTCTCATACTCTTTGCAGATTTGGAGCGTGTGCGGATGCCGTCGTCAGGGTTGAAGAGTTCTTCTCCCTTGACCACGATGTCTTGGAGACGTTTGTCATCAGTGTTGAGACCGTGCTGCAGCAGCTTACAGAGAGCCACCGTGCTGCAAGGGGACAAGAACCAAAAGATAAATGGAAGATTCAACTTTATTATTTTTATTTTTTAAAAACTGTAAATCACTGACACTGACATAAAATACTCCAACTCGGTCCAGCCAGTGTCAACCATTTGAGAGAGGCAATAATTGTTTAAATATGTTGATAAAAGTGCAGATTCTATCCTGGAAGGCATTCATTGTGCTACATTTATTTGTACACAATAAAAAGGGAAAATAATTGTTGCGTAAATAATGAAAAAGAGCAGAGGAGGAAGAAATGAACAATGGCAGTTTTTCTCATTTTTTTCCCTCTATGATTTAAATGACCAGCTAAATGTAAATAGTGAGGAAAAATGTGCTAAAATATCTTTTACTGGAAGAACTGAACAACTACAGTCTAAACTACTGGTGCTACTCATGAATGTATTTTAGGAGACCTGGATACTAGATTACAAGATGGGACCCCGTGTATTCAAACTAAAGTGGCAAATACACACCAAAAGATTTGGGCCATGCGGTACATGGATGTTCAGCACGTTTCCACAAAATTTAAAGACAATGTGCATTAACATCCTTCTCCGTCGAACCCATATGCCCGTATCCAGGTCAGCTGACTTCCAGGTGGCTCCCCACACACACAACTGGACTAAAATAAAAAAATATATATTGCAATCCAAATGTAACTGGACCAAATGGATGGAATTCTGATAATAAACATCATTTCACTGGGATTAAAAAAAAAAAAATTCACCATTTTACAGCTGCTTCTTTTCATATGATTGTGTGAGGAAAACGTGTGCGTCACGTGGTGAATACAGAAGTTTTAGTCACACGGATGGCCGCCACACAAAAATCACAGCACAGCCCAGAACTGTTCCTAAGGGCTTCGTACTGCAAGTTTATTCCCCTATTAGTGATACAGGTTAGCTATGATGAGCCTGATACGCCTGATAGAAAGAGCTGAGCTATCATTAGCACCAGCGAGTTACTGTTGCAGCCTTCAGACCACCTTTGGCTGCAGGTAAAAGTCAAATATTATTGCTTTGTTAATAATGTAAAACTGCTGCAGTCAGGTACAAAATGATTCACGAAATGTTGTCTGACCTGACTTTACCCTCGTACTGTCCGTAGAAGAGGTGCTGCCTGCTCATCCACTCTGTCATAACAAACTCCAGCGCAGGTTTCCCTGTTGGTCCCGGCAGACTGCACAAGAACTCCAGCAGAGGCTCCAGCTGAGAGTGAACCAGGTGGGCGAACACCATGATCAGAGACTACAGAGGAAGATGAAGACGCAGGTTACAAACATCACATTCTCGCCTGCGTCCCATCCGAATTATCACGAAACATATTATCATCGTTGCTCCCGACCTGCATGACGCTCAGAGTCTCGGCTTGCTGCATCTTGCTCAGAATTGCTCGCAGGATCTGGTCCAACTGTTCCCCGAGCTCAGTTCCCGCCCGAGAGATCAGCGTGGACACCAACCTGCCCACGAAGGCGGCCGTGAACTCGGAGGTCCGGGGGTCCAGCAGCTGGTTGACAACCTGCATGACGTACCAGAGGCCGCTGTTCCCCTGCTCGTCTCTCCACTGGGCGATCTGCTCCAGGGCGACGGAGACGTACGCCCGCAGACACTCGCCGCCGTTCTGGAGCGACGAGAGAGGCGACAAGAGAGTAGATGGAGAGTGAGGAGAGAGAGAGGCGGGACACGGAGCACAAATGGTACCTTCAGAGTAAATCGATAGCTGCAAACTACAGTCGTAAATGAGCATCAGTACAATAGTTATTTGAAATATTTGCTATCCAAAATAACTTTTGGTGATGAGAATTCAGTGTCTGGATGAAATGCAAATAAGGAGAACTTCAAATAAAAAAAATAAAAATAAAGCTTTGTTTTGTTTACCTGCATTACTGCATTGTCATCAGTGCGTAAGGTGCACTGTGCCACTACAGGAAACGCCTGGCACACCAACACCTCTGACAGAGGCGCTTTGGTGTTTCGGACAACTGTGGTCAGGATGTCGATGGACGTCTGTGGACAGAGCAGCAGCAGCAGAGACAGATGAACCAAAGTCTTTTGTGAATCTCAGGGAAAAACTCAGTACAGCGAAAGAATTATGGGTTGGGCTCGGTCCGGTCTCACAATTGGTCTCAGCCAGACAAAAACTGTGTGTTATAAGGATAAGAGGGAATTATCGGCTGAGGAGGATGTTAGGTTCGGACTGATCTGGACTTTCATCTGGTTGCAGATTGAATAAATGCTGGAAGGAATGAAAAGTACTAGTAACATTTGTTGTGTATGTGTGGCAAAAGAGGAGAAAAGACTTTAGAGAAGATTTTCAAAGTTTAGCTGATATACTTTTTTGTGTCTTGTTTTTGTGATAAGATCATGAGGTTCCTAAATCATTCAAAAAAAAAATTATTTTGGAGAAAAACCAAAAGCAGAATGACTGACCTCATCATTGTTTGGCCTCACAGCAGGGTAACAAACATGAAAACATTACTGTGCCACCTCCTCATCTGGAAAGTATTTTCTTTTGATAAATCGTTGTCTTTCTGAGGCGCCTTCTACTTACAGCACAGAGTCCGTAGGGGATCTTGTCGGGGGGAGCCTGCATGATGCTGACCAGCGTGGGGATAAGCCTCATCTGCATGGGGCCCTGGCAGCCTTCGATCTGGGCCAGCTCCTTAAAGATGTCCTGAGCCAGGGAGGCCACCACAGGGTCTGAGGACAAGAGAGGAGACGGGGCCTGAAAGGTAAGAGACACTTTCCCAAGAATTTTTTTCTTTTTTTCCTCCCCTCAATGGTTCAACTTTAACCTCTAAGAGGCCATTTACATGTCAGATGTGATTATACTTCAACAGTCTGATTGAGAGGATAAGGCTTGATGAGCTGCATTAGTACCATTGTTATATTTAAGGAAAATAGCGATGGTGAGGGGGCAGATCTTGTTCTCGGCGCTGGTGGTGAAGGTCGGGTCGACGGTGCATACGATGCACAGCGTCTCCATGACGAGCGTGAGCACCTCTGAGCTGAACTGGGCTGCCAGTTGGACCAGTCCCTCGAGGATGCTGGGGAGGAAGGGCTGAAGGACGTGCGTGCTCTCTGACAGCTTCAGCTGATCACAGTAGCTGCAGAACGTCATGGATGTTAGCAGTCGATGAAAACAAAGCCTCCATTCAACATTTGTATTTTTACGATCAGTTATTATAGGTGAGTCTGTAATAAAAACATGAGAAGTTTACAGTTTATTTTAGGGTCTGTGATGAATGTCATGAGCTTTTTGTTTGGTCCGTTTTGATTTTGTGAAAATTCATTCCAGAAAATTGTAATATTTCCAAAACAAAAGATTTTGTTTTTGGGTTCAGAGACTCTGCAAATTTGCATGAACCACAGCTGAGGAGAACTACTGAGACAAAGTTGTGAGTGCCTGGTGTGTTAGATCACAACGATTATACAAGGGTTTTCTGGTTTTCTGGTCTTGACAGTCAAAATTAAAAACATGGCTAACTCACCCCCAGATGGCCCTGACCGCAGAGATGCGGACGGAGGGCGGCTGACTGTCATGGAGGCCGCTGACGGTGGCCTGGAGGAACTGCTGGATGAGCTCGGGAGACATGGCCGCCGTGAAGCGACTGGCCGCCCACAGAGCTCGGCCGAGGAGGAACGGAGATGCCGCTGGTAAAGAGAACAAAAAAAAAAAAAAGAAATAGGGAAAAAAAATTCATGAAACAACAGAGTTTAGCGTTTTAATTTCATATAAATCGAATACAATTTCACTGTCAAGTTCCTTTAATCCTGTGTTTTTCCGCTGACTTGATAATGACTACCTCACCTTTTAACCATCAAGATTCAGTTCAAGTCTCACCTGCCAGGTTGAGATCAGCCAGGATGACGCTGGCCAGAAAACCGTGCATGTCAAACTGGATACGACCGTTCTTCACGTTCTCCGTGATGATGGTCTTTACTGAGCCGAGGGCCAACATACAGGCCTCATGAATCTTCCACCTGGTTTGAAGAAAAACACCACGAGACATTCAGGGTTTCCTTGCCACTCTGAGTGTTTCGGACAGAAAGCAAAAAAAGAAAAGAAAAAGAAAAAAGAGTAGTGTCTTTAAAATAGACAAAGTCAGGATACTGATCGGTGAGTGTAACGCGTCTCCTCACCAGTGCTCATTGCCACTGTTTTTGGCCTGCTCGGCCTCCTGCAGGTGTCTGGTCGCGGCCGCTGCCAGTGCTGCTGCGCTCTCATTCTGAAACTCTGCAGCAACAGCCTGCAAACGGAGGTCAAAGGTCACCATCAATATACAAACCGTCAAGGTGGATGACAGGCTGAGAAGTGAGCTGATAAGCGAGCATTGTTTCCAAACCACAGCAAACATACGGAAATTGGACATGTCCAACCCGATCCTCGTGTATTTGACACTGCACACAAACACGCGCAGTCCCGAGTCTGTCGTGACAACACAGTGATCACACACGCGTTGTGTCATGGGAAATGTGTATCTTTCAAAATAAAAGCACAGCACCAGAAGTTCGGCACACTTCGAAATTAAAGTTCGAATTTCTTTCCACACACATATCCATGACCCACTCAAAATGGCTCCACGACCCACTTTTAGGTGACGGCCCAGTAGTTGAGAAACGCTGCCCTAGACCTTCTCACAAACCATTTTCCCTTATGAAAAGTCACATTTTGCCCCGTCTGTGTTCATTTGCAGCAGTGTTGAGTCTCCAGCTCTATGTTTGTATCTCACCAGCAGCAGGTCCTGAGCGGAGATCCTGACAGAGTAGGAGAAGGTGTCATCATCCTCGTCCTCTACAAACTGCTGGGGGTTCGCCGTCCACACTTTGATCTAGTGAAACAACACAGTTAACAATCAGGTGGACAAATCACCATAAATATAAGCAGCATTTACACTTTATTCCATCTTTTTAATAGTTCATACCTTCATGTATGCACCCACCCTGCCAACACCCATTTCTAACACGTGTCGCAGTCATTTCTCACCTGGTCCTCAGTGATCTGCATGTACAGGATGATGTAGTAGATGAGTTCGGGCAGCGCTTTCTTCACGGTGCTCTTGAACTTGTTGTTCTCCAGCAGCGTGTGGACAAACTCGAAGATGCTGAACACCAGATTCTCAAAGCCCAAAACCTCTCCTGCAAAGGTAAATAAATCTTATCAATCAATCAATCAATCAATCAATCAATTTAGAGTGCAGAATTCTGAAGCAGCATTATCCTGCTACACATTACATCACAAAGAATACAGAGACCCGAACATACAACAGTGAATAGAGTAATACAAGTTTAAGTAAGACAACCACATAAAACATCAGTGTTAACTGACAGAGGGGAATAAAACTATATACAAATTATAAAATTAACATTAGACAATGATGTCTAAAAATCAATGTGTAAAAAGGAAGTGTGAGCAAAATGTAAATTGTGCTCACCGTCTGAATCTACAGGGTCATCCACTTCCTCTGTGTAGTTGACTTCTGTTCTTACATAAGTGAACATCTGGTTAAGGAGTAATACAGTCTTCATATATTTAGGTTTTTGTAAGTATTTTTCCCCCACATTAATATTACCTTCCTGTTATTAAGTATTGTCATTAATAATAATCTCTTATGTGAAGATGTAGTTTATTTGGGAAGTACATTTTTTAATTTTCACACCATCTAGAAATGCTTTTTTTCCTCGAAACATGTGAAAAAGTGTTTCATCTCGCTTAAGGCAGCAGGTGACTTCCATAATACAGAAGTAATGGAGATGACTGATTTAAAGATGCTGAAAACAAAAGACCATAAACTCAAACCACAGTGAGTGGTCGATATAAACTGACTGCAAAATGCCTCAGAATTACGTTGCGCTCTTTCTTCCTGAAGTGGATGCTTTGGTAAGACATGGACAGCAGTAACAAATTCAACACGCAGCTTTTATTGTAAAGGATATAAAGCTGCACTTTCAGTCAGCGTGTTCCACACGATGGGTAATATTTGCTGCATAGACGACACCATGGGTTTGGGGAAGTTCTTTACCAACGCTGTCACTGCCTGTGACCGGAAGAAGACGACAAAAATACTGATTTAATTGCAGCTATTATACACATTAAAAATGACATGTGTTTCTCAAGTGAATAAATAAAATGTAACTGACAACGAGTGTACGACATAATCAGTCAGGATAAATGCTGGAATCTGTGACAGGCTCTGCAGGTACACACTGGTTTACCAACTCAAGATTGCCTTCATATTGTGAGGAAAGTGGAAGTCACTTAAGTAACTACTCAATGATTCTGTGGTGCATCTCACCTTGAGGACTTCCATCTTGAGGCCGCTGTCAGACGAGGGTCCATCAGGCATCTGCAGGGCCTGCACAAACGCTTCTGTGAACTGCTGCACCACAGGGAAGATCAACGCTTTGGCTGCCCCCTGCACGCACAAAGAATACACGGTTATTATTCAAAAACAAAAAAACATCGACCCGTCTTCGCTGAGACTTAAATGTAAGACTGTAGCAGGCAGAACAACAATTTCAAAAATGATCAAAAGAAAAGAAAAAGTTCCATTGTATTACTAATTCAAAATACATCTGTGATGGAACAGTTATTCCTATAATATGTAGAAGACAAGCATTTTATGTCCTGCTGTCCCCGCCTCACCTTCTCCAGCTCTTCGATTGCACAGATGAGGTTGGCACAGGTGGTGAATATCTCCACGGCTCTGGAGCGAGTGCGAATACTGTAAACCTGCAACAATTAGTGTGGAAAGGTCATGTCAGACAAATACAGTGCAGAGCAATTACTATCAGTAACAGAAAATAAGAGAGATTACACTGACAATTGACAAAAATGTATGCATGCAAAGACAACAAAATTCAAAACTATGTTAATTTATTGTTCTTGACGCAGTAAAACTCACAATCCCTGTTTTTTCATAAAAATAAAAGGTCACACTGAAGTGACAACTGGCTTCACGCTGCATCTGAATGCTGCTTGCTTGTGAATTTAAATTAACTGTGGGAGAGAAGACAGATGGAGCAACTTTCCAAAGATGCCTCTCCGCTACTGTTTATCCTAACTTGGTGAAAAAGCTGAAGAAATACCGTAAACACTGCTGCTGATCATTAGAGATAAGAGTTGTAGCAGTACCTCGGCCATGGTAAAGATCTTGTACATCTCGGGTAAGATGACTGGAGCTACGAGCGGCATCTGTGTATCCGTAACCTCTCGAGTAAACTCTGCAAACAATAACAAGAGACATTGACAACAAGAAAAAAAAAAAATAGAACTTTTGGCTAGTTTTAGTTTTTCATGGGAAAGATTTCTAGCCTGAAAGGAAAATTTGCCCCGTTTTATGTGGATGTTCACATCACTAGTGTTGATGGTGAATGTAGTCAATTGAGGGGATACGTTTGTCAGTGTGCTATATTGAGAGAGACAGCTGAGTTTTTCGGAGTCTTCCTGCAAGCAGAGCCGTACCGGTTATGTCTGCATGCACCAGGATGCATTTTGCACGACCTTGACAACTAACCCCCGATACTGATGAGGAAATAAGTGTTAATCACGCTGTTTCCTGCTGTTAGTGTAGTGTCACCACTGCGCCCTAAAAAAAAAAAAAAAATCGTATAAAAAAAATCCGGGTCAAGTATGTTTGTGTGTTTGTTTATGCGAATGTTATTACATACCTGTGAGGACCCTCATGGCCCCATGTACAGCATTGACATCTCCGCTGACCAGCATCTCCATCAGGAGGGTGAAGAGCTGCGGCCACGCCTCGGGCCAGTCCCAGTGGGCGATGGCCGACACGGCGTACGCAACACTGGAGCGAACTTTGCTGATCGACTCACGCAAACCGCTTGGCAGCAGCTCCCTGATGGCCGCTTTAGCCTGAAGGGAGACAGCAGGGGTTTTAACCACATTCGGCTTCAACCCTACGGGGGTTATATTAAAATTTGGTCCAAGTGCAATACTTCGGAAAGATGGAACTTCGGCCACCGGGAGGAAAATAAACGTACGGTTGATTCAGAAAGTTTATAATGCTTCCGTTTTTGAAAAGTTGTGTTGAATCAATAATAAAAATAGGTAAAATTTGATTCTTTTCCCATTTATTTATTCTAAAAAACCTGTAATGACAAAGTGAAAACAAGTTTATAGAAATATTTTTTTTTTTAAATGTTACAAATAAAAACTGAAACTAGATTGTTCAGACCCTCAATTCAACTTTGTAAAAACCTTGCAGAAAGTGAATAGTCGCTCCAGTCTCAGGTCAAAACACTCTGGACCAGGTTTTCTTCAAAGAGTTTTGGGTATTTGGTTGCATTCATCCTTCCCTCAGTCTGATCAGTCTCCCTGCCCTGCTGCCAAGAAGCACTCACACACAGCATGATGCTACCACCACCGTGCGTCACTGTACAAATGGTATTAGACAGGTGATGAACAGTTCCTGGTGTTTACCAGACAAACGTCTTGGAGTTCTACCCAAAGAGTTCACTTTTTGTTTCATCAGACAAGAATCATTTTCTTTATGTTGTCAGTCTTTTAAATGCTGTTTAAACAAGTCTAAGTGCTGTCATGTGACTTTTCTGTCTGGCGTCCATCCAGCTACTCGACCATAAAGTAATTTTATTTGGTTACAAAGTTTGACCACACGGCCCTCTCTAGGAGGAATCCTGGTTGTTTTCAAATTCCTCTATTTCACAATAATTGAAGCCACCGTGTTCCTGAGAACACTCAAAACATTTAGAAATTGTTTTATACTCTTCTCTTGCCATTTCAAATGTAGAGTTCTCCAGAGAGTTCTTTGGACGTCATGGGTCAGGTTTTGTCCTGACATGTCGTGTGAATTGTTTGATCTTATACACACAGGTCTCTAAACGATGTCCAATCCCTTCAGTTTGCCACAGATGGACTCCAATCAGGTTTTAAGACATATACACAGGGTATTGAAGGAAAAACAAGACGCACCTAACAACAGTCTGGAGAGCCACGGGTAAGGCTCTGAATACTTTTGTAAACAAGTGATTTCATTGTTTGAATGTGCAAAAAAAAAAAAAAAAATCAAGCATGTTTTCACTTTGACATCATAGGTTATTGGGTGCAGATTGATTTGCAAAAAGTGACAATTTTATCAATTACATATTAAATCTGCTACACAATAAAGTGTGCACTAAGTGAAGGGGTCTGGATTCTTTCCAAAGTGACCGTATCCAATGTCTACCTGATCTGTGGTTTCTGGAGGCCTGAATTTCTCAGACTGGGAACACCAGTGAGTCTCCACATACTGCTTCAGGATGACCGATGCCAACTGCAAACACAGAAAACCAGACAGTCACAAGCCTGATATAGGCGTATGTATACGTGTAAAGCTGCACGAGTGATATAGGCAGTCAGAGTCAGGGGGGAAAAAAACAAACATATAATGATCAATAACCTCAGAAAAAGTTTAAAAGATGCGAGTGTGACATGTGAAACTTCCAGTTTGTTTCAGAAAAAGATTATTATTTGTATTTTCTGCTCACCTGACGGATGGCGAGAGCTCCCTGAGGGTCGACAGTGAGTTCTGCCAGGTGGACGCCAAACTCTACAACATGAATATATCAGTAAGGAGGGCAGAATATAAACAACCAATTAATAAAACAAAAACCTGCCGGCTTAGAGGATGCAGCAAAAAACAAAAAACAAAACAAGAGCCGGATCAGAGCAATAAGAGATGGTCTTTCACAACACTGAATTGCAGTGTATGTAGTAAGGAACAAGAAAAATGGAAAAACTCATATCTTCAATGTTCAGTGTCCACTCCCACAATTGCTGCACGTGTCTCTGACTTGTATCTACCACGTTGTTGTTTTTTTGTCATTGTTGTTGTTCCAGTTGTTTCTATTATTTATTTTCACCTTGACAGTTAAGAATCTGGCAAAACATGAAAATACATATGAATCCTCGTTTCAGCTGGGCTATACCCGTTCAGTTTCTGAGAACATGAAATGGCAGCTGCAACACGCACGTGTGGCACGGTACAATTTGATTAAAGGCTAAAAGCGTGGCACAACGCTAACAGACACGCCGCATTGAACCTACTGTGGTCAGCATGCAAAGTGCGAGATAAACACAGAATTCAGGATCAGCGTCAACCTCTGTCTATATCGCTGGGTTTACCAAGAGTGACATCAGGCGCCAGAAGACAATGTTACTGCTGACAAACCTATAGGGCGGCTGCCTTAGAGAGGGGCCAGCGGAAAGGGTCAACCTCACTGCGACGCTGCAGCACAGCCGACAGACAGTGTGGACAATTAGCCTTTCAGCAGCGGCACGGGGATCGCAGGACAGACAATGGGAAGTCTAGTGGAGTATAAGCTATCGCCACTGTAGCTACTGTATCCATCTGTCCCCTTTTAGCTCTCTATTAAAAAAAATAATAATAATAAAAAAAAAAGCCAGTGGTTTGTCATAGAAATTATTTCCCCAAAACACCGATTTTTAACCAGTAGGTATGTCAGCGTCTGCAAAGTGGATCAACTATATTTTGAGATCGGAAAAAAAGCAAAACAATGATGTCACAGAAAATACAAATCGAGAAATTAGTGTTCAAGTGGTTATTTAACTCGCATGCAATAAGAGTGCTTAGCTTATTTGGCTTCTCACCACAAATGTGTCCTAACAAATCACACAGTATAAGACTCAAAGCCACAGGCACAGCATCTTCTCTCTCTGCACATAAATCCATTAAAAGGTTTGAAATGATATAATTTAACAACAACACTTGGCTGATTTTAATTGTTAAATTTGAACGTGACAAATCAGAAACACTCTGTGCCACTTTATTTGCATCCCTCTACATTGAGTCTTGATACATCATCATTTCCCAAATTATTTTTTTTTAATCTGAGCTGAAACCGCAGACCGTCTATGAAAGAAACAGAAAATCAAAGAAATTTAAGCATTAGGATTTCTTTTGAGGCAGTTCATTAATGAAGTAATGTAGGTAAACAAAAAAACAAAAAAGTGACAACGTTAACAACTTGGGACTGTTGTCCCTCTTTGTCTTTCTGGTGCTGATGATGGGAGGAAGCTGGCAGCTGGGGAGGGGAGGGGGGGAAGCCCCTTGGGAGACATCTTCGCGGGAAAGCCTGTCATGTTAGTTTGGTTTTCAACGGTTGCCATAGCGACAACAGAACAAAAACAACAACAACAACAACAACAAAAATTCTAAATAAAATAATAATAATAATACCGGAGAGTAACGGCACTTTAGAAGCACGTCGATTCGTTTGACTACGTATTTACCGTTAAATATACAGCCGTTAGTCCGCGTGGCTACCCGTTGGGGTCTGATGACGTCATCCCACCGTCTCCAAGTGACGTTATCGGCTTCCAACGCGCTCGAGACTTAGAAACAACGTGAATGAATCTAATATTTAGGTCATTATTTACCCTGCAGCGTAAAACTGAACGTTGTTGTTGTTGTTGTTGTTTTACTGAAGGGTGATAAGACAGGAGACGGACCCCCGCTGCTGTGCTGTAGAGGCCGGGGGTCCACCCCCCCCCCCATGTGCTTTAACATAACTTATGAGCTAGGTTGATGCTAATAACTCCACTTGTGACACAGTTAGCTGCGACCTGCCCGATCCCGCTCAGGGAACCTCCAAAAAAAAAGAAGAAAAAAGCCCCTGGTGAGGTGAGGACCGATCTTTATTTTTTTTTTTTGCTTGACTTAATCATCACCAACTTCTAAAAAAAAAAAAAAAAAAATGTGGCCTAACGTTAGCTTATGGGAGCCGACACAGTTCCCCCGGCTAACGCCGTGGCTGTTAGCTTCAGTAGCCCTGATAACAGCAGCGACCAGCTGCTCATGTGCCGTGACACCGGGCAGAGTCCCACCACCACCTCCACCACCACCCACCTCCACCCGGCGATGTTTAATAAAGTGACACCGCCGGACACCGCTCACCCTCTGTCACTTCCAGCACTTTGATCTGCTCCTCCGCGGCGGCGCGTACTTCTTGAACCGGGGACAGGATGGCCGTGAGCGTCTCGATCAGAGCCTCTTTCAGTCCTTGCTGCACGGGGCCGGCGGCCGAACCGGGCCGAGCACCACCCGCCGCACTCATTGCCTGCTGTGTTTCCGCTCGCAGCCCGCTACAGTCGGTCCAGCACCACCCGGGGAGGAGCAGGGAGCCGCGGCCACAGAGGCGAAGCGCGCCAATGCATGGAAACGCGGAGGCGGGGTTTTTGGAGGAGGAAGCACATTTTGTCGTCCGGTCCGGGACACGTGTTTTTCTTTTTCTTTAAATGTGTGTTTTGTTGTTAAACTCTGGCTCCCTCCTGTGGAGCGGGGGGGAAATTATGACTTCGACCGCTGTCTAAAATAGGATCAGGCCACTATGGAAGCAAATAGTCGACATAAGTCATTTTCTTTTATACTATAAAGAGACCAAATCCATTCACGTAAATGGTTTTCGAAGACAATATTTCATTGCTATTTGCAGTGATGAATGTTTTTAACACTAAGTATTCCGTAGAACAACATTTTAAAATCCACTCGCCGATCAAATTCAAGTGTTATGGTCATTATTTGCTTCCATAAATAACAAAGTTATCAATAAAATACTAGGAGAGTACATATTTAGTGAACCCCAGAATATTGTGCATGTATTAACTTGAAAACCTTGACAGCTGCAGGAGACACAGTATTTTAAATATGAATAAAAGTCTTATGGCGTTGATGTAAAGTATAAAAAAATCAGCTTCCGCACTGCTCCCAATGGATCAGTTGTGGCCAGGTTTTGCTTATGTTTGCCGTTTGGATATTCTCGGCAAATGTGTGCCAACAGCTTTCATGTTTCATGCCTCGCTCATGCTATTGTGGTTGTACGTGCTCTGTCCCAGGGAAGTGGAGGTCGATACAGCAGCATATTAAAGCCTGTGATTTGGAATAAGATGAGCAACAGTCACAGTATGTTTGTAATGTTCAGGTGTCCACATATCTTTGATTATATGCTGTATTGTTAAGTTTAAATAAAAAGAAATTGATGCCGTCGCGGTTTTCTACCGATGATTTTTAAACCGTCTTTAAAATGTCTCGTCACCACCACACAGGTAGTGCGATGCTGCACAGATTTACTTGCTGAAACAGGTCTCCTGTCAGCTGCATCTTCTGTTAACAGGTGTGGTCTCACCTGAGTTTAGAGAGGGCCTTAAACTTTCATGACCAACTTCTCACTTGTCAAATCTTTGCATAAACAAGAGTAACATTAAACTGCTGTGGAGTGAAACAATAGTGTAATTCTCTGCGAGGTGTGACTGTCAGTCTCCACACTGTAACCCTGGAAGTGGCAGCAGGTCGTGTTGCTGAGGGAGGAACTACCAGCTTCACTTCATAATCCTGTGGCTCCAACAGGGACATACAGTAGGTGTACTATCAGCACTACTGATACTCTGTTTGTGTCATCATGTTGAATTTCTTTTCCATCTTCTGAAGATGAGCTCCGATCTTCTCAGGTGTTTCTTTGTCATCGTTTGGATGTTTTTGACAGTTATTACATCAGGTTTCTACGTTTGCAATTCACCGTGTGCCATCAACGGATGTCTGGCTGCAATAAGACCTGAGGTTTCCTCGAGCTCTTAAACACATCTGACAAATGGGCAAAAGCAAACCTCAAAAATAATTATTCTGTATCTAAAGATCTGTGCCTCAACATATAACCTTATACGTGTCTCATTGTCTTTGTATAAAACGCAGAGAAAAAATTATAACGACGGAAAACTAACAAATACTGAAAACACTTGCTGCCAAAATCAATCTTGCTGAGCTAAAATGAAACTGGCTTATAGCTGCAGCCTGTGTGACTTTAGGGAGAACACAGGTGAGGAGGTGTTGACATATAAATAAACATCGTACGTTATCTCTCTTCTTGCATCGTCACTGCTGCAGATCTGAAGGATTAAGACACAGATGTAAACCTGGGGACTCGGGTCGCTCTGAAAATAAGACGAATAATTAAATTCTTCAATCTCACAATGTAAAGATGTTCCATTGAGGCCAGTGAGTGTGTTGTTTATCACACTTTGAATGTGTCAGTGGTCAAGAACTCAAACACTTGTCAGTTTCGTCTCTCAGAGCAAAGAAAATGATAACTTATGATAGTATTATCTGAAACAATCCAACTCAGAGACTGTAGAAATAGAAACCCTGGTGTGATCTTCATAGCAAAGACAAATACACCATATTTGTGTTGTTGAAGAAAATCCCAGCAAATAAATTGAAGTCTGGAGTTAAAGAAAATCCCACGTCTCGTGCAGGATGTGACTTTGACAAAAGTGTCAAGATAAAAACTGTGGCAGCTGGCTGTTACAGACACAGATTAGCTCAGTCATGTTTTAGTTTATTAGGTACACCCAGCTGAAACTCCTGCAGTCTCATACATTAGCCTTGTACTAAAGCCCTCCATGAAGGTTATAATGTTTTTGTTGAAACGGTTTCAGAGCTGTGTTGATTTTGGTTGATGTAGTTTGTGCTGCTGATGAAAAATGCTTCATTACCTTATTTAGTTCGGGTCATGTGTTTGAATGTGTTTATTCATTCGTGTATGCGGGTAGATTTCTGTACGACAGACGTGTGTTTGTGCGATGTTTAATTTGTATGTGACATTTTTCTTTTTGTCGCTTGCAAAGCACTTGTAATCGCTAGCTTTGATAGTTAGTATTCATGTCGGGCAGCACAGGGAGGCAGTGGTTTGTCCCGTCACCTCACGACAGGAAGTTCCCTTTCGGTCCGTCCACACAGTTTATTTCATCACACCCGTGAGGATTCGATGATCCACCATAGGGAGACCCGTCCTCCTATGCTCGGACGCAATCCCCATACTGATGTGTTGTACCTCTTTTCCTTCGCTCAAGGAACATTGGTTACGTGCATAACCTCCGAGTTTTGGGGTCAAACGTGCTGGTCGGCTGGGGCCTTTCTGTATTTGAAGGTTCTCCCTGTGCACGCATGAGTTTTCTCCGGGTGCTTCGGCTTCCTCCCAAAGACGTGTGGCAAGTGTGAATGTAAGCGTAAATTGTTTATTCCTGTTTCTGTGATAAACTAGCGATCTGTCTCGGTTGTATCCCGCCTTTCCCCAAAGTCAGCCCCAGTTGACCCTGATGAAGGCCCTCACTGATAGACAGTAAATGAGGTGGACAAAAAAAAAAAGAAAGACATCTAACCACTAAACTTTATAACCCTCGTGAAGGTAGGACTTATTGCAGGACTGCTGTGTTAATTTAATTTAATATAATTTAATTTAATTCAAGCAAAGCGTACCTGATAAACTGACAGCTGAGTGTGTGAGATAAAGACTGCAGGTGAGGATCTAATATACAGAGCCTAGGAATGAACCAAACACTAATACAACTGTTTCCTCTTGTTTAAGCAAAAAGAATTTGGTTTATGTAGAAACAAGCAATGTTTTGCAATTGAATATTTCCCTCTCCTCCAAAACAGTTAAAGCTAAAATAAAAAAAATAAAATAAAAAAAACACCCACCCCATTGCACCCAGAACTGCCACCTTCTGAAAGTGTTTGCAGATGTTACTAACAGAAAGCAAAGGAAACCCGGGCGACAGCTCACAGGGTAGATAGATATAAGTGTACAGTACATATATATAAAATATAAAATCTCAAATATATTTTATATATATATATATACATATATATATGTATATATATATATATATATATATGTATATTAAATTGTGTTAGGCTTTCACTACACAGCATTGAGGTGGTGTGTCAGATTATCATTTTTTTCCTTCAATTTTTTTTTTTTTCAATTCCTATTATATAAACCAGAGGAGAGTCAAAGCAAAACAAATGAATCAACGAACAAACAAATGTGGGGGGAAAAAAAAAAAGGAAACTAAGCAACAGACGAAAGGCCTCCGCCCCGATCCGATGCCCCTCCTCCCCTCTCCAGCCCCCAAGCGGAGGGGGTGAACTAGCCCAGACGAGGTGGGACAGACCCGTCCAGCTGTACAGCGCAGTGAAACATAACTTACATATTAGCTCTTTTTTTGTTGTTTTTTTGTTTTTTTTGTTTACACGTACAGTCGTGATCAAGGCACAGGGATCTTCTACAAGTTATTTTTTTTTCTTCAATAAAGTTGTACAAAATAATACATTTTACAGTCTGTACAAGAATAATAGTCCAGCAGTAAAATAAAGACAGACGTACTTAAAGCCGGGAGGGGGAGGTGGTGGTGGGGGGGGGGGTGAGAGAACAAGACGAAAGGTACGGCGGGAAAGGGGGAGGGGGGGGGGGTCGTTGTGAGGACAAGAGGACTGATGAGGAGTGTGTGCGGGTGTGTGTGTATGTGTGTGTGTGTGTGTGTGTATGTGTGTGTGTGTGTGTGTGTGTGTGTGTGTGTGTGTGTGTGTGTGTGTGTGTGTGTGTGTGTGTGTGTGCACTCCCAGGTAAAAATGTTGCATCCAGTTTCCATAAGTCTTAAACTTCATGCTTTCCTGTTGCCTTGTTATTTTTTTTTTCCTTATTAAATCAAACCTCTCTTTTATTTTTCACACGTTAGATTGTTATCAGATAGCAGCAGGGGCACAGGTGGGCGAGGATGGATATTTGTATGTGTGTGTGTGTGTGTTTGTGTCGGGAGGTTTTAACGGTGCACAAAGGCAGATCACACACAGTGTACACCAACACACAACATGGGGTAAAAACTAACAAAAACTTAAAAGTTGAATTGTGTTATTACAGGAATATATAATATTTATATTTATATATATACATATTTATATACACACATATATAAATATCTATATATATAGCTTGGATTTTTTTGCACTGCATGAAGTTCACTGGTATGCATGGATTTATGCATTGTATGATATTTTTCTTATACATATTTTTTTTAATCCTTTATTTTGTTGTTGTTTTCCGCCATCCCTCCTCGACTGGTTTCTTGAAGAGCGAGTCATGTGAGCCGTGTGGGTCTTATGGTAGAGTCACGCTCACGTCCACAGGCAGCCATTAGTCAATTAGTCTGTCTGTCCGGCCCCGGGCACAAAAAACGGCTTACAGCCCTCCTCTGTATCAGTTTGCCACCCTCCGTGACCGCCGCTCTCTTCTTGTCTTCCTTCCTTCGTCTTCAGCACGCGGTGAATAAACTCCTCTCTCCCAGAATGCATTATTTAATTCAGCCTCTGCCGCCTGTGAAAAGCAGGAGGGCTTGGTTTTTAAAAAGGTGTGTGCGCATGTGTGTGTGTGTGTGTGTGTGTGTGTGTGTGTGTGTGTGTGTGTGTGTGTGTGTGTGTGTGTGTGTGTGTGTGTGTGTGTGTGTGTGTGTGTGTGTGTGTGTGTGTGTGTGTGTGTGTGACTGCGATATTAAAACCTTCCTAAGAGTCTAAATGTCTTATTCTGTAGTGTGTGTGTGTGTGTGTGTGTGTGTGTGTGTGTGTGTGTGTGTGTGTGTGTGTGTGTGTGTGTGTGTGTGTGTGTGTGTGTGTTCATATATCTGAGAGAGCTAAAAGGAGCGATTGGATTCGAGTCTCGACCCTCTTTCCTGGGTCAAAGGTAGCTGAGTACAGCAGGCAGTCCAGGCTAATAGTTTGTTGGGGTATCTGTAACTTTGTTTCCTATATTTTTGTTTAAAAAAAAAAAAAAAAAAAAGAGTCTTTCAGCAGTTCTGTTTTTCTGAAGTCATGTTACCAGAAGTTGTATCGGGGCGGAGGGGAGGGGAGGGCAGGCAGTCAGCCGCTTGCTCGCTTGTTAGGTGGTTGGTGGAAGTGGAGGGGTGATTGGCTAACTGGTCATGGGGGAGGGTGGAGGGGGGCGGGGCGGGGTGGGGGGGTGAGGGGGTGGGAAGCTAGGTAGGTAGATAAGTAGGCCGGACGCCGCCGCCCATCACAAGAGCTCATACTGCCGTAGGTGCATCCTCTGTATGATGTCACGACAGTCATTGAAGACGCGGCGGATGTTTTCCGTGTCGACCGCGCAGGTGAAGTGGGGGTAACAGTAATGCCGTCCGTCCCCGCTGGCTGTGCTGATCCTCTGAAAGACACAGAAGTAAAGACAAGTCGGTGTTGACGACAATGTTGTCTGATGAACCCTCACGTAGGAATGTTCATTTGAACTTATTTAATGTTATTAATTATAGAGACAAGACTGTTGTTGATTTGTTCTTAGAATTGAAGCGTGAATGTTTGATCAGATTTGTATTTTGACCACTCGGACTGGCAGAAGCTCGACGTTTCAAGGAGTTATGCATTATTTCCGGCTACTTACTTTTAGCCATTTTACTCCATTTTTTTTTTTTTTTTTTTACTCTTTGTTTTCACAATCTACTTTAAAATACAAACGAAACGAGGGTGGATCAAAAAGTCCCGCATGTACAGAGCGCTGCCCTGTGACATGCAGAGGGCAGAAGGAAGCTATAATCTTCATCAGTTAGAATTTCAACTTGTGCTGCTTGATGAGCTTCAGCACCCGAGTTGCACGTGCATTTCTTTGTGCAGCGGTCTTTGCGTGTCTGGGATTTCTCCGTGGACTTGAGCAGAGAGCACCTGAGGTACATATAAGTGGTGAGGAACCTCTTGTTGCATGCGTGTCATGCCGAGACATATTTCACCTGAAATCTACTGAGAATTTCTTTCAGGCAAACTTCCTGTGTGCACAGTAAATGAGTGAAAGATCAAAGTGTCCATCCGCCGCACGTCTGTTTGGACTTTGGTGACATCTTTGGTGCTAAGCTGTCACTCGTGTGTCGAGTTTGAATTTATTACACACCACTTCCTCTGTATAATCTTTCACATATACGTTTAAAAGCTAATAAGAGCACCCAATTCAAGAATTACAACTGATTTTTTTTGGGGGGGGGCTAAATTTATTTAGGTGAATTGGAAAAAAGAGCCGATAGCTGTGTTTTGAATACATTTGGAGATGATGTTTATACAAATCTAAAATCTTCATTTACTGTATGCTATTGATTTATTCAATGGAACTTTAGTCTTTTATTGGCAAAACTGAATTAAATCCTCTCAACTGAGTCAGGAGTCAAACAGAGGAGAGATGGAGTGAAATGACAGCCAATTCGGAGACCATATCCCATGTAAATTAGCCATTAACAACCATATGATTATGATAAGAATAAGGTTTTTTTTTGTAATCACGCCTCATGCTACACTGCTCTGTGACCGACATTGCAAAAATGAGGTAAAATAAAAAGAGAAACGGGTCAAATTCAAAAGGTAAAACAAGTTTTACCTTTTGAATTTGAGCTTTGTACACACCAGAAACTCATCCCGAATGAAGTACTTTGCCCTGGTGACACGTGGATCTTCTCCTGGCTCTGGTATTGCTGTTGGACGAGAAGGAATCTGGTCACAATGAAGTCGTCTTTACGCAGTGCCATTCAACCGTCACACAGTATAGCACTGTAGCTTCAGATAGAGTACTGCCTTTTAGTATGTGTTCACACTGACTTTTTACAAGCTAGCAAAAAGCTGTAACCATGAAGTCACATGACTGACACCCAACTCACTGATTGGACCGTCTTGGTAATGACAACTTGCATCGTCGGGGCTACATGGACCCACATGATGCAAACAAATTCTGGTGACTGACATGAGCTCAGAGTAATCCAAATATCCGAGGCGGTCCTACCATCATCAGGTGTAGTGTAGCGTGCGAACTCCGGGAAATACTCCTCGATTTTAGATTTCCCTGCCAAAACCTTCTCAGCCAGTAGGTCCTGTTTGTTCAGGAAGAGGATTACTGAAATGGTCCGTAGCCACCTGTGGAGGGAAATGAACGAGTTTAGTGTCAGGTTTCTTTAGAATTAGTTAGATTTGGCCCCAAACTATGCTACAGGTCAGCTTTTGGAGAGTCGCTGTGTTTCAAGTGGCATTCTGTTTAAATGGGCTTTGGCTGACGAACAAGGGAGTTGTGGATTAAAAAGGTCTTAGAGCTTCTGCCATAAACAGTATAATGCCCTCACAATGAAAGACTAAGTATCCAGTCAGCGTCGACGCAGGAACATTATATTTATTAAATTTTTTTGTAAAGTTTTCAGACATTATTGCTGCTGAACAGGTTTGTGATGTACATACCACATTGTTCAAGTTTACAGTGTACTCCTATTTTGTCTTGAAGAGGTAAATCTCACTGAAAAGATACCGTGGTGCAAAGGGCTGCTCTTACACGGAACAGAAATTTATTCTGTTACCAAAGAAATATCCTTTTAAAGATCTCATATTTGACACTTTTATGGTGTTGTATTTTTTTGTAGCCTTAGTCTTCATCCTATTTGGTTTCAGGGCAACGATGCATGACCAACGGTACTGACTGTAGGTGACATTTTAAGCCATGTTAGTTTGCCGTGTGCAAATATATTTACAAAATGTTTTTTATAAAAGTTTTTTTGTGATATAATGTAATGGTCACAAACAGAAAAATGTAATGAGTAATGGTAAAATCCAAAGTGTCTCTGACCTGTTGTTCCAAATGTTCTTGAAAAGATTGAGGGCTTCCTGTAGTCTGTTAGTCTGATTGTCTTCTCTGATCACCATGTTGTAGCTGCTACTCGCCACCACAAAGATGATAGCGGTCACATCTAAATATCACACACACACGCACGCACGCACACACACACACACACACACACACACACACACACACACACACACACACACACACACACACACCGTAAAATAAGATTAACACACCAAAGATGAACAAAACAAGCAAATAAACTTCTATATATGTACCTGTTATTGCTATTTTTTTTTTTTAATTTTAGATCTAAATGAAGAGATGGAAATGCATCTGACAAAACCAGACACAAGTTTCTGAACATGATACAAATTAATCAAAGTCAATAACTAAGAAAATTCCTAAATAGTCCATCATCATTTCATCATAAAGCAATCCAAGCTGTAAACACCGTACCATTAAAACACTGGATCCACTTTCGACGTTCATCCCTTTGACCTCCGACGTCGAACATACTGAGACACAAGTTGAAATTTTAATTTACACTGTAGAAGCAAAGTAAAGGCTCGACATCAATGGATGGTGAAGAGAAACACGGTTTGACGTTTTAGAAAAAAAACATATCCATACAGTGTTTATTCACTATAAAAATAGATGATCTGATACAATGAAATTGATTGATTTGCCAACAAGAAACTTCAAATTGTTTTTTCTACATCTCTCTTTGGATGTTTAGGCTCTTATGCGTATTTTTTTGTGTACTATAATTATCAGGGGGAAATCTTTTCCACTATTATTTTTTTTTTACTTTGACTTTATTACACTACATTTTTATAAATAAAGTTTGCCGTAACTCACTGGAAATTGACTTTGTCTATTTGAAATCTTGTCTCAAAGATCCCAGATGTCAGTACTCTGCATCTCAGCAGGTCCTGAAATAAAGAGAGGGAATACGAGGGTTAAAGAAAATAAAAGCAGAAAACAGTACAGTCAGTCTCGAAGGTGGAGGCCAACAGCAGACAAAGAGAAGTTAGTGGGCCAAACCAATACAGCTGAAACAGATTAACAGAATAAATACAATAATTCAACAAATAGATTGTATATCTTTAGAACAAGAATAGAATCACCTCTAAGACCATCTTCTTTTAGGCCACAGTTTAGAGTTAATCATTAAATGCTATTTTTTTAATCAATTTGATTGTTCAATATATAAAAAGACAGAAAAACAGTAAAACAAAATTATCTTTACAAACTCAAGAGTTTTACCTGAGCAACAGAATAAAATCCCCAAATATTCAGTGAGAAAAGCAACGAATCCTCACATTTAAGAACCTGAAAACAATGTCCAAAACAACTGCAGATTGACCATACAGTGCCTACGAATGTATATTCACTATACATTTTATGTAATACATTTTTTTTTTTTTTATATATAAAATCTGCACTACACATTCCCCTCAAAACTCGTACAATAGACAAAGTATCCATGACTGATACATAACTTTTTGCTAACTATTTGACAAGGCAACGTGTACATATGTAAAAAATTCCCTCGATGACAGAAAATGACAGTGACTTCATGAAGGTCAGCTTATGGTTCTCATGTCCACGTGGGTCAGAGTGACGTGAACTTTATCATCTGCACAAGTTGGACCCTGTGCGATCGTCTGTGCGCGGACTGGCCGCAGATCAGGCATGAACAACTGCACACGCTCATTTTGCAAATCCTATGTATGTTCTGATATAGTGTATGTACAGTATTACACATCCTTGGACCAAGCTGGGGTAGATAGCTCTGAAAAAAGTCAGAATTTGAAAATACAGCTCTCCTTCTTCCTGTCTCTACCCTAAGCACCTCCCGCCAAACGAGCACACGCACACGCTTTAGTCATGAAGTTCTCTTCATCTCTGAAACATTTGGCCAATATTGACACGAGCTTTATTGCAGATTGTGAAAGTTGCACAAGGATTGTTCTCTTTTTGGATGTTTGAGTTGATTAAGAGTATGAATGGCCTTGGTAAAGAAACTGTTCATGAGCAGTGGTCCCAGTTGCGAATGACCTGTAGCGCCTGCCAAGGAGCAGCGGGTCAAACGGGTGCTAGCCACGGTGTGAACTGTCTTCGAGAGTATGAATGGCTCAGGAAAGGTAGCGGATGTTGGTGAGTGAGTCGGAACAGCCAATAGGAACGCCCTCTCTCTGAAATGACCTGTAATTGCCCTTCAGTCTCCATCACGCGCTACATTTTCTGGAGACTGAGAGCTAAGAGGAGATGCAGACTTTTAGCGTTCTCTCTGAACACTTCAATTACCATATGCTGAAAGGTTAATACGGATATTTTTGCATACTGATGTCACCAAAAAAAAACCTGCCTATTCCAGCTTTAAGGAGTTTCAGACAGTTTTGTTTTTTGACGTTTTAATGTTATTCAGTTAAACACATTTGGGAAAGGAGCTTTTCTTGTTGAGATTCACAACAACCATTTTGATAAGTAACAGTGTTACTAAATAATATTATCACAGTGTGACAGTGAGCAAGCATTCACAATACCAGGAGTCTGATACTAAAGCCGCTCCAAGGAATTCAGCAGTCATTCATCATATTCTAACTTTAGTTTTATTATATTTACATTGTGCTTTTCTAGTTGTTAGTTGAGTTCTATAAAAAAAAAATAATAAAAAAAAAAAAGGCTTATGTTAGTTGCATGGATGTTAAACTATTATTAAAGCTGTTGCTTGTGATGAACATCTTACCTGATCAGTGGGTGTGTAGTCGTTCTGCCTGACCACATCGATCCTGTCTAAGAAGCTGCAAAGAGAACAGAAAAATACAGACAGTTAGATCCCAGCTGCTGTCCTGCAGGAACATAATAATAATTATACAATAACATAATAAAACTATAATTTACAATATAGTTACAATAACACAGCAAAACATGTCAATTCAATAGCCCACTTTCAGTAATCATCCAAATAAATGCTACTTAGGACTACATGTACCGGCTGTGAATGCACCATAAAATCTGATTATACTGACGAGCCTACACAAACAAACACACACACACAGTGGTCCAACCCAGTACAGTAATAAGATGAGAAAGATGGAGGACAGCAGTCCCTGGACGGCCACGAGGGGGCGCGTGTCTCAATTCACAGTGAGATCAGAGGCAGCCAGTCTGAGTCACCAGCAGCCGTTTGCTCTGTCAGACCCGAGAAGCCTCGTCAATGGAGCTGTTGTAGTAGTAGTTGCACAGGAGGAGAAGTGTGTGTGTGTGTGTGTGTGTGTGTGTGTGTGTGTGTGTGTGTGTGTGTGTGTGTGTGTGTGTGTGTGTGTGTGTGTGTGTGTGTGTGTGTGTGTGTGTGTGTGTGTGTGTGTGTGTGTGTGTGTGTGTGTGTGTGTGTGTGTGTGTGCCTGTGGCAGTGTGTGGCAGTGTGTATGTGCGTGGGTGGGTATGCAGGCCTACAGTGCGCTCAGATTTGCATAGTGCCTACCCAAGCGCATGTTAATTGTTCTGCTGAAATGGCCTACATCGCTGCTGCTATTCAAGGTGTGCCAGTCACCCTGATGTTTTCATGGTGACTGCATCATGGTCGGCTGCTGGATGGAGGTGTCTGTTCAGGATTCAAAACTGGCCACAGACAAGATTAAATGTCTGAAACGGAGAAAAAAAAATCAACGACTAATGATCCTTCCTCGTGTATAGGGTGCAGTTCTACTATATATGTGCATATACAATGAATCTGAGGACTGGGATGGCTTAGAAAAGCGTGGACACAAAAAAAAACACAAATAAAGAAACATCCCTGCTGTCTTGCCAGTACTTTCATTTGTACAGAAACATATAGAAAGAAGAACAGGAGTGGCTCAGCTGCGGCCAGCTCCACTACACTGGGAGGAATTTGGTGATTATCTATAAATTACAGTGGCAACCATCCTACAGTAAGTGTCCCACTAGCCTGCATCAGTCAAGCACAAGTACTGCTGGTTTTCCAACAACGAGTCCTCTTAAGGGTGACGAAAGGGCACAGGAGCGCTGAGAGGGGGATCATCTACAGAAGCAGAACTTCTACTAAAGACAGCTCTGTGTGCACTAATACTATTCATATCATCCAAATGATCCATTCACTGATTTGCTGCTGTTCTTAAACATGTAAGAAATAGGAATTGGGAAAATCCTGCAGAGGAGAGCTTGTTAATGTCCCTGCGTTTGCCTCAGTATATTAAACATTAAAATCTCATTCTATTCAACTCAGCTGAAATACTGAATTAAAATTAAATTCAATGCAAATACTTTCAGGGGTCCCCAACATTTGCCAGAGGAAGGTCTACAGATACTGCCTGACTGATACATTTAGAGTGCCGATGTGAGTCTTTTTGGGGATCGACGGGAACAGAAATATTTGAGATGTTGTGTCAGGTGGACGGACAGTGACTGTGAAGCTAAAACAGTTTGAATTATATTTATCAACTTCCCTAAACTATTATAAAAAAAAAAAAATGGTGTTATCATTTGTCTGTCTTTGCAAACTGGTCAAACTGTAGGCCTCAACAAATTATTAAAATAAAGGTGAAACACTGGCTGAACTAGCCACGAAAAACATACAACTGGTAACTATGGAGTTGGAATAAATAGCTTTATTTTTTTTTTTAAAGGCAAAGATTCCTACAGTGTGTTATAGTGTGTGCCTGAATATAAAACTTTTTTTTTTGGAATGTATATGATCCTGATTCATCATGGCACTGCTTACAACCTCCACTAACCAATTTCCTGAAAACACCCCCCTCCCTCCCCAAAAAAACAAAAAAACTCTGCAATGACTCACAAACTAAACATGTTGGAATCCACTCTTTCCTGGTTACTTGCTAAAAGGTGGCTCCTGACATAGACAGACCTGCTAATTCCCCACCATGTTGGATTCTCGGCCTGCCCAGCTGTCTGCTTTGACTGATTGTCTGCACTCCAGTCCTTACAACTAGAAAGGCAAGGCGCCTGCTTGTAGCTGCCTCTCGGAGAACAGGTATGCAGCCCCCTCTGAGATAACTAGGAATGTGGCAGGCAGGGGTGAAATGTGACAAGAGGGCTGCAGGTAACACACTGCAAGGAACAGGGGGCTGGGTCTGCAGAAGCTGCAGTGCTGGACAGATAAAAAGACAGCAGTCAGGAAGAAGTACTGAAAGAGAAACAGAGGAGGACAAAGAGTTTGGGGAATGAGGAGTCATGTGTGTGTGTTTCTCCGCACAAATGCACACTGACACAGATATATAGAACACACATGGAGGCTATTAAGCAGCCAACCCGTTGGGTACCATGGACTCTCTGCAGGGGCCAAGTGGCTCAGCTGTTCCCACACTACAGTGCTTCTGCTGTGCCAGCAAACCCAGAGTCCTCAGCGGAGGACCGCTTGGAGCCAAGCAGCCCCTCATGCACAGCTCAGACCCTTTGAGCCAGCGTCTAACTTGTCTTCCTGTAACACTTGTCTTCCTGTAACATACACACATATGAAGCTCACAAAAAAAAAAAAAAACCCATTAATAATCAGGACCTGACAGAATCCAAAAGCTCTAATGATGACAGAGCTAACATGGCTGCCGCTGACATCTGCCGAGGCCAAACTCTTGTTTATCTACAGCTCTGGTCTGTGGCGTAGACACACCCAGGACAAACACTCAACTCAATTTTTAGCAGTTCTCCCTATTAATAGGAGAAGTGCCAATAATAACCGTGCCTCGTAAGTTGAACTAAATAATAGTGGCTGCCCCAGTAACAGAGAGGTCTGCGGTGTTATGTATAACCTGTCAGGGTTATTCTGGGGTAGCAGACAGGCTGACTTAAACTCTGGAAATACACACAGCACTTGTCTGGGGACTGAAAATAACCCTGTATTTACAAAAAAAGATAAAGTGCATTATTTGACTTTACTGTACTTTTTACTTTGTATATTTTTTTTGCAGGTTCAATTACTGAATTGTAGGAAAAGCAAATGATTAATACAGTAGTTCTATCTTTTAAAAAAAAGTTAAATTTACTGCTGTATAAATAAAAACAATACTGGGAACTGTTTTATTATGTGTTTGTAAATATAAAACAAAAACATAAATTTCAACTTCAAGAAAAAAAAAAAAAAGGTCAACTTCCCTCAAAATTCTGCTTTAACAATTACCAAAAATAAACACGCTAAAACAGCAGCATGTATCCGCTTTGCATGTCAAACTTGAGAAAGGAGGTCTGTACTGAAACACTCTTTGGAATTGTTTCTGAATTTCCTTCTCCACAACAAAACAGACATCTTCATAAGCTGGAAAGGCTTGAGGGCCCTGCACAATCAACAGTATGCGTACTGTCCCAGCAGAGCTGATAACACTCCCATAACGCAGTCATCTTGTTAAAGTGGCAGCATTAGGACACAGGATTACCCAGATTATGAGCTAGTATACCTCCTCAACTCTACACGGGATTACACTACTCTGAGCTGCACAACTGTGTTTACTAGTCACTCAGCTGGACTGCAAAATAGTCTCAATTATTATCTCTATTTATTTAGATTAAAAAAACATAAACTTGACAAGAAACCTGAGTGAGATTTATAGTGTTTTTTTTGTTAATTTGATATTTACATTTTAAAATCATGATATAATTTAATTTGAACTTTTACAGTTTGCCAATGTCTCTTTCTTTTAAAAACAGCCAGCATTCATTATTAAAGAACAAAGGAACTGTCACAACAAATGCAACAACAATTACTTTGTTTTTTGACAACATCTGGAAAACTTTGCCCTGCATCCGAACAGCTCTACTGAAAGGCTGTGACACACACACACACACACACACACACACACACACACACACACACACACACACACACACACACACACACACACACACACACACACACACACACACACACACACACACACACACACACACACACACACAGCGGGAAGGATTACGTCCCTAAAAAGCACCTCTTTCCACATCCGCTGTAATCTATTTACCTCTACCAGGTTTTCAAAAGCTCTACAAGCCACTTCTTTTAATGTCCTTGTCATCTCATTTAAATAAAAAAATTAAAAACTGACAAAAACTTGTTCATTAACAAATAAATAAAGTGTGTATTTCTGTCGAAATATAAAAACCCAGTTAAATTGGTTAAACAGCTAAACAAAGAAAAAAGGAAAATAGTTCATCCTTTGTAAATAAAGTTAAGCATCAGGTGGGAGTGTTAAAATCAGAAACTTAGGATTTAGAAAGTTGAATGCATGATATATACATCCGTCACTTAATTTAAAAATACTTTACTGTTATTGTTATTAACACTAATATGGATACTTGAACCGTGCGCATACAATAAAATAATTTAATTACGCCGTGAAAGAGCACATTTTACTAAATCTTTTACATTCAAATGGCTTTAAAACTGATCCATAAACATAAAAATTCAAAGTAAGTCCCAGTTTGCAAAACTGAGAGCAAACGCTTGAATTTGTCATTTCAGGACACTCAAATCCATCTCTGCACACGAGAAAACTGAAGCTTTAGAGAAAACTGAAGCTTTACAAGCCTCCGAAGAACCAAGTCAGAAAATGGTCATGGGCTGCTTCCTCAAGGGGGGAAGAGATCCTGCACAGCCCGCCTAGAGGAGAGACCAAACCAAAGGCTTCACCAGCCGATCCTTAATCAAACACACACACACACACACACACACACACACACACACACACACACACACACACACACACACACGCGCGCGCACACGCACATGCACACGCACACGCACATGCACACACACATCCAGAGATAGAGAGAGAAAGAGGAGGAAAGAAAAGAGAGAGAAGGCTGTGTCTGACATTACAGCGCTGCTCCAAAAATAGCTCCCTGGCACCCTGGCCTCCAGCTTGGTTGTCATGGTGACAGAACCACAGGCACTATAAATAGACAATCGGCTCCAAATCTTGTGCTACTGGAGAGGGGCCAGAAAAAGGGGAGAGACAGACACAGAGAGAAAAGAAAAAGAAAAAGGGAGAGAGAAAGCATGAGGAGAAAGAAGGAGAGAAGAGGGGGAGAGAAACAGAGAGAGTAACAAAGAGATCCAGAGAGAGAAATGCAGGGAATGAGGTGGGTTATAAAGAGAGGAAAAGTGCAAGACAGAAGAAAAGAAACAACAACAAAAAAGGAAAGATCAAATTAAAGAAGTTAAGAAGTAACACAAAAAGAAAAGGGACTAAAAAGGAACAGATTGTGAAGAATATAACAAAAAACAAAAAGGTGGAAGAAGAGAAGTGAAAGAGAAAGCGTGTGCAGAAACCAAGAAAAACACAAATCAAAAAAGAACAAAATATAAAAAAAAAAAAGTGTAGTGAGCTATCAATGAAACAATGCGAAGTTTAGAAGAAAAAAAATGAAAGAAAAAAGAAGAGGGATAAAAAGAAACAAAGACAAACAATACGGGAAGAGCATAAGACCACAAGAAAGAAAAGAAACAAGTCAAAGAAATACAATTTAAAAGAGGGATACAAAAAGAGAAACAAAGGCAAAAATCAGGGATGAAAATTAGACCTAAAGAAAGGCTAAAAGAAGAAAAGAAAAGCAATAAAAAAAAATTACAGAGAAGTTAGAAAGAAAGAAAAACTCAATTAAAGAGAAACAAAAATAAAATAAACTAAGAACAAATAGAACGAAAACAAGATAGAAAGAGTAGGACGTGAGAGGCGGGCCTGCTAACAGTAACTAAACATTGTGAACAGCACAATCACTGATTACACACAGCATTCAGAAAATCACAATACAGTGAGATTACAGCAGCAAAGTTTCCCAAAGCCGTCTCCAAATTAGCCTTAAACACTTTAAAACCCAACTCAAGCTCAGACACAGCATTTGCGACATCTGCTGCTCGCACACATCCGCATATTTCTCAAAAACACGTATTCAGGACAACACCACATGAAGGCGACATCAAAAATTATATGTTTTAAAACGCAAAATCTGTGCTACGTTCACACCAAAGGTCCACACCACCACGCTGTTTTTGAGCCCCTCAAATGAAGACTTTTGAATACTTTGCCAAACTCAGTTTTATCTTTAAAAAGATGGAAACAGGTGGAAACAGATAATTTTCCTTATTGGGTCTTAATCTTGATTTGTAACGCCCTTATCACGTGACTCGCGTGGGGGGGGGGGGATTAACATCAGCCTTGGGTACCAGTGGTTAATTCAACTTGGGTAAGAACCAAGAAGTTGCCGACCTTGCTGTGCTAGCAGCAGCTGTGAAGTTAAATTTGCATTTCATAATGCCAACACTTCCTGCTCGTGGAGGAGGAAACCTACTTGCAGAGTGTCCATCGGCTGTTTTAAAATGAAAATGTGTAAGTGTAGATGTAGCCTAAGTACTGACACTAACACCCCCCCCCCAAAAAAAAAAAAAAAAAAACAACAACAAAAAAACAACCCAACAACCATCAGTTTGTCTTTGCCCATCCCTCACTCCCTTCCCCCTCCCGATGAGTCAGAGACTCAATCCCAGCCATTTTCTGTCCTTGCAGAAACATCACTGCACATCACAGAGACAGCTAGAAAGAGAGAAAGTGTGTGTGTGTGTGTGTGTGTGTGTGTGTGTGTGTGTGTGTGTGTGTGTGTGTGTGTGTGTGTGTGTGTGTGTGTGTGTGTGTGTGTGTGTGTGTGTGTGTGTGTGTGTGTGTGTGTGTGTGTGTGTGTGTGTGTGTTGGGCACATTATCGCTTGGACAAGATTTTTAAAGAATCATTATTGAACTCAACGGTAAAGGAAACAGATACAGGATGTATGGAGGTGATCCGTCAGATTCCTCCCCTCACTTTCCAAGCTATTTGTGACACACATTTCTCCGTTTCCTCTCAACATCTGGCGAGCGAGAAGATTGACCACAGTTATTCACCATGTATATTTAAACCCATTATTTCTGATAAACTTAAAACCTCTGAGAAAAGCCTGACTAAAAGCTTTAAAATGTTCTGTGTTCGAAGAGGAAAACCGCAGAATAATTGACAACTAATGTTTGTTCCACAACTAAACAATTTATTGTGATTTTTAAGTGACGAACCACATGCTCTATGTATTGCCATCGCAAGTTTCCAGAACCCAAAGTCACATCTTTAAATCAATTTAGAAATAACAAAATAGTTTGGAATGTTATCCCGAGTGTTTTAAAGTTGAACAAAGCAACAACAACAAAAATAATAAAAAAAAAAGTTTTAAAAAAGCAGTGAATCTTCAGATTTAAGAGCAATCGCTGGCATTTCCGCTTGACGAATGATAATTTAGCACTTGTACTATTTAGTGATTTGATATCATATATAGTGAAATTATATAATTTTATGCAGCTTCAGAGATTAAACGCCGTTTCATTCATGCCGTAGTTTCCTTTAATTTCCCTTGATATTTAACATCTTTATGACATTATAGAAATTTATATAGAAATTACATACGCAGTGATGTTTGTTACTACATCCCCCACCTCAAATGAATCAACATTTTTTTCCAATTTCTGCTGAGCAATAACATTTTCTAACCTGTACGGGACAGTGCAACAAGCAATGGACACAACACTGACATCTTATCGACTTTTAAGATAATATGGAGAACATGTTGGAGACAGCTGCTTATTTACACATCCAGCAGAAAAATAGCAACATCAGCATTTATTTGGAGCCCTGTTTCTGACCCCGAGATGACGCAAGTCCAATACTCACTTTCATTTTAGCTGTATTTTCTCATAATTCATATATATTTGAATTTAATTAACTTCTTATAGTCATATCAAGTCTTTATAAAATGTTATCAAAAGTTTTTTTTGTTTTCTTTGTGATGTCACTGAATTCCTTTAAACTTGAGGCAGGTAAGCCTAACTAGGTGGGTACATCTCACGAAAAGCCACATCTGCTGTGAAGCTATTTGGCGTGCTAACGAAGCAACAAGATATGAAGATCCTCATATGATCGACGCTCGTTATTAAAACGCGTAAAAGGTGCCACAGACGGAGACGGTGCGAAAGGAGACGTGGTTCTGACACTACAGCGCAAACAGGCTCCTTTTGTGCAGCTCTGTTCGCTGTGTTCCCAAATATATAATCGTCTGCAACTGGTCAGCAATGTCTCATGATTGGCTTGTTTTTCACAAGTTCCTTTGGGCCATGTGTTTGCATTTATTTTCTCTGTTTATGCCTCATTCCATTCAGAAATGTTTTTTCTTCTTTTTATTCAAGGGAATAGTTCAGAATTTGGAGAAACGGTCCTGTTAGAGGAAGAGGATTGATGCCACTGTGGAGTAGATGTGAACACGGCCGAATGACTGAAACCAGGGGGACGCAGCGTTTCTGTCTCCGTCCAAAGATAACAAAATCTGCCCACCAGCAGCACTTCCAAATCTCACCGACACATTTTGTCTCGCTTGTTTAATTCTTACGAAAAGTGTCAAAAATACTGTGACTTCCTGATGTCTCACAAGTTGGGACAAAGGACCATTTTACATTTCGACACAAGAACAATTACAGAACAATTTCTCTGTTGATCGACAAATCAAATAATCAGTTAATTGTTTCAGCATTTTTTTTTTTTTTTTTTTTTTAAATATGATATAAAACAATAACTAATAATGATATAAAATATATCCAATTTGTTAATCAGGCTCATTTATATCATTGAAAAGCAGGACAAGAGTTACACATTTCTTCATACTGAATATACATTGTCAGTTTTTAAATGCATTTGTAGATTGATCCAAACACCAACTCTACAGTACGACTCTGTTTTTTTAAATAGTTACTTAGCAGTGTATTTAATCACAACATAAAAAAATGATTTAGGTTCAATCGCGTGAACATTAAAAGTAATAATTATGTCGTGATGTGTTATAAGCAACTCAGAATCTCAGGCATAATTTTCAATCAGGCGATTATTTCAGGATAAAGTTTCTAACTGTGATTTCGGTGCGGACTAAACAACCGAAACCAGACAAACGGGCCTCGCCTTCTGAGACAAAACAAATGCTCGCCTCAGTCCTGTTAGGGGACACAGTCACGCTGTTTGGACCTGTATGTGAATTGCCTAAAGTTACAGGAGCCTCACCAACACCAAATGAATCCAACGCATGCATCTTCATAAAATCAAGGACGACAACATGCTTGCGAACCAAGACCACATAATGTATGTATGTAGTATGTAGTAATGTGTGTTAATAAAATACAACAACAACAAACACACATCACAGAGGAGCATGACCAAGCAAAAAGACAGCTGAGGGAAGCTTCCTTCTCTCAGAGACAACAAAGCATCAGTGCCCAGTCAACTTCTTCTTCCCTTTTTTAATTGGTTTTCATGACATGAATCAGATGATGTAATTCATTTTCTTAAAAAAAAAAAAAAAAAAAAAAAAAGGGAGAGACGTGGGGGGTGTCCGGGGTGGGCCTGACTTTTCCCTGCTTATCCAAGGTTGACATTTTCATTTAACAACCTTCATCAATAATGCTGAAGTTGTCTCTCTCCTAACACACTCATTCTTTCTCCTTCTGCAGCCTGCCTGGGTTAAAAATAGCTCTCCCCTCTCTCTTTCTCTGCTTCTCCGTTTACATAAGCACACAGAGGGGGGAGGGGAGCACTTCCGGTCTGGCCACCCAGCCCAGCATCTGATCCATAACACTGGAGCTGCTGGGTGTGGGAGAAGAGAGGAGAGGAGGAGGAGGAGGAGAAGGAGGAGAGGAGAGGAAAGGGAAACCCTCTCTTTCTCCATTTCAATGTCTCTCTTCAATCCTTTCTCCTTTTCAATCGTTCTGTCTCTGTCGACCAAGTCTGTTGGTTTTTCATGACCATCTTCTCCATAGGGTGCACTGACAACCAACCTCCTCTCAAGAAACCATACAGTACCACACACACACACACACACACACACACACACACACACACACACACACACACACACACACACACACACACACACACACACACCCATATCAACAAACACCTGTGGTCGCACATGTAACACGACAAGGTCACACAGTGCACTCACTCATATTGTACACTAAGTCCATTCACTAGAGTACTGCACTACAGTACTTTATGGGAATCTTTTTTAAGTGAATATTTCAAGTTCACGTTACTTTACACTTTTATTTCACTATATTTCAGAAGAAATACTGATTGTTTTTTTTTTTTTTTTTTTCTTTCCTCTACATGTTTTTGATCGCTACAATAACTGGATTAACATACAGATTTTACATACAAATAACTTGATGGATTTATTAGATGCAGTATTCAGTCTTTAAAGATTAAAAACAGTGATTCTTTCTGGCTTGCGGACCTTCACAAAAAGCAGCGACTTACTTGCGTACTTGTGGTTCCACCTAATAGTAATCTGTTTCAACTTTTCAGGGTTTCATTTCAACCTACAGTATAGTGCGGGACTTGAACATACAACAAACAACCATAACATTTAAGCCCTTGCCAGATGTATTCACACAATGCTGATTCAGCCTGACTCCCTGCCGGGTAAATCTTTCTGTACTTCACGGTACACCCAGTTTTTAAATCTGGTGTCTGGTGAGACATGCCCATGCTCTCACGATTAATGTAAACTGAACGCTCTGATGGTGAAACGAGTCATTTTAAAGGGATCGTAATACTTCAAACTATTTATCCACAATTTCACAGCCACGAAAGTAGCGACAGAGTTGACCACAACGGAGCCTATGATGTAACAACATGCCAACAGAGTTTTTGTAATTACTCTCACAGGCAGAAGGGCAAAACAAAAGTTCAATACTTCAGGTTTAATAACTGTTTAACATCCAAAGATGTGAAACTTGTAATTCTTTCACAAAAAAGCAAAAATTAAGGGAAAAAGTTTGTTCAGCAAAATACAATTTTTTTTCTTGTGTCCTATTAAGTTAATCATCTCATCAGCTAAGTTTATACTTCAGGTAATTTTTTTGGTGGCTATTACATACATTATTGTATTCATCAGTATATAAAGTTTCATATTCAAAAATTATTTAAAAAAAAAAAGGCTAACTCGGACATACACACCAGCACATACTGTACACAAATACGCATACATGTGTATACATAGAGGAAAGTCCTCTAACCTCCAAAACTCTCACCTCATGTGAAACTGTGTGTCTTATAACAAAGGCTTGACCAAGATCAAAAGGCTGTTAACATGTTTGGAACAGCGGATGGAGATCATGCAGAGGGTTTGGGGAAAGCTGATGCTAAAATATCTCAGTATTTCTGTCGAATAATTTTGAAATGCAAAACCCTGCCATTTAAAAACAGTAAAGAGCGAGCTGTGCTAGGACGCAATCTCTTTCGCTGTCAGCGGCCACACACAGATACCATCCATGGGGTTTATATCTGGGTTGTTTAGCAAAACTAACTAGACAGCTACCTGACAGAAAAGGTCAACTTTTTTACAAACACAGAGATGGTCAACCTTGCAATGGCTCAGCAAACAGAAGGACAATGCAATCAAACAGCGTGAAATCTTTAGGAAATAGTCCGTTGATATGTAATATTTGTCTGATTTTCAACATTTCCAATGAAATGACCAAAACCAACAGCTTGCCGATCATCCTATCAACCACTCTCTGTGCAGCTTTACATAGTTTATTCTTCTTGGCAGAGAGCTCCATTGTTTCAGAATCTGGCTGTTGTGAGGTTATACTAAAACACAGAGGTACTTTGGGCTAAATGCCAACGTCAGCGTGCTAACATTCTTACAATGACAATGTTAAAATACAGATGTTTATCCAGTATAATGTTTGCCATGTTCACCACCTTAGCAACATGCATTTTATCCGCTCACAGTTTCCAATTAGCACCGAACATAAAGTAGAGGCGAATAAATCGACATACTGGACAAATTTAAACTTATTACAATTCATCCTGAGGGGGGCTTGAACCAATGTTAACATTAGTCAGAACCAAGGATGTGTACCAACCAACAAATCAACAGGGCTTTTCCTAAAGTAACAATACAGATATCACACAGATGTATCATTTAAAAGGTAAGCCAACAGCATGAAACCGGACACCTTGCACTCAGAAAAAAAAACACATGGAAAAACACCCAAACACCCCACAGAGTGCATCGTTAATGTTCTTTAGAAATAAGGCCATTTGTAATTGCAAGAGTAAGTATAACGGCGAAACAAAGTGGAGACAGTGGATACAACAACAACAAAAAGACTTACTACTGTGCGCAGTCGATGAGCTGATATTCGTTGGACCTTTCCCAGCATGCCCGCACCCCCTCGTCCTGCCAGAGGATCTTTGCATGGTCATAAAACTCCTGGAAAGAGAAAGGTGGGTTGGGATCAACAACATACCACACATAGAAATAACTGTGAGTCAGGCAGTTATTTTAGCCCCCGAAAAGCGTGCAGTATGTAAGTAGAACTGGAATCGTCATGTGTGTTACAGTCTCCTAAACTGATAAACAAATAACGGCTCCACTGGAGACTAAAACACATGATATGATAGCAGTTTTCATTTGAAACATCATGTTATAATAACATGTCATTCTTATAATTTTAGTTGTTTTTTTTTAAATCCAAGAACAAAATTACATCTGCAAAAAAACAATTTATTTACAAATCAATCAACAGAACATTAATCAACAACTGTTTTGATAACTGAATGAGCGTTTTAGTCATTGTTGAAGGAGAAAAAATACAAACATTTCTTGGTTTGATCTTCTCAAATGGGAGGATTTGTTGCTTTGTGTGATGATAACATGATAGTCGATGGAATGTTCAGACAAAACAAGGCATTTGAAGAGGTCACGCCGAGCTATGGTAAATTATAACATTATAGACAAAGTGATGAACAGAAAGTCTTGAGCTGATTCATGAAAAATATCATTGGTTTGTAGCCCAAAAGAAAAATGGAAAGAAAATAAATCCACTAAATGCAGAAAGCAACTAATGACCTACACACAGAGTAAATGGATGGTTAGATATGAAGTTGTGGCTTAGAACTGTATTTCTTGTTTAGGTCTCGATGGGTGAAAGCGTTTACGGACAGATGGAGGGAAGCAGTGATATTCCCGAACTTTTAGGCCGGCTCGGAGAGGAGCAGCAGATGAGCGGGCTCTGACAGAGGCAGGAAACAGAGCAGTTCACAGAGTTCATGAAGAAATGAACAGCTTTGTACTGACACAAGGCTTGGCTGTCACTTCACAGGGGCCTATCTCTTCACCACGATCTACAGCCGCTCGCATACAATGCAGTCAAGCACAAAAAAGCCATTATGAGCCACAGAGTTAAATTGTATACTCTGAAAAATACTTAATTCAGCTGAGAGTGAGCAGGATTTTGGAATGACTGCCTTTAACTGAAATATAAGTTCATCAAACCGGAAAGGATGGCCAAGATGAATACGTCAAAGGGACGAGGCGATACTTCAGGTCCTTCATAACTAGAAGTGGTGTTTATTTGTCACGCTTTTGGCCTAAAGACAACATAAAGCTGTTAAATAGGAGAAACAATGATTGGTGACGATGGTTGTTATCCACAGGCTGTGATATGAACTTCATTAATTAGATATAACACATTATTACAGCACATTATAGGCCGTTTTTAATTCATGCAGCTGCTGATGAAGTTCCTGTTTTGTAATGTATTATCTGTTCCACTCTATTTATGTGATTGTATTGAGCTCAGTTTCAGTCTATGTACGTGTGTGTACATTTATACATTAAGGGGTGTGTATATGCATAAAATGTCTATTCATGTGCATCTAAGTTTTTTCACTGCACTAGAATGCACTGTTTCTAATACACACAACAATAACAATGAACGCAAGTGTAAGAAACTTCTTATATGGAAAGAGTTTCACTTCTCTTCATTTTTTCGGTAGAAAAACTAAGTGAGATAACTCAAAATGTTCTCTTGTTTTTCTTGTTGTATCTCTTTTCCACTTCAGAATGATTTCAGATAAAAGTTGGCGACCTCTGAGTCGGCTCCGAGTACCAATCATTAAAAGTTTCTGTTTAGTTTACAGACTCAAGTTAGTGAAAAGTGTGATATTTAGCAAATTAGCACAAAAAAATACAAAAAAAACAAGACAAGTAAATTGTAGGCATAATGTAACAAATAATTATAAAAAAAACCAAAACCTGCCAGGTTAACTAGGGACAAAAACATAACCAGAGCTGCAGGTTATCTTTAAAAACATTTGCAGGAAAAAAAAAGGTTCATATTTGAAAAAGCGCATCAACACAGTAGGCGACAAATATAATTAGTAGTGTGCAACAACTGAATATCTTTAAATGAGCTTTAGCTTTTAACAAGAGAAAACAACTTCAAATCAAACTTGTTGGGCTTCATTACTTTCTATACGCTATTGATAAATTATTTATACTTTTGTTTTCTAAATGTCATAAAATTGTAAAATGTTAAAGTTAATATATACATTTTGTTTGTTTTGTCCAAAAAACAATTCAAAATCCAAAAACATTTTGTAAAGAATTAAATAGGACAAAAAAAAAATCTGGACAAATAAAAAGTTGTGAATGTTTAGCATTTCTGAGTAAAAAATAATTACTGAAACATTTAATAAATCTATTAATGATAAATTTCCTGTCCATTCTGTCCAAGAGGAGGAGAAATCAAGTAATATTTTCATCTTTAATAATAATTAAAAAAAAAAACAAGTCAGTGAGTTTGTAACAACACACTTACTTATGAATTTCATTTTTTGTAAGTTTTTGGGAAAATTAATAATACAGTGCGTCGTGAATTTTCAGGAGGGTCAATTTAAGGCCAATCTGTCTTCTTGTCTGTATAACCTCCTCAACTGAAGAAGAAATGTTTTCCCATCTTGAAGTTTATTCATGGCTACATGTAAAATTCAGTGTGACAAAAAAAGCGATTTCATGATTCCTTTTATAGTTCTCCTGTAGTTGTGCAACTGTGAGCAGAGATTTCATTTTAAGAGCAGGAATGGCTGAGACCTGTCTAGACCTACTTTGAGATCCTGTGTAAAGTGCTGCAGAGTTACAGGATTTACTTTAATTGAATTTCATTTATAGAATTAGTCTGGGGGAATCTACGGGCTGACATATCAGAGCCGTGATATCACTTAGACTATACATTAAAATGTATATTTTACTCTAAAAAATGCTTATAAATTTTTGGAAAAATTGACACATCTCACTCTTCTTCCCTCAGATATACAGAATTGCATTATTAATTCCCTGTTTATTTACTACAATGAACTCAATGTTCAAAACTCCAGAAAACTGTGCTACAGTATGTAGAGCGTTAACAAGTTTTGACTGTGTACAGATACAACACTTGTCTGCACTGGGAGAGGGATCCTTCTTCTGCTGCCTGTTTTACTATTGAAGGATTTTTGTAAAATAGAGTAAAGAGTGTGTTGCATGTGGCAGCCGGTGCGCTGGCAGGACAAGTGGACAACAATCAGTCTGCAGTCTGAGTAAATACCCTCTGTAACAAAGTTCAGTGTTGCATTAAAGGTGCGGTCTGTTATATTGTGAACATTTTGGAGAGAAATATACTTTTGGTGAATAACAACTAAGCGGATTATTGATTAGACACAAAACTCTAAAGGAAATCGTGAAAAGATAAGGACATAAGGACATAGACAAGATTACGGATATTCAACACAAATGCTGTGCTTATTGTCTCCCTCTGTTCCTCCTCGGCTGAAGGCAGGGTTAACCTGTTCAACTGGTTTCCAGTAGGCCCTTAGGCCAGGCAGAGGGGGAGCAGGAAGAGGAGCAGTACGCAGACGAGGAGGAGGAGGAGGAGAAACTGGGCCAATCTGATAGTTTTCTAATCTATTGTCTTTCCATGAAAGCTAGGCTTCTTTAAACGCTGCTTTAAGTAACCAGCTATCATCCTGCTGAATTTACTCCTTAAATCAACAGAGGTTCTTTGACACCAACACCAACCGCATTATCTCCACGTTTATACCTGCTGTAATCCTCCTCCACACCCCACATGAAATAGAGTGCTGGCCTTTCCCTCCATTGAGACCCTGCAGGTCTGCAGTGGAAGTCTCCTAACGGGCCGGCAGCCCGAGGGAAGGGTCAGCTCGAGATAGGCCCTCATAATAAATGTGCCATGACGTAACAGGGACAATATCAAGAGACTTCCTTTTGCTTACACACAAATACACTTACTCTTCAGTGGAAACTCAGCTGTAAATGACAAATATACACGAAAGAAACGACCTGTTTAAACAATGAGGCCGTCATGCTGGAAAAATAGTGTTCTTCCTCGATGTAACGGTTAGAAAACAACTGAAATACAACTACACTGTTTCATTTATTTTGTACTTATAAATAAATATAAATACTTGTCCAGCTGATTGATTAAAACGACATATTATTCTTTAAATTGTAGGAGCATTTTTGACCATTAAATAAAAAATAAATTCCAGATGTTCTGTGCATGATTTCCTACAAATTGTGGCTGGAAATGAAAAAAATGTGTCTTTGAAAACCTTTTCATCTTCCAAAATAAGTGAGTGACAGGCCTGATAAATGATATGTATGGTTAAAATACATCTGCATTGCATTTGTTAAAAAACAAAAGCACGAGTTTTTTGTTGGTATACTGACAATGTAATTTGATTTCTGAAAAAAGGGACTTATCTAATGATCATTTGAATTTTTGATTAATCTGTCGATTATCTTCTTTTGGTTTGTTATTTGTCCATAAAATGTCAGAAAATTAAAAAAAAAAAAAAAAAAAAGAGCTCAACGTGATATCAAACAGCAGCCCGAGCACCAAACACATTCAACTTACAACTAATATATAAAACAAAGACAAGCAGTAACTCCTCACATTTAGGGGGCTGGAACCTGTTTTTTTTAAGCATTTTTATTAATAAGTAACTTGTTAAATACTTAAATTATTATTTTTGTTGTCATTAAATACACTATTTGACCATTCACTTTAGCTAAGTCAAAAAGTTTCATCAACAGAAATTGTCCTGATTTTTAAGGCTACCATCACAGGACCTTTTTTTTTGTTTTTACCATAACTGGGCTTAGTGACATGTAACAAGGAATTTGCTCATAATGTTACACAAAAGTAACAGATTATATAGATTGCAGTTTCCCAGCCCTGCAATGTGAAGTTGGTTGAACAAGACTTGATAAAACGTTCTTATATTAACTTAGCAATTTTAACACAAAAAATGATCCTGGTGACATCAGTAAATAAATACGTATCTATCTGGTCCAGCGATGGGACCTGCAGCGACTCCCTGACGGGCCGCCGGACGCAAACTGCAGCTCAGGGGGGAAATCCCTCTGAGTCTCTGTGTTTCTGGAGGATACGTCCCTCTGGACACATTTAGGTTTATTACAGACAATCAGTGTTAATAGGCGGTGTGGTTCTCCCAGGTGAGAGGCTCATTCAATTGACAGCCTCCCAAGCGGAAGCACACCTGCTAATTACTGAATCACAGCGCAAACACACCCAGCAGACTCACAAAGGCAGTCGAGTGAGGCGCCTTACTCACCTCCAACTCCAATTGGAAAACTACAATTTTCCACAGTACCGGTTTACACATTTAAATGTCTTGTCTTCTTCGATCGACACACCAAACAACAAAAGTTAATTATCAAAGAAGACTTCAGAAACCAGTGAATATTCACATTTAAGAAGCTGGAAACAGAGAATTTGGCGCATTTAAAAAAAAGAAAAAAAGATTTGTAGATCAATTCTTCAGTTGCAGCTCTATTCAGCACGCACGGTAACCGTATGTTTGATAATCTCAATATCTGCTTAGAAAACGTGTTCATTGTGAAAGAACTTCAGCAGCAGTTAGTAAAATTACATGTAAACGTGTCCAATAAGTTTTGCTTCAGCTGCAGGATGAGTCATTTCAAAACTCGTCTGGTAAAAGAATGTAATAGTTTGATGACACTTGTGAGATCAGTCTAAAGGTAGTTATCAGTGTATAATATGTGCAACAGGTGAAAGAAGAAGGAATGAAACTGCTATTAAAAGCCAGAGTTGACGTATCTGAAGGACGTACAGTGTGACTTACTGAAGGAAACTCAAAATCCTTCTGGTTTACTTGGTTAAGGACGTATCCGATCCAGGATTGGTTTGCAGAGCAGGCTAACTTGCAAGGAGGTGTGAGTGTAGTCATTGCAGCCACAATCGTCTGGATGGAGAAAAAAGTGGAGGAAAAATTAATACAATGATTTACTAGAAAAAATGTATACACAATCAGCGCTGCTTTACACTAGAAGATGCATTTTAATGCTGAAGTTCATTCATCAATACTTTAAAAGCATTTAGAAAAAATTCTGCAGGTTTTAAGCGACAATACCGGTGATAATTTATCACAATTTTTAGTTTTATGCTCAGACTTTTATAGATAATCAGATAAGTCCCTTTTTTGATCTGAAAATTATCAAATCTTTTTATCGTCGCTTCTACCATGTCAGACAAACAAATAATATCTCATGCTAGATCATTCAAAATGAGCCAAAAGATCAATTTCTTACCTCTATAGCTTCTTTAATGTTGTTTTTAATATCATGAATTTTCTGTTTTTTCTCCCTGTGAAGACCAAAGAGAAGAGTTCATGAGTGTTTTTTTAAACAGGAAGATAAATTACAAGAATAAAGCTTTGTCAAATTCAGCCATGTAGGTTAACAGTGAATACAGTTGATCAATTTGTTTAAATGCTAATCAAACATTATTGCCAGAAGGCAGACAGCAAAACATTCTTAACAAAGTGGAGATTTCTTCTTTTTTTTAAAAAAAAGAAAAAAAGAAACAGGTTAGAAAGCAGTAATTATTCCAAAATAACGGTTGAGGGATGTTTTGTTTCTTTTGTGTCCGTTGGGTTTCAGTAGGACACAAAGTTCTCCAGGATCTCTTCATCAGCTTGGAGGTGAATTATATCTGACATCAGTAATATGGCTGTTCAAGATACACAGACACCTTTATTTTGCTGATCAAGTACAACTCCTGAATTTTGTGTGCTTGCTGATACCAAATGAAAACAGCTGAACTTGTGTTTAAATTTAAGGATGCCATCTATTAAACACAAAGGAGTAGATTGTGGGCGTGTTGAGGAGGAATGTTACGGTTTATTTTAAATACGTTTTAGGTCCAACTTTTAACAACAATGGGCACCAGGTGAAATACAAAGTATTAGCAAATGCAATGATATGCTCCATATTTCATTCTTTCAGTGTTGTAAAAACAAACAGAATTTCAGCATCACTGATACCAGCAGTCAAGGTTTAACGTCACACAGGTCGTGCAGAAGCCTGCGCAAAGTGTTGAATTCTTTCAAATGTCTAAACAAAAGACAAAAGTTTCACTGTTGAAATTTGGATTTGATACTGAAATTCGCCAAATATTTGAAAAACAGGCTTCTGAACACAACAGTAGCCCAGGCTACTCATGTTGAGCTCATGGATTTCAAATTAAAAGCATGGAGGGATATCTTTTGGTAAGAAATAGGTCCCATCTAAAGTGGCTTTGGTGAAAAAAAAATAACTCGGCATCACAGCATGCTGCTGTAATCGAAATTTCACCCCAACTAAGGAACTTGTATCTTTTTATTTCTTGAACTGACGAGAGTAGGCGGAGCTAACGCAACAGTCTCGCTCTTCGACTGACGTCACACAGTTTGAATCTCTGGGAGGTGAAGTCATAAAACACAACTACAATTACTGCTCTTCGGCGTAGTTGCCGCCAAAGAAAAAGATCCAGAGATCTTCGTAGTTGTACCTTTAAAATATGTACAAAGTTACTTCTAAAATGTAAAAGTGCATTGCTTTTCAGAGGTGTTTTGCCTCAGGAATATTCCTCTGTCAACCTATTTGGATGGAGTTTTTGGTTGTTGTTTTTTTTTTGGCATGGGATGAAATCTTTGTTAACAAAGCATATTTTACACATATGATAAATATGTTTCTCCTCACTATACAGATGTTCCAACTTATAAATTTAACATTTGGAGAATAGAAAACATTGATTATATGGTTCCTGGAGACTGAAATGAAGACTTTTTTTTTTTATAATGTGCATCAGTACTGAGTCAACTGTGCGTATTAAAAAAAAAAAAAAAAAATGGATTACCTAAATCTAAAAAGAAAAGAAACATCATGAATGTCACCATTTCTTCAAAAGGTGGAGATTTAGTAAGAGCTGCAGAGGGGTCTGCCTCCTTCTTGGTCTCGCCCTGTTTAACTCAGACAAACTCGAGTACATCTAGGAAGACTGCATTCTTGGCACCAGGACCTCTTTAAAAAAAAAAAGAACACCCACTTTGAAATAGGCACAACTCAGTCTCTTCTCACCTGAGCTATAATGCCCTGCTCACTCTTCTCTTATGTCCTCCCCTCTGCTTATCCCTCTCCTATATTACTGTGTCACTCACCATCATCATCTGCCCAGCACCTTGCACTGACTGGCACTGCCCTGCACCCAGAGGGGAAACTCAACAGGGCCCAAAGAGTCAAACAAATCCTGGAACTAAACACGACTGTGGAGTCACAGCTGACTGTGGATTTGTCATTGCACCACAACGTCTGGTGTCTTTGAAGAGCGTATGTTTTTGAAGTGACCCAAAAATAAGCACAGGATAAAGCTCCCATCCCCAAAACTTCTTTCTAGGATACAGATGATTAACACTAGAAAAATGTGTTTTTTGTTTTCATTGCATTGCAGGACATTCACAAGACACAGTGGTTTAAAACACTCACAAGGTTTTCCATGAAAACCTGACAGATGAAGCGCTCTTCCAGTGTCTCCAAACTCTCGAGGACTTACTCCATAAGGTTACAACAATCTGCCCAAAATGACTTCATTTTCTTCATCTGACCATATCGGACAGTTTATTAAAACAATGACTGGAGTTTGTCCATCCATGCCAGCGGAAACGGGAAAATAAATATTTATGTACTAGCCAGGCCGTCAATTTGAAGCAAAAAAAAAAAAAATCCTAAAATTTCCCCTGACTGTCCTAATTGATAATCAGGAGATATGAATCAGTGTCACGTTACAAATTATGATAAAGAATAACTTGTATTCTTGGTTGAGGAAGACAGTTCATAATAAACCAATTAAACTGATCTCCAATCGAAAAATATTTCAGAAATATATCAGTTTGATATATTGTATGTACAAGACAACCAAAGTACTTTCGAAGCTGCCGTATTATCTCAAAACCATAATGTAGTGCTTTACATTCAACCCTTATTTAACCACAAACATAACAGAAAACATTAACTTGTTACTTCTCAGAAACTGGAAAGAGATAACTTTGGCTTCCAGATTCATTTATTGGTTACCAAAGAGGGGATTAATTGACTCATCACGGGTTTAATGTAGCTTAAATAATGATTCATTAGCTGCACAAATGATACAATTTTAAACTTCCAAGTACAGCAAGTCTCTCATGCGAAATGCAGATACAGTTGAGTATGAAACCCAGTGTTTCTTCATTCCTCTTTCACTAATTAAATCTTTATTTCTGTTTTTGTATTCAAATCTTTTAAAAGTCAAAACTAACTTATTTTACTGTTCGAGCTCCTCCTGCATGTCATCAGTATTGGGAAAAGTATTTCCTGCCAGTTGAAACTGCTGAATTAGTTCGCTCCAAAACGCTATTGAGTTATTTGGACGACAAATATCTTAAGTTTGTCAGCGTCACCCAAGTCCCGATGAAATGCAATTAAATGTTCACCAATATTCTGAAAATAAGCCCACCAAAACTGTCTGTACTTCATTGGTGAAATAAATGTGTTGGCGCCGTGTTGAAATACAACATAAAGCATGATGGAAACCAGCAACACTTACTCTGCGTTGAAGCCGTTAACGTGCAATATTCGCATCTGTTTGACTATCGTGCTTTTCCCGGATTCACCGGCCCCTGAAAGCAGAGAGAGAACAAAATAAGTCAGAAAAGAGTTGTACACACCGCTGTCAAAGGCAAACACTAAAACCGTGTCCTGGTGGAAGACCAGGCAACTTGGAGATGACGTAACAAGACTGATGCCTTGCTAAGATTATTGTGGGAATGATCTGACTTGAGGGTTTTGTTTTTCTCAGTACAGAGGTCCTGCAATAAACTTTCCTGACTTCTACAACACTACTCCTTCATAATGTTACACAAAAACTAAGAAGCGAGGGCCGGCGGGGTGGTGAGGCCTCAATACCCCCAACGAAAGAGCCGAGTGAATCATTGACTGTTCTTATCAGTGGTGAAAAGATTTTCTGTATCTACAGTGGGTATCAAGAAACTTGATACTATACTTAAGGACTTCCATTTTAATGCTCCACTTCTACTTCTTCTCCACTAAGTTTAGGAGGAAATTATAGTATTTTTTACTTTATTATAAATTACTTGATATTGCATTTAATGGTAATTCTTGAGATTTTACATAAAACCCCAAAAAAAAGAACATATCGTATGAGACAATGCAGTAATAAGGATTAAATCAGTGGTTCCTACTCTTTCTAGCTTCTAAGCTCTTACAAAAGCAGTTCCCTTCAAAGAGAGATTTCCCCCATAAACTGCTCATCTAAAGAAAGATTTGAGGCCCTATATTTAACAAAAAGTTTATCAAAATAAAAAATAAATGGTGTTATACAACTTTGTTTTTTCTTCTTAATCATCTCACGACCTCTCAGATTTATCTTGTGACTCCCTGTAAATGGCCTGACCTCATCGTTGGGAACCACTGGACTAAACTACCTAACATAATATCAAGTTAGACTCTCTCTACTTTATCCTGCTACAACATTAAAATGCTACAAGTGCACTGATGCATCAGTCTTAAGAATATAATATTGTTGTAGTGTTTCTGCAGAATGTGTACTTTTGCTTTTAGTTCTTTAAGCACATTTTGTTCGTATTACTTTTGCTCAGTGAGGAGGCTGATGCAGGGCACATATACTGGGGTATTTTTTTTTTTATTTTTTTTTTTTACATTTTTTGAGCGTATAATTCAGGAAAGATGGACACAAACTGTTAAAGCCTAATAAATACTTGAAAGAATTTGTTTTTTTAAATGTCTTTTCCCATAACTATGGAGGATAAAACAGTCAGATGAAAAGAGCCAGGCCATAACATCTCCTCCTAACCCAAACACTGGGACCTATCAAGGCTACAGGCCTGCTATTTAGAGCCAGAGTGTTGACCATACAAATCTCAGATCAATTTCAGATTAGAATGAGCTAGACAGGCGTTCAAGGGACGCTAGTAATCCTAATAGTAATCCTAATTTACACTCCTTACTTCAAGAGGTTTAGCAGAATAGTAGCGTTGGCCTTAAGGTTCATGGAGTGTCACGATAATGCTAAGAATAGCTTCATCAGAAATAAAAATAGAAGACTTTTCAATGGCTTATTGGAGAATATTCATTTCCGGAGTGGCCGGTGTGGAGAGGATTATGCAATGGTGAGTGTGGAGTCTGATAAACAGGCTTAAATAAGTCAAGGTGAAGGCATCCAGGATCCACACTGCGAACACAAACACACCACATCACAAGTTTTACAGTTAATATGTGTGGCGAGGAGAAACGACCAAGCAAAACGCCTGTCGGTGGCCCCCCCCGGCCTCTGCGTGGTTCCTGGGTGCGCTGCCCTCTCACAGATGGTGGTATCTGTCTGTTCTGCCGTCTCTCACATGTTCTGTAATCATGCTCCATAATAAGACATGAATGCAGACAGGCCTGCTTTTTCAACCCTCCTGTGTCAAGGCACCGTGAACTGGTGGCGTGGTGACATCATGTCATTGCATCATTTGTTGATACTTCACTGTTACAGGCTGAGGAAGTAGTCGTAAAACCTTTTTCATAGGTACAATCTGAAACAATGGCTATGAACAAGTGAAAAATACTGGTTTTGTGGGCGCGAAATAAACCTTCACGCCCCCGCACAGGTATATCAATGATAAATGTCACAAAACCTACCTAATAGTAGTAGCCGGTGAGTCGCCCGGTATATCTGTTTGTCTTTTTGGAGCTGCTTCTCTATCTTTTTGTTGGCCTCCCTCTGTGCCTTCTCCTCATTGCGTTGGTCTTCAGTCTTACTATTGCCAAGACAGCCCATCTTCCCAAAAACCCAGTGAAAGGTTTCAGGGTGAGGCAGGGTGGTTGGTTGGTTGGCTGGGCGGGCGGGCGGGCGGGTGTAGGAAGGGAGGCAGGAGGGAGGGTGTTGATCAGAAGAAAATCAATCAATCCTAAATTCCTAGACTGGCCCAACAGTGGAACACCTGGCTCAAAATGGGTGACATTTATGTCGCCAGATGCAGCTGGAACAGATGTCAGGTAGTAGACGGGGAGGCTCCACCAGGCTTTGGCACAATATTGATGGATGGATGTGGGTATTTACTGGCAATTTATCAGCTAGAGATCGGGCAGAAAGGAGCAGAGCAACGATGCCGCCCTCTCCGACGCTTGAGTCCTGTATTTTTCACTGTAAATCCGCAATGAAGTCATCAACATTGATATGAGAGTAGATGTGAAATTTCCAGCTCGTCGCTGCACGTGAATGAACGTCGGTAGTCCAGTTTCCTTAAAGGTGATTTGAATATAAACGCTGTTTTTTTTTTGTTTTTTTTAAAAGAATATATATATGGTCACGATTTGATGTTAAATTTTCTTAGCAAATGTCTCCTCCGGAGCCCATCTTCGGCAGATATCTCACACTGCCATTCAATTCATTTCCACTCACAAGCAAAGCCCTATTTTTCCTCGACTCTACCCCCCCGGGTTTCCCCCCCCCCCTTTACATATATACTTCAGGTGATTTTTTTTTTTTTTTTTTTTTAAGGGGTCTTTGCGATCCGCTCTCCACCTAACCAAAGCACATCAGAGGGCGTGTGAAAAAAAAAAAATTAAAAAAAAAAAATCAAATAAATATTTCCTCTTAAAATGACGGCATGTGAATCATCAGGCTCCACCGGGGCTTCTTTTTCTATCACAACCGTTTTGAAATCCGTCACATTATACACCTTTTTGGAGGAGGTGGGGGAACAAGGGGAGGAGGGGACGGGGGTTGCCGTCGTAAGATGTTGGCAACCTTAATCAATAATATCCTGTTTTTAGTCGATGTCAAAATTGTTTCCTCTCCCCGTCAACAGATGCTGGCGCTTGCTTTTTCGGAGGGTTTGACCAGACCCCCCCCCCCCCCAAAAAAAGGCCCCTTCTCCGTCCTTTTTTCTCTCCGTAACGTTAATTTGTATTTCTCCTCACATCGGAAAGCTTCTCCGGGCGAGCGCAGGCGGGTTTTGGCAGCTGGATGTCCTTGAATAAAACGCAATATCCAGGTGATATTGGTGGAAATCCGCCGTTATTTTCTCGTTTGGCGCAGGTACAGCCCGCTGTCAAGTCTCTCAGCTTTTTGTATTCCCTTTGAATCCGTATGGTAGATTATGGTTACATGTGCATGATACATGAACATACCGCGGTGTTTTCAATCATGGATCCTAGGGACAGACAGTTATTATTATTTTTTTTTTACCGCCGACTGGCCGCGGCTGCTCCGATGAACCGGTCGGGGAGGTGAGAATAGTTCCTTTGCAGTGTTACTCTGAATTATGTTTGCCCCCTTTTTTCTCTGAGAATTGTACATTGAGATAGATAGCGTTGAAGAGGTGGGGTGGGGCAAGCTGCTCTCACGGAACCCTGGGAACGAAGAACCTTGGTCAAGTTGTCCGAGAGGAAGAGCTCAACTTCCAGTTGCAACTTTCACAATAAATCTCAAATGGAAACTTTATGCCAACTACACAAAAGGTTGTCTTTTCAAACAGTTCGTAGGTTTTCAAGTGGGTTTTTTTTTTTTCTTTTGCATTATTTGAACCAAAAATTCCACAATGACCTTGTCTGAGAAAACATTACTTTTGTACTTCCTCTGTTTAAGCTTTTGGAAATGTAGTCAGTGACAAAGACTGTAGGCCAGTCTCAGGTCACTTTAAGGTGAGAAAGAAGGAGAGAAATAAAAACGATTTTTTTTTTTTTCTTGTTAAATTAACTAAAATCCTTAAAAATGAAAAGTCGGCATAGGAAATCTTAGGTTGTACTGCACACAACTTTGAGCCAAATATCTATGATCAGGGGTTAAACTGATTCATTTTAAGGAGTCACAAACCAAAATTACCGGAAAACACTGACATATGAATATACTGCACCAATTTGTCCAAAACATTTAGTTAAGTAGGCCTAATGTCTAGAATTTTGTACCATCAATCATTTTTATTTTACTTCTAATTCATGTTGTTTCCTTGTTTTTATTTTGTAGATTAGGTTTTTTTGTGTGTTATTATTTTTAAATTCAGTGCCACAGTCAGCTGCAGTTTATCTTTTAACAATCAATTAATTGCACAGTTGTTAATTTTTGCTCAGAAAGAGAAGTTATCAATCTGTCGGGAAAATAAATACCCATTCATTTTCAGTTTAGCAATCATTAAATGAATTAGTTTTCACAATTATAGTTGAAAAGGTCTACTGATTACATAAACCGAATAAATGTTTTATTGTAAAAGGCCTAATGGAAGAATGATATAATTTTCAGGATTAATACTAACATTTTGTGAGTAGTCAATATCATAGTAATCTACTTTAATTTTGGAAACAAAATTTGGTATGGAGCTACAGACTGGTGTCAGATTTAAAAAAAAAAAAAAAAAAATAATTCCTGAACTGTTTATAAAATGTCATTTTAATCTCCTATAAAATATATAGTCTAGATGTCACTCTAGACATTTAAGAAACACACATCATAAACATTAAACATTTTTAAAGCAACCTGAATATGAAAAAAGACGAATCTACAAACATTTTTAGATTTTCACTTTCTTGCCAGAAAAGTCTCGTGCTTTTAACTTGAAGTTAAAGACGAGGAACTTCCGGTTTCCGTCTTGCTGTCGCTTGACACATCTGGAATGAAGCAGGGTCGGATCACATGATTGCCCGGAGCGTCATGAAGCAGAGGTACAGAAGGGGAGAGGCGCCCTCTTTGAAGCAAAATTATTTGCAACCTATCCACCCAAAAAGCATGAATCAATAATTCTGGAAGCCTACAAATTACAAAAATGATTACAGAACCAAAAAAAAGTGAATACTATATACAAGTCATAACAGTATCACAAATATCAATAATACAATTAATACTAATATTATTATATTACAAATAGCCTGATAGTAAGTGGATGATAGTAACATTAATGATCAAACCTCTTCAGGTGGCAGAAGTGGTTCAAAGTCAATGTTTTGCAAGTTATAAGTAAGTCTCAGCTTCATGAAGGTCTGTATCAAATCCCATTAAGTCACAACCCTCAAGTCACGGGTCAAGTCCAAGTGCTGGGGTTTGTGTTTCAAGCTCCACAAATGTCATTATGTGCCCTTAATTTAACGCAAGCTTTAGAAAAATAAGGGAATTAAATTGTTTGATATTACTTTTAATTAAAACAATAAACATTTTAAAGCCAAATTATCATGTGGGACTTGTTAAATATTAGTCCTTAAGTATAGCATTTTGTGAAATCTGAATCTGGTTTTCAACATTTGCAGCAAATGTTACAAATAACTCTTTCTTATGACATACATTTTGACACTTAGAGAGGATATCCCTTCTTCCCTGTACCAAAAGGAAAAACAGAATATTCTTGTCGAAACTTATGCCGTTGAAGAATCGGCCAAAAAGAATAAGAAAATAGCTTAATATCCTGTTGGAACCTGTTTTTATAAACTTTGAAGAAAATGGTCCAAACCTGGATAAAACCATTGAGACACATAAAAAATATAATGGTCCCGTAAAGGGCACAAGGACATGAATGGCTTGAAGATTGTGAACGTGAATATAAATCCTTTGCTCTTCACAGCCACCAAATCTAAAACAACTGAGCACCTAGTTAGATCGCACCAGACAAGAAAATATCTTTTGAAAGCTGCTCACCCCTCCAGGAGAGCTCAGAAACCTGGAGGATCTTTACCAAGGATTTGGTGCCCTTCTCTACGACAACCCCAAAATAGGTATGAACAATGTTTTCGGGTGTTGAATAGCTGACTGGAAACCTTAACTGTCCTTGAAAAGATTGGAATGAGGCCGTGTAATCTTATGTCTGAACAGTTTGCTGTGATTGTAAAAACAATGAATGTGCAACATGCATGATGTGTCCAACAAGAACAATCTGCTGCAATACTATAGTTTACATTCTATAACAACAAATTTACTGATATGACTGTTAATCATGTGATTACAACTCCATATTTAAGAGATGTGATAACAAACTAAACCATCTCCATGACAACCGAGCACCTTAATTACCTGAGGAAGGCCATGAGTTGTGGCTATAATCATTGTAGTAAATCCAATAATATGAGAGAAACCTTGATGCACTTGTTCTCAGTCCCATTGATCTTTGGCTTCACAGTACAATACATTTATACTGTAGATTGTGACATCTGAGTCTGAATGACTGAAAAGTTTCCTTTTTAGTCAAACTAATTGATACAATTTTGAGATACATTCAAAATTAAAACTGCAAGCAGTCATATTGACACAGATTTTCGTGCATGTACGTAAATGTAGCTGCCGGGGCATCTATGTAGGGGGCGCTAGCGAGCCATTTAGCCACACCCACTCGCGACTCCACTAAAATACGACATTTTTCAACCAACTTTCATGAGTTTTTGAATATTATAAAGCCTTTCAAGATAAAAACAATAATATTTTTACGAATAACAATAGGGCTGAATAATATTTTTACAAATAACAATAGGGTTTTCGCACCTTCGGTGCTCGGGCCCCAATTAAACACGGATGTTCCTTAATTTTACCTCACCTTACCTGGATATTTAAATGGCTCTTTGTCCTTCAGCTCTCACACGCACGCATGTGAACGCTGTGTGCATCAGAAGTCACACAGAGCAGACTAACTGGCACGCACGCACACACACACACACACACACACACACACACACACACACACACACACACACACACACACACACACACACACACACACACACACACACACACACACACACACACACACACACACAACACACAAACACCTCCCTCCATTAATGCGCCAAAAGGCAAGGGAAAGAAACTCAGGGCAAAACACATAAAGGTCATCAATGACGACTAAATGCTACTCTGACTCTCTAATAAACACCAACAGACAACTGAAAGAAATAACTAATGACTTAAATCCCAGAAACAAGTTACAGTTAAAATCCCAATCTGTCAAAGCAACACTCAACAAACTTTGTGTGCTCAGACCAAGAAATCAGTCTCTCTTTTTGTAAAGACTTCAGCATCTGGTAAATTCCCAAACAGTTTCACTGCTATATACTGCTGTACAGACACCAGACCAATGACTTGCTAACTGTCAAACTGGGTGGTAGAGTAAATTATTACCGTAAGCACTGCTAGAAATGACAATCATGTGGCTGCATGTGGCATTTTTGTCCCGAGAGCAACTGATCTTTTGTCATTATATCATACTGTCTCTAACACTGTGTTACTCAGTCAGGTACAACTAACTGGAGGCCTCAGTGAACTGTTCAACTTCACGTTACATTAGATTAATTAACTGCATTATGTTATTTACTGTACAAACACACACACACACACACACTGAGGATACACATTTTAACGGAAAACACAGGCAAATTATAGGAGGGCCATCTTTATCCTGTTTGCATATCCACAACCAAACTCCATTTCTTTAAAACACATTTGGCCCCATCCCTACTACTGTTTTAGCATCTGTTTTGACTGCTTCTGATGTCGACACATACATTAGCAGGAAGAATTAGCAACCTCGTCACAGTGACAGGTTTGAACAGAGAGACAATTTTACACCACCCGGAATGCACCGGGTGAAGGTTAAAACCCTGGAAAACCTTGCTACCCTGTCAAAGGGTAGACAAACAGAGAAACTCTCTCACGTACGGAGTCAGGTCATGTGCAATCAAACTGCAGACATTTTGAAATGTTACGCACACACGTAATACTGCTTCAGCGTCTGGGAGTTGAGGGATTGTGTACGCTGGCTCATTACACCACAGAGATATTGTCATTATGACTGACCCTTGTGCTTTTTCTACTTTGACAGTTAAAATGGCTGCTGTGAAAAAGGCCTCTCAACATAATCATTTGGTTGGCTGTGACCCCAGGACTTTTGATTTTGTGAAGGAACATGTAGACCACGACGTGCCTTCTGTCAAAGACCTGCACTTTAACAACATGCTGCTACTCGTCATAACATGGATCAAAACTGTAGTGATAAGAACAAGAATGCAATGGACATCTTTCAGTCCATTACACCTTTTTGAAGTTGGAACAAAAAAAAATCCACAAATTCAGTCAGTAACAGCTACAAAACTGTAAGGCCAAAAATCAACAACCTCGGAATCTAAAGATATGAGGCACTTGGAGGATTTGGATATACAAAAGTCCCTGTGTCCCCAACACCAGGCCAAAGTGAGATTTGATTAAAAAAAAATATTTTTTTTTAAAACAGCAAAAGCTAACATTATTACTTATGCCAAATCAAAACTGTAAAATAGAGAGTACAATTATAACAATGAAGCAGTGACACCAATGTTGTTTAACCTGTTCCTAAGATTATTGACAGAAACTCTACCAGGTTTGATGCAAAAGAAATGAAACAACAATGTTACATCCATTTTAGTTGTAGTAGTTCTGGGAGGGCCTCTTCACTCTAAGTTACACGCTCGCTAAACTTCCAAAAATGGCATCAGGTTTTGTTTTAATAACGAATACGGCCTGGTCCCAGCTCAGGGACCTGCAGGATGGAAAGGAGTTTAAAAAAAAACCCACAGTGAAGCATTATCTCATTGTCTTGTAAAAGCCCAATCATATGGCTATTTTTTTTTTTTTTTTAATCTAAAACACAACATGGAACTTAATGTGATAAGCTTAGTGAGTTTTGGGTGACATGCGTAAACATCAGTGTGATTATGGCTCCTTTAAACTTTACAGATAACGTGGCTTGGAGCCTGAATGCACTGCGAATTACTAACACAAGGAAATGTTAAAATAAACAAATGAAATCAGCTACCAAGACACTCTAAAATTCTGTCATATCCTGTTATGCCTGTGTTTATCCTCTAGATGGTAGCATCCCTCATACGTAACGTCCACCCATCTGTCCATTGTAAACTATTATTCCTACACCTACACCCACTCCGGACATGGAGACAAAATGCTTAAAATCTATGTGTGTGTGTGTGTGTGTGTGTGTGTGTGTGTGTGTGTGTGTGTGTGTGTGTGTGTGTGTGTGTGTGTGTGTGTGTGTGTGTGTGTGTGTGTGTGTGTGTGTGTGTGTGTGTGTGTGTGTGTGTGTGTAAACTAATGATCGTATGAATGCACTTAGTGAAAGGGGTGTTATCTGACACTGACCAGAGAAACACAGCTTTTTGTCTTTACTACTCTTCCTTCCTGCTTTTGTTTAGTTACACGGCTTACTGCTGTCTTTTATAGAAGCAGTGTATTAACGTTGTTTTTCTGTGCATCATTACACCAACTGCTTCTTTCTGCAAGTGTTGTTAGATATTATCTGATGTAGGTTCTTCTATAAAGTATGTGCAGTTTTATACAACAGGAATTACTATGTGCATTTCCCATTACAATTCCTCTCTTTTGCAACTGAATAATTTCAAAGTCGTTTTTTTACTTTCATTACACTGTACAAACAAAATAAAACAGACATACAACAAAAACAAGACAGCAAATTGTGAGACATAGTAGACCTAAACAACCTAAGGAATGAGTCAAAACAAAAACATTTGTCACAAACATCTATATTAATTATTCTGCTGAGAGTTTTAATTGTATAAAAATGTGTCTTTCACAAATAATATTGACTGCGGTGACTCCCTGATGTCACTGATGACATCATATCTGGTCCCATATAAAAGACTGGAGAGAGGACTGAAGACTATCACAGACACCTAGCTGTTCTGCGTACTGTAGCCCAATCATCATGCGTGAAATTGTACATCTGCAAATTGGACAATGTGGAAACCAGATCGGCTCCAAGGTAATGAAATAAAATCCTTCTCCACTGTTAGAGTCATACTATGCATTAGGCCTTACTGAAAAATATAATGTCTATCTCCTTGATTGAACATCAGAATATTAATGATACATCTATTGGAAAGTAGTTTTAACACATCTTACGGATTGTTAAAGTAGCTGAGATGAAATGGGGACATGTTACAATTTATGTCTTAACTACAAGAAACTTTTTTTTCTGATGGTCCATATCCTTTGAATGTTGACACCAACAGTTGTGAGTGACACAGGGTGTTTCCTGTCAAGTGTTCACAGAAAAGATAAGAGCCAAAGCGAGACTGGCATGGGTGGGACATTTTTTTTATCGTGGCTAACACAAAACAAGAGAGAGGAACTACAAGATAATAAAACTTAGGAAGCTCTTATTGCTTTTTAAAACTGAAGAACATTACTTAAGATATTATTCTGTTGAAACATTTTTATAATTCTATTGTGTAGACCAGGCATTTTAATTCCAACATTTAATATGCATTAAGATGATGATAAAACAGTTACACTCAGATAGCCTATATATGATATGTACATTGGGAAACAATTGTATAAAGACCTGAAGATCAAATTTGTAAAATGAATGAGTATTTATCACCAAGTTGCTCTTAAAACAGCCAAACTTGTATAGTTATCAAACTAAGAAGCATCTTTTAGCAAACAATCAGAGTTGTGTTAATATTGCAGTGGTGATTTCCTTCTTTGTAGTTTTGGGAAGTGATCAGTGAAGAACATGGACTCAACACAACAGGCATCTACGAAGGAGACAGCAACCTTCAGCTGGAGAGGCTCAACGTCTATTTCAATGAGGCACACGGTAATAAAAAAGTTGTATAGTTATCCAAAGTTGTCCAAACTTTGGATGTAAACGTTTTTCTAAATCATTCTGTCATGTGCGTCATAATTTACAAATTACTCACTGAACTTTTTAATTACTGTTTTTAATTCTGTCACAAAGTGTTCTATGAATAAGGTCAGGCTGTCCATTTTCAGCTACATTCATAACACATTTCCATTCTGCAGGTGGTAAATACGTCCCGAGGGCCCTGCTGGTGGACCTGGAGCCTGGAACCATGGACAGTGTGAGAGGAAGCCGCATCGGCACCCTTTTTAGGCCAGACAATTTCATCCATGGTGAGACAGACAACCAAATATCTATGTTGTGCAATATGTCACATGACTGCCTCACATTTATCTGGTTTTATTAGGAAGCTTTTCGGGATTTGTTTTGACAAAGGAAACATACTAACCTGTGAACAGTATAATACAGATGCCTCCTAAACTCTAGCATTTAAAGTTATGCAGTATGTAGGTTTGTTTGCAGCTCGACGTTGCAACGTACAGCTGCAACACTTAATCCAATGGTACTGAAAATGGTTCAAAAATTCAAGTGTGAAGAAAAACTTGAACACAGAATAAAATCTAATGTTAAACTGAAAAGAAAAGCAATGGCTAAATCGCAATAGCAAATGTTTACCCAAAGAAAAGTGGAGGCATATTTACTGGCAGAACTGAATTGAAAATCCAATTGCAATACAGTGTCCCATCACAGCCCAGTAACACACCAAAGTATGGAATGCACCTGTTAGTCCACCAAGCGATACTGTGTGTGCATCACGCTTTACCTCGCCTAGCTGTTAAAAGTACACGCACTTATGAAGAGGACAATACTTTCACCCAGGAGAACCGGCTTTGAGATTGTGAAAAAGTAACGTGTATTTGATCTTTTCCTAACCATTCAGTTTTGGTGCTCATGGCGTGGGGTTGTTTTCATAAACATAATTACGTGGGGTTTTTTCACGCCTTGGCGAGGCAAAACGTGACACTGTCGCAGCATCCGTTGGTTGACTAACGACTGTATTACAAGCTTAAGCGTAAAACGAGGTTGGCCATCAATAAAGCATTGGCACAGCTTTTCTGTTTTCATTAGTGCAATGCATATTATTTGTTTCCCTGACCTACACAGGTTTTTTTGTGGTGTTATAGGGAACTCAGGTGCTGGGAACAACTGGGCGAAGGGCCACTACACCGAGGGAGCGGAGCTGGTGGAGCAGGTGATGGACAGAGTGAGGAACGAGAGTGAAAGCTGCGATTGCCTGCAGGGCTTCCAGCTGGTTCACTCGCTGGGCGGAGGCACTGGCTCCGGCATGGGAACCCTCATCATCAACAAGATCCGAGAGGAGTACCCCGACCGCATCATGAACACCTTCAGCATCATGCCGTCGCCTAAAGTCTCTGACACGGTGGTGGAGCCCTACAATGCCACGCTGTCAGTGCACCAACTCCTGGAGAACACAGACGAGACCTTCTGCATTGACAACGAGGCCCTCTACGACATCTGTTTCCGCACGTTAAAACTGACTACACCGACTTACGGGGATCTCAACCACTTGGTCTCCATGACCATGAGCGGGGTCACAACTTCCCTGAGATTCCCCGGACAGCTCAACGCAGACTTGAGGAAGCTGGCTGTCAACATGGTGCCCTTCCCTCGCCTCCACTTCTTCATGCCAGGCATCGCCCCTCTGACAGCACGTGGCAGCCAACAGTACAGATCCCTCTCTGTGCCTGAGCTCACCCAGCAGATGTTTGATGCCCGCAACATGATGACGGCGTGCGACCCGAGGCGGGGGCGCTACCTCACGGTTGCCGGTATCTTCCGAGGGAAGATGTCCACGAAAGAAGTAGACGAACAGATGCTCGCAATGCAGCAGAAAAACACCAACTACTTTGTCGACTGGATCCCCCATAATGTAAAGGTTGCCGTGTGCGACATCCCGCCCCGAGGCCTCAAAATGGCCTCCACGTTCATTGGCAACAACACAGCCATACAGGAGATATTCCGCAGAGTGGGCGAGCAGTTCTCCATGATGTTCAGACGGAAGGCTTTTCTCCACTGGTATACAGGCGAGGGTATGGATGAAATGGAGTTCAGTGAGGCAGAGAACAACCTCAACGACCTGGTGTCAGAGTACCTGCAGTACCAAGATGCCACTGCTGATTTGGAAGTAGAGGACGAAGAAGAGGAGGGACCCTCAGCAGCAGCAACAACTAAGGTTCAGTCTCGGGTGGAGGCTACATTGGAAACAGTGACAGAAACGAGCAAAGAAACTGTTGATGAGTAGAAGACAGTGGCGGTGTGGCGTGTAGGTTTGACACTTATGGCAAGGATCTAGGAAAACGTCAGATTGTGGTCCAAAAAGGAACCTTTATTTTGTATGTATGGCATTCCCATGGATGATTTAGATAGCCTTTAAAGTAATGATAATTTGCTTCAACATATTTCAATATAAATGCTATTTTGTCTTTCTTGTATTCTTCAAATGTTTTGTGCGCTTGTTTTCCAGAATTATGTTTTTTTTTTCTATAACAGTAAATATTTGACCATCAACATTTTTTAATGTAAATATACAAATGTATTGTTTTTCTGGCTTTATGCAAACCACAGCTTTATAATGAAATTTTGAACAGTTTGAACAAAATTGTTTGTGTTTTTTTTTTGGTATACTTTACGACGATAATTAAACAGTAAAATTCAAGAGTGTTGATTTCTAACAACTGAGTATAATTATTACCGCTATAGAAAAAAAATACCTCCCTTTTCATTCAGTTTTATCATTTTAAGTTAAACAGAACCACCCTTAGCTGCAGTGACGGACAGTACTATGATCTGAAGAGTGATAATGTTCAAGGCTGTCAGACAGTTTCCTCCCACTTGTACGAGTCTGGGACACAGCGATTACACATAACTTGGCCGGAGTGTCTGCACTCTGAGATAAGCACACACTGCTTGGAGATGTCCCAGCACCACTGGAACAAAGTCGACCTGACTCGTAGTGATAAGAGAGGCATGTTAATCACATGTGAATATAGGTTATGGTGACAAACACAGTAATGCCCCATAAAAGGCTAATTCAGATTTCAACGTAGCAATAAGGAGGAAGGAATAAAATGGGGAAAAAAGTGCTCAATTTTACCACTTAAAAGGTGGGGTTAATAAAATGTTTGGGAGGAGAGTAATTACTTTTGTCAACTCAACAGTTTGAGTATTCAGTAAAGTATAGAGTACAGTGATGCTGCCAAAACTATTTATATGTTCACAAAAGTCAAAGATAATGCACATGGTCCTGTGAGGCAGCATAATGGTTTGATAAATTTTTTTTAAAACATATTACTAACTACAAGCTGCCACGCCCAGCTTCTAATAATTAGGCCTTCTTGGTAGTGGTTTGCATTGTTGGCGCTAGTGTTCAGCCTTTGTTGCTTGTCTTCACTTAAAATAAGGAAAATTGTATTTGCATGCCTCCTGCTTGTTACCAGGCTGTGCAACCAACAGATGTTTTTCTCCCTAAATCATTTTTCCCCCCCCCCCAAAGTAAAATGGAGTTAATCAAAAGGGGAACAAGTAACAAGGAAATCTAAAAAAAAATAACCACAGTTTTCTGTGGCAGGAACATTTGTCTATTTTTCTGTCTAGTTAATCATCTCCTGACCCCTCAGGTTTCTCTTGTGGGAACCACTGCACTAAAAAAAAAATGTCTTGAAAATCATCAAGAATAGTTTTTGTAACTTCATAGCATCAACAAGAAAAATAATCAATCCATCAAATATTGCACCTAAATAGCCCACAGAGAGATAATCAAGTGCAAGACCGACAAGGTGCCCTTGTCAGTTTTGCGTAAAGATTGAACCAGTGACTTTAGCCTGTGGCGTCAGCTGTGGAGAACCTGCAACCTTCATTGCGTAACACCAAAGGTTAACTGGCTGCTATCAGCAGAGACTGCACTGCCAAGACCTTCAGGGCACATGCTGTGCGTAATGCAATAATCACAAGGTTTTTTTTGTTTTGTTTTGTTTTTTTTAGTCTGCAATTCTCGAGTTGAAATTGGAAGTATTTCTTCCTCCCCCTACCTCCGGGGTCAGTGGACTCGTGGCGGGATACGTCAGACCAGCGGAACTGCGTCACGGACACACGTCACTGCTCCAGCGAGAAGGGGGGGGGGGGGGGGGGGACTTGCGGTTGTCTTTGAACGTGGTGTACTGCTTTCTGTCAGTGTGTCCGTGACTGCCTCCCGGCTTTATCCCCGCGTCCACTCCGGCTTCTCCAACATTCACTCGCCTGTTTAAAACCATGAAGATCTGGACCTCGGAGCACATATTCAAGTGAGTAGAGCATTTAGCTGCATGACGTGTTGTAATGTTCCGAGATAGCCCGGCTCTTAACCGGCTCATGGTCTCTTTCGGGCAGCCAGGCAACGCCGGCCGGCTTTGCATTAATCCTGTGTGAGCAGCGCACGCAGAGTTTAGGACAGATAATGGCATCCAGAAAGGGGCTGCTAATTATAACCTTAGTGCCAGCAGCTTGTCCGCTCGTAGCTCAACTCCTCCCGTGTTTACGTCGGTCGGTGCAGTCATTCCCCCTAATTTGAATAACACTGTAAAAAGCCATTCAAACACCAATAATGTGATTTTTTTCTCTCTCTCTCCCCCCAATATATATATAACTAGACGTATAAATGAATGTATCGGAGTTAAATACAAGATGTCATGTCTTGCATAACCGGCAATTCATGTGCAGCCCCAGGCGCGCGACCTTTCCCCCTATTTTCAGTCGTAACCGGCCGCGTCACCTGGTAACGTCGACGCGTTCACGCGTCTCCACGGCAACCATTCAACCCTACATTTAACCCGACGTCTCTACGACATTTTACCATCAGTGTGTTTGAGGTTTTACTGCCATGTTCCTATATTTGCTTTATTTTCTGGCTTTGCTCCAACAGCCATCCTTGGGAGACGGTGACGAAGGCTGCTATGCAGAAGTACCCCAACCCCATGAACCCCAGCGTGATCGGAGTGGATGTCCTGGACCGAGACGTCGACAAACAGGGACGCCTCCGCAGTAAAAGACTCCTGAGCACAGAGTGGGGTCTCCCGTCCTTAGTGAAATCTGTGAGTGTCAAACACATAATCTTCTCACGTTGACCTAAAAACGCATCGCGAGAATACAGTTATAGCCTGAACAGTTCGGTGCCAGCGAGAGGTTAAGGCTTTCCATCCAGTGAGCTCGACCTTAACCCGCAAGGCTATTTCTGTCCAGGAGTAGGAGTAGCAGCAAACCTGGTTACTGACTGGATCCAGGACAGTTCATGGCTGTGTGCCATGGCTCGTGCTGTACAGGACACCGTAGTGCCATTTCTGTCTTTGCTCAGTTGAAACCCATGACACCGTGTGACGCAACTTTCCGTCTCTGTGTCAGCTCGGTTAAAACCAGAGGTCACTTGAATGCAGAGCAGGGACGGCGGCCTGTGGATTACTGCAACAGGTCCTTTGAACTTTTCCCTTCCGACCTTACTTTTTAAAGCAAGTAATGATAAGGTTGCAGAGAGTTAACATCCTGCCCTTTCGTCTTGTGTTAGCCTATGTAAACATTGGCCAATCAGCTTCCAATCAGCACTGACCTTTAGATGAGGACGAGGTTGTAGTCACTGACGACACCTATGAATAGTCTCTTTAATACCAAGGGCAGTCAATGACCCAGACTGCCCCCAATGATTGATAGCATATTTACGTAGATGCTAATCTGATTATCGAAAAGCAAATCACTCCTGATCCCCAGAGTTTGCATACGTACTGGACGTACCATGCAGATGTCTTCCTGTAATGTCAAGTTTTTGCCTGTACTCTTAGTTTAAGACATAAAGGAGCTATCGGAGACTCATTGGAGCTGTAGTTGTGGCATAATAAGAAAAAAATAATGACAGAAAAGCACAGTGTTATTTTAAAACTTAAGCAAGTGGGACAGAAGCTCATCCAGAAGTGGGGTGGAACATTACATTTTTCATCTGCATGACATCCATGGAAATGTTTTGCCCTCCATATTTCAAGATCTGCCAGAAAAAGTAGCACATGAATTGAATGAGATTTTACACAAAAATTTCAAATAAAAACCGAGTGGGGAAGTGGTTTAATGTGAGCAGGACACGTGTACCCGAGATGAGTTAGTCAACTGCCATCTCGGTGTTTCTGTTGAAAACATAGTAAAAAAAAATGTAACACAGAGACATAAAGACTTTGAAAGACAATAATAAGATGATAGATAAAGCAATAAATAAAGGCACTATTTCAGATGTAAAAATCCAGCACAAGTTGCACTGATTCAGGAGGACAGAATCTGTCGGCAAACAGTTTGAGCTCTTCCTTCGAGCGTGTTGTAAAATGTTTTTCTTTCTTTTTCCGCAGGTCATCGGCAACACACGGACATACACGTATGTTCAGGAGGACTCGGTTGTCGATCCCAGAGGGAAGACTTTCGAACTTAAGTCTACAAATGTGAGTATTTAGAAATAACACCCTCTACTTTTTGTTTCTTGTTTAGATCTAACTGCCAGTGGGCGAATCGTAGCCATGAGAAAGACTGAGAGCTTTGTAAAATCATTTTTGATTGTAATGTGTGTAATGTCTGCGGTTTAGCAAAGGTGCCCGTCTTGATCAAATCAACGTGGGATTTCACCTCAGCCAGAGACAGCTGCCTGTATTAAGATGAATTGCTACCGTCTTACGTTGTTGTGCTGGCAGCTGCCACACCATGTGACATCAGACGTGTTTCCATCCACGCTAAACATTTTCAAATATTGATTTTAGAATTGCAAAAAAAAAAAGTAAATTTGCATTTTCTTTTGCTCATTAAAAAAAAAAAAAAAAAATGTAGTTAAAATTTGCGAGACATTTAATTGGATACTTGAATATTTGAAAGCAGAAACCGATCTCAAGCTTCACTTCTGCCGACTGTAGCATTGAAATGTACTGGTCCCTATTACATATTGTATTTTGAACGTGTCAAACGCAAACACTCGCACTCGCGTTCAGATTGGCCGTCCGTGTCTTCTGCCTGACAGAACACATGAACTCCGTCGTTAGAAGGTGAATTGTTACTGGAATGAGGACCAGCTCGTAACACAGGTCGATGACTCACATTTCGACAAAAGCTGTCCACAGCGTGAGACTTGTGTGACAGCTTTCACTGTAGGATGTGATTTAAAACATGATCTGAATCTCTCTATGCGCTCATTCCTCATTTGCAATATTTACTCAACAGATCACTTTCACTAATCTGGTGTCTGTGGACGAAAGGTTGATATATAAACCACACCCCGAGGATCCAGAGAAGTAAGTGGGTGTTACGCTTCATTTTTGTTTTGTTTTGGGATGTTGTTGGTTTTGAAGCCATCTAACATGTCAGGTCGTTCAAGGCAACTTTTGACAATGACTTCTTTTAAACCCCTGTCCTCTCTAGAACAATACTGACGCAGGAAGCTATCATCTCTGTGAAAGGGATCAGTCTCAGCAGTTACCTGGAGGGAGTTATGGCCAGCACCATCTCTGCTAATGCTGGAAAGGTAAGAAATGTTGACGAAACCAACTCCTAATAATCGCATAACAGTAATGGGGAAAAAAACAAAACACGTTCATTTTCTTTTGCCCATATAAAAAAATGTATTTAGTTAAAATGTGCGAGACATTTAATTGGAGAATCGAATATTTGAAAGCAGAAACCGATCTCAAGCAAGTTGGACCCATAATGTTTCTCGCGCCTATTTCAGGTAGTTCCACATGCGAAGTGTTAGATTTTCTGTAAGCCCTGCACACAACAGCATAATAAATTGATACTTCAGAACATAATTTATCGTATTTATCGTCTAATTGTCAAATGGGAATTATGGAAACACCCCATTTTTACAAATATAAAAAATGTATTCAGTAATTTATTTCAGTGGTTCACAATGCTTTTAACTTGTGGTCCCTTAAAAATGAGGCCATGCCTACTTTTGACCCCTTATCAAAAGTTATGGCCAGAGTTATGACATTTGTGGGGTTTTGTTCATCTGTACATTGAATATTTGCCAAAAAGTCATCATGTGAAAAATCTTGGTGCCAGTGTCAAAGTCTCGACTTCATTTTTTCCCCCCACACATCTAGCCACTGATGGCGTGAATTTAGTTTGGTGGATTTTTGTTCTTGTAATAAAAAGTTTCAAAAATAGTTGAATACAATCAGACAAATATGTAATTTTAGGCATACTGTCTCTTTTATGCCCCTTGTAACTTTGTAGATTTGCTCCTTCCTTTCTATTATACTTGATACTAGAATTTTCCCACTGACTGATGTTTCATTTTGTCCTTGATCAGGGCCGTGAAGCCATGGAGTGGGTGATCAGGCGACTAAACGTAGAAATCGACGAGCTGGCGGCCACAGCACGCGGGACCATACGCACCCCGATGGCAGCAGCGGTCACTGAGAAATGACACCTACCTCTGTTGTTCAGGAGAGTCTGAGGAAGACTGCACATCCAGCCTCCCTTTATGATGCTCTGGTGCTGTTGTTGTGCTCTGGGGCTTTTTTTTTTTTTTTTACTATTATTATTATTATTTAAGGATACAATCTAACCATCTCGTATGCTTTACTATCTACATTAGATATATTTAAAGCAGCAGGCTGCAGCATAAAGGGGTTTTGTTGAGTGTTTTCAGGCCAGGACGGCAGTGATAAGACTTGGGGCTGAACAGTCCGTGGCACACTCAGGGACAAGTTTAAACACCACCGTCGTTTGTGTGTTTGGAAGTGTGTAGCATTGGCAAAAAGGTATCCGAGATATTGGATGACCTGGAAGCATAAGAAACGTGCCAAAGCAGACACTTGCCAGCTGTTTTCATCTGGCAACAGACCTCAGAATATCTGCAAGTCTCTTCAAATATCAGCTCTGTTTTTACAGCGACAGAGTCAAAAAGAAGAACAGTTTATATACAGATGCGCAGGAGTGACTGTGATCAATACTAATGTTGAGATATGGCAGAAAATAACACTTTGTGAAGGCGGGGGGTCGAGTGCAATGTATATCAAGGACACGCGTTAGCATGTCAGAGTGGATGATTGGGTTCACGACAGAGACATGATGAATGTTTCACTGTGAGCAAGCCATCCCAACAATGTTTTCCTGTGGGACCTCAGTAACAAGACACTTTACCAAGCAACGAACGAAAGCCAGATTCTAAACAGTATTGTTGTTACGCATTAACTAATGTTGTTATTAAGGTATTTAAGTGAAATGAAGGGATCAACGTACTTGCCATATTTATGTTTTTGAAGAAGAATCTCTCAAATGCTGCGTTACTGCAACGTAAAATGTGTCTGATGTGTAGAAATAAACAAAAGGGAAAAAACTGTCAGTTAACACTGGACCGGATTGTGTTTGCTGAACTCGCGCAGTTTTATGGACACGCATAATCCTTTCAGTTTGTTCTCAGTGTTGAGGCTGAGACTTTTACTTGCACTTACAGAATAATACATTTTACGGGGAGAAGAAAAAAAAAAAAAAAAAAGCTGCTACACATGCTGAGGGAGCTATTAGCTATACGTGAATATTTACCATTTGATTGGTTCAACTGTGCATTTGAGAGTTTTTTTTTTTTTTTTTCATATAGTGGACAGCAGTGTGGTAATGTTGAATGCACTAGTTTCTTTAATATATTTTTGTAACAGAAATATTTATTCAAAGTAACAGTTTGTTACCCCAAGGAGTGAGTTTTGAGTTCAGTTGTCAATTAAATATGATTAGCCAGAAATCATAATTTGTCCATTTTGTGCCTGTAAAAATATATTCTCTTACCAAATGCAGAATGTGACAAATAAATAAAACACTTTGACCCGTTATACTGAAGAGCCTTGCCTATAATTCTTGTTGCCTAAAAAAAACAAAAAACCAGGCCTGGATGTTGTTGAAATGGAAATCAGTTCTTAAAATTAATTAATTAATTAAAACAATGTATATTTATTCATATTCATAAATATTTTATTGTGAAGTTGCAAAAAGGCCTTGTGTGAAACCTTTATCTCTGAAGTGAGTATGAGTCACGGTGCAGTGGTTAGCGTTGTCACCTCGCAGCGAAAAGGTTCCTGGCCTTTCTGTGCGGAGTTTGCATGTTCTCCCTGTGCCTGCGTGGGTTCTCTCCGGGTACTCCGGCTTCCTCCCACCGTCCAAAGGAAAAAAAAAACCCGGTGACCCTCTTCAGGATAAAGAGGGTACAGATAATGGATGGATGGATTCTGTCAAACAATTGGCTTGTTTGTGTTTGGGAGGTTCGAGTCAAGAGAAGTTCACGAAAGTATTCCACAAGTGAAATAGCTCAAATTTATGAATATACATTTTTGCATTTGATCAGAGTTTAGACATTGATGCAGTTGCTCATACTGTACATAACAGTGTAGCAAATTCAATGGGGGCAAAATGCCCCAAGAAATCTCAGAATTCCCTTAAAAACTATAATTGAGGGGGGAAATATTGCTACCAAAAATTAACCATATTTACAAAGTTAGGCTATTATCATCCATTATTAAATATTATTTAATTCTCTAACAGTCCTGTTGGTCACACCACTTACACACATAACTCTGTTATGCTATTGAGCAAAAAGAGATTCAGTTTTTATCTATTTAATACCTTAACAATTATACATTTAAGAAGGCTTTTAAGAGCTAAACAAAAGTGCCTTAAGTACCTCACTTTTTGCCCACCCTTTTTTTTTTAGACAGTAGGGGCAAAAATTGCCTCCTAAATGTTTCCTACACTGGCACACAGGCAACACTGTTCCCTTGACGGGATGCTTTGGAGACACAGGGGCCCCATGCTGCCACATAGTGGCCAAAGTTTAGACCTACAATTTAATGTAGGAAAGTTTATTAAATGTAGGTGTTTCAAAGTTAGTGGCCAGACGTGTGACGTGATTGGTTAAACTAAAAGTGCCAAATTTTATATCTATTTAGTCACACACAAACAAACAAAAAAACAATGAAAAGAAAATGTGATTTAACACGTGTCTAATGACAAAGTAACTAAGGTACAGTTTTGAGTATTTAAAAAAAAATAAAAAAATACAGAATCTCAGAAATACAATAACAGTTTTGAATTCAGTATAAACAATACAAAATATATGAATAATATATACATTATAAAGTTGTTGTATGTGTAGGTTTGGTTTATAGTGTAGGTGTACTGAAGTCCCACCTGCAAGTCACGCGAGATGACGAACTCTGTCAACAGGAGCCAATGGAGGAACAGAAAACACCAAAACTGCAGAAAGACATTTGAAATATAAAATGCCGAAGAAATACGCATACCCTCCTGAAACACTGGAGTAAGTACATCTCTCCGCATGAATAGCGACCTGTATTATCATGACACTGCTGGTACTGGTGTCTGTCGGCCCAAATTGCCATCTCAATTGGACTCGAAGCTCTGCCAGCCCTGCTTGCAGAACCGTAACACCGCTACTGATGAGTGAACGCACGTTTAATGTCTTTCTTTTTCAGTAATAATGGTGTGTAATAACACTGCTGTGAAGCGCTGGCGTGAAGCTGAACTTCGTAGTGGCATTAGAGGAGCAGCGAGGTTGGTTGTCTGCCCGTGAAGATGAGCAAAAACAAAAACCATTTGGAGGCTCCTCTTCGCTTTCTTCTTCTTCCTGGGATCTTTACTGCAGTTGGTATCCTTGTAAATGCATTACTGCCCCCTTCCGGTTTAACTTGTCCACTACTGTTCAATTCTTCTACAGCCTTGTAATTAGTTTAAAAACACACTTAAGCAGGTGTCTGCCTTGGCTTTGTCCCAACCTTTGTTAGCCTGAAACCTCCTTGTCCTCCCTGCGTTAAATCAGGACATGCTCCCCTTTATCTTTTACTGATCACAATGTGGCCAGTTAGATGTTTCCCCATAATAACAAGGGTATGTACTGCTGAAGTTACTATGACCGACCCTCGGCCTACTTATTTCCCCGCTCTCTCCTGTTGAACGTCTCCAAATGCGTTTCGAAGTCCTTATATTGTTGCTTTTATACTGCTGATCTGTCCATACAAACCTCAAGACATATAAACAGCTGATTGTTGAGTTTACGATCACATTTGTTGTCTTTTATTTGATCCGTGTACGCTGCTGTTGTTTCAGGATGCTTGAATCTCTCTGGGTACAGGGAATGCAGAATTGCAGCACAGATGAGAACAAATTGAAAATCCAGCAGGCATCTGTAGCAACGGGCCTCGTGGACGAAAGAATAAAGGTACAACAGAGAAAGAAATCTGCTGTCCCGCATTATTTCGATGAAACAGTAAAAAATATGCAGCTGCAAGTGTTGATAATCAAATGCCAAAACACTGACTTTATTAGTGATGATTTGTGGCCTTTTAGCAGTAGTTACACACATATATCAAAGGTGCATCTCCATTGGGTTTGATATGACTGTGGACGTAGAAGCAGACTTCTATACAAAACAATGTTTTTTTTTTACTGCCCCACATTTAATTCTGAGTAATGTTATCGCCTGGGTTTTGAAGTTTTAATTATAGTTATTGATTTTTATGGCTTTATTCTTAATATTTGTTATTCAAATTTGTTTTTCTTTCATTTATTTATTCATTGCTATTATTTGTGTGTGTTCTTTTAATGTGAAGCACTTTAGGTTACATGTTTGTATGAGAGTTGTTATATAAACGCAGCTGTGTTAAATTGAGGTTTCTTCTAATTGTACATCTTCTTTTGTAAAGACTTGGATTTACTGCAGAAACCGAAAGAAAAGGAGGGATGATGGAGGTCAGTCAAAGGGGAAAAAGTCATGTTCCACCACAGCAAACGCAAGAATTTCAACTGAAGGTATAGTACACAAAGTTAATTACATACTTGATTTGTCACCCTGCTGTCATTTATACTTTCTACTTTAAAAAGCAGTACAGTTAGTCAGCTAATGAACAAGTGTTTAATATTCTACAGGGTATTTTTTTTATTTTTTTATCATAAAAGAGGCAGAGAAAGCAATAATAAACCTTAGTGTAAGGTAGTCACATGCCACATGATGAAATTATAAAAATGAATCTAAAAGATGAGGGGCAATTAAAAAGTTTAGAGACTGCTTTGATGTGCGCTCGCTCACAAGTTTCAGGTCCATGGTAAAATCGCAAATGTGCGTGTACCACTGCTTACAAAAATGTCAAGTGCTGATTTTGATCAAGTGACGTAACTTGGAATATTTACTCACGAAAGTTATAAAAGGTTATAAAATAATAATAAATACATGGTAAACTTAAAAAAAAAGAAGAAAACATGGCTTCACAGATAATTCACACAATTATCTTCTTCCCACACGTATCACACAAGCAGTTTCTGAAAAGATGAATCAAGGCGACATCGAAGAGGTCGACTCTGAGTGCAGCAGGCGGGGACAGAGGGCATCAGGCCAAGACTCTTCATCATCTGATGAAGAGATGACCAGAGCCACGGAGCCAGATCTGCCCGTCCAGGACTCAGACAAAGAGAGTCAACAAGGAACAGCTGCCTGCCTCATACGAAGTATCGAGGAAACGGTGTGTAAAAAATAAAACAAAAAACATAATTAGATGCTTGTGTAACTATATAATGCAGCTAAATATGGACCATTATCTATCCCACAGTACCTGATGAGTCTTTCACGTCTTGTTTCATCCAGGTTCAGGAGCTCCAGGCCTGTAATTGTGATGTCATCGTCCTGGTTTACAACCACAGCAGCAGGTGCCTTTCCACAACTGGCACGCTGAAAGGACTGGACTTCCTGAGTTCCCAGAATCCAGGCATTGATTTGCAGTTTGCAGCAGCTTTATCAGTCTCTTCAGGCGACTGTACTTTGAACTGAATCACATCAGATTCTGGGTGACTGCTGAGCTCTATGAGCTAGATGTAGTGTTCGTGTCACCTTTTGGACATTTCAGATAATCACGTCACCATCCTGAACTGTCGGCATGTTTCTGCTCTCTGAAACTTAATGTGAAATTTGCAACACCAGAACATTGTTTCAATATACTGTGAATCAAAAAACACGTATCATCCTCATTATGTAAAAATTCACTTTTCGGATGTTGCCCCTTATTATGGTGAAGCTTTATGATGCAGCAAACTAACATCGGACACACAGAAGGTAAAATGTGAACAGATTTTGCAAAAACGCTATCTCCTAAAAGAAAAACATGTCAGGGATTTCCATCTACTGTTTAAATACTGACTTTTAAAAAAAAAAATTTATTATTAAGGTGTTTGCGAATTATTTTCTGTCGGCTTTATTTATTCAACAGGCCGTGTTTTGACTTTGGCAAAAACAGTTTTTAATAGGTTCTGAAAACACAAAGGAGCATTTGCCAGGAAAAAAAAATAAGAATAATTACCAAGACACAAAGAAGAGATGGTCTGATATAAAATGTGGACTATAAATTTTTTTTTTTTTTTAAATGGTCAAACCACCAAAATGGCTGTGTTTATTAGAAATCAATTATTATACAATGAATAATGTATTGCTTCTTAGAATAATATAACTTATCTGAGTAGTATACAAGAAGTATTCTTGTCTCCTGCAAATACTGACAGTACATGTATCATGCATGAACACTGATTGAAGTTTTGTGTTTACTCTTGATGTATATATTTTTTATTTTATTTCCATTTTATTTGCGGAGTACAGAGCCTGCGCTGCCCCCTGCTGTTTTGGAGGCTGGAGAACTGACGTCACGCTCCACCCCTCGTGGTTTGTCGCGTCAGCCAATGGAGAGCGAATACGGAGCATTCCCTCAGCCAATGGGAGCCTGCTCTGTATTTAAAGGTTTTGAAAGGAGGGACGTTTGAAATCTAACAAGCAGTGCAAAGGGAAGTATTAGCCAGGCGCGTTTAAAACTGGAGCTCTTCAGGTTTTTTTAATCTATATTTACTCTTTTTTTTTTATTTAAAAAAAGGCCCGGGTACTGCGACGACATAGTTGAAAACCTCGTCTCGCCGTACAGTTTCTGTGGACATTTCTTATGTACAGCAGTTCTCTTGAACTGGCCGACGTAGCTGCTAGGTGGCTAGGTTAACCTCACTTCGCTTTCAGAGCTGCTTTCGGCCTCCTTGAATTCCTGATAAATCATCGGACAGCGGGTCGCTTTCGGTCATCGTGCAATAACACATTTAGGTAAGTCATGTTTTCTTATAACTAACTTGTTAACAGTGTTGTATGGGACGTGTTGATTTGCTAAGTTAACAACCGTTGTCTACAAACGTTAAGATAGCCGTGCGACGACGACGGCTAACGTTTGATGACCTTTTAATGTTTACGTTGTTTTTTGTTGTTTTTTTTTCCAATGATTATCTTAAGAATAAAATAAATTGACATAAATGACAGCTAAAGTTGCTGTTAACACTTTTTTTTAAGGTTGATCTTAACCCCCCTTTTTTTTTTTTTTTTTTTTTTTTTTTTTTTTTTTTAATAAGCACTGCGACAATTTTCCAAAATCAATTGCGAAGACACAATTTAAATAGTTCCCTCGTTGATCAGACCTATTTTGAGTTCATGCTCACCTGAAACTTTGATTTGTTTAAAGAAACGAAAGAAATCTCCTTTTGTCTTTCTCAGAATATGGACCCTGCTGTAATCAAGGTGCCAACGAAGCTTCATAGGCTTGAAGTGAAGGTAATGCACGTCGTTATCACAACGATGATCAACGTGAAATCACTTTTATCAGACTGCCGGCTGGCTCTTCTGACTTTTCCTGCATTTAAAGTGCACATCATAAAGTGTTTTTTTTGGGCACTTAACTTCATATCAATTTTAATTACAAAAATAGAACAAAAAAAACAAGACTGCGTTCAAAATATTAAGTAAATGTTAAGAGAAAGAAGTGCAAACAAACAAAACGGCATTAAACATTTCTGTCAAGTTATTCTATACACAAGGATGTTTGCACACTATTCTTTTATACGGCAATGGATTTAAAAAAATAATAATTATTTACTCTTGTTGGCACAAGCTGCTAATTATTGCATGTGTTTTAATCTGGACTCATTTTACATTTATAAATGGCAAATTCAAGCAACCGATAAGGTGTGGGTGTTGTTATGTTGCACTCCAGATCAAAAAGCCTTTTAAAACCGGTTTTATTAAGCGTTATGTGATTATTTTTTTTTCTTTGTTTGCAGCCAAACAGCGATGGGCCCAAACGGATTCCCGTGTCGCAGTCGCAGATGAGTCAAAAGGCCGTCGTCACACCGACGCCGCATCAGCGGGTTCTGGGTGTGTCAAATGGGCCTCACCGCATTCAGCGGCCCGCGAGCCACCAGAAGCCAGTGTCTCATGTCTCTGTTGCTGTGAAGTCCACACACCCTGCTGATCAGAACGTGAACCCCGCCACCCGAAGTGTAAATCCCGCGCCGCAGTCCAAACCTGGTCCCCAGCAGAACCAGCCCAAACCACATGCACCCAAGGTGAACCCAGACTCAACCAAACCGCCATCAGAATCGGCAAAGCTGGAGAAGCCACAAAGTAAGCAGTAATACTACACAGGACAAACATTTATGGTGGTTCTCTCTGTTTTTAGTGCTAAAATATACTGTTTTTTTCTTTTTTTTTTGGTTAGACAAACCTGGCAAGAACGACCAGGCCTCTTCATCAAAGTATGTCTAAGTGGGATTCGTTACACTATTTATGTAATCTGTAAAATAAAAAAACAAATATTATGTCGCCATTTTTGTAACCAAGCACTAATGTTCTGTCACAGGCAGCGATGGAGCCTGGAAAACTTTGACATCGGCCGTCCCTTAGGAAAGGGCAAGTTTGGCAATGTTTACCTGGCCAGAGAGCGACAAACTAAATTCATCTTGGCCTTGAAGGTGCTCTTCAAGAAGCAGCTGGAGAAAGCCGGGGTGGAGCACCAACTGAGGAGAGAAGTGGAGATCCAGTCTCACCTAAGGTAGAAACGGCATTTCAGTTGAACCGTATCGGACTGTGCGAGAATTAAGTTGTCGCACACCAATTTCTGAACGATGGGCAAGACGAACCTGGCAAATCATGTTGTTCAGTACAAAGTTGGATGCGCGCATGTTGTTTTTGGGCTGTTTACGTTGTACACCGTTACACTAAAGAGTGTTTCTATTCCTATTTTCCACCCTCTTTTCAGCTGAAGGTGTACTTAGCGTGGATGCTCATAGTTTCAGTCTTTGCTGTGGTGAGAGTCTGTTAACTCTGTTCAAACGAAGGTTCTCTTCAGTTGCTCTGAAGGGCGAACCAGTCAGCGACCAGTGGGAGTGGCTAAATGCAATAATGGTGAAGTCAAGCGTTTGTTCCAAAATGTGTAGAATCCAACAGTGGTGCTTGTGGTAGATCTTGATGAAGAATATCAAATATCGAGGAATCAAAGCCGGAGCAAGAACAATGCTCAAAACTTCAGAAAAAGTTGAAAAGGGAGGAGGAGGACACTCTTGTTTGTATTTCTTTAAACCAATCACAATCTTCTTGTGACTTTTAAGTCCAGGCAGCAGCGGTGGTGTCTGGGGGAACTTGTGGTGGAACAACATTTGTACAAGGGGAAGCGAGCCCTGCCATTTAAAAGGGCTAAATCCCCTTAAAAGAACGAAGCAGGCCGGCCTTACTGCGTAATCCAAATCTTTATCAGAACTCGCCAATTTAAGTGTGTGGTGGGCGGCTGCTCCAAGGTTGTTGTTTTCAGTTGCAATGGGGATACAGTGGTAGTATGCCACATGGATTTTACACTAAAGTTGATTATTTAAACCAATCTTACTAAAAAGTGGTCCAAAAAAAAAAAATGCTGGAAAAGAGGGAATGAACTTTCTTTATTTTTTTTTACAAATATGCAGGGACTTGCTGTTTTCTGGAGGGCTTCAGTACTTTGGGTGCCTCGGAGGGTCGCGGGCCATTATTTTAATCAAAACTATTACTTTTCTTGTGACTTTCGGACAGTGCATTTTAAATGAGTGTGTTGTCGTACTTAACTATTCATTTAAAATGCACCGTCTGCTATGGAGTATGAATCTCCAAACATGGTTAAAACAAAGCTAGTGGTGACGCTACGGTGGCTTGTGGCCGTGAAAGAATGTGTGGCTGATATGCAGTGTTATAAATGACCGGGAGAACCCTGAACATGCAAGTCATACATGTTAGTTTGGTATGTATGCCGACTCGAGTCTTTCTGAACAGCGACGCCACGGAGTCGAACCGGTGACGGTCTTGTGTCTTCAGTCTCGTGTGAATCGGTTCTGCAGTTTAATGTCCACTCACACCATCACGTTGCAAGCCTCATGCGTAACAGAGGTTTGTGTAAACCCCTGAAACTGTAAATTGTGACTACTTTTAGGATGCGCTGGGGCGCCACATAATGCAAAGCAGCAAAACCTGCTTAAATGCGTTTCTTACCTGGTTTAATCTTTTGTTGTTGTTGTTGTTGTTGTCTTTCTTTTCGAGCAGCTCGTTTTCCACGTTTATGTCTTCAAGTTTAAAACCTGATCTGTCTGAAAAATCTTGTTCTACCTAATACTGCATAATTGTATCTGCTTTATCTGAAGTCTAGCACAACAGCTCAATCAGGTTTTGTATTAAAAGTCTGAGCACGAGCTCATACTGCCGTTTCCCCTCCATCAAACTCTGCATAATCTATTGTGAATATTCATTTTGTTCAGCCAGTCTTTGCCTTTTTTTTTTTAAATATCGGTTCAGCGTGTCAACAAAACTTGAAATCCTCTTCTGAATCGGCGTCCTACAGGCATCCTAATATCCTGCGTTTGTACGGCTACTTCCATGATGCATCTCGTGTGTATCTCATCCTCGAGTTTGCACCTAAAGGAGAGTTGTATAGCGAGCTGCAGCGCTGTGGGAGTTTTCCTGAGGACAAAAGCGCCACAGTAAGTATGCAAAGTAGAACATTTGCTACTGAAATTCACCAGTGAACACGTTTGTCATGTTTATCAAAGTAATCAATGTAAGCTGGACCCTATTCTAGTCAAATGTTTTTCTCTCCTTCTTTGAAGGATTTTATAGTTTTAGAAATTTTAAGAGTGTCAAAATAATGTGTTGTACTTTGCATTGATGATTCTTTATGCTTTCTGTCCTGTACCAGTACATCATGGAGCTCGCTGATGCCCTCAACTATTGCCACACCAAGAAGGTGATCCACAGGGACATCAAGCCAGAAAACCTGTTACTGGGGGCCAACGGGGAGCTCAAGATTGCAGATTTTGGCTGGTCTGTTCACACCCCCTCGTCCAGGTAAGCACACGCCTTTCTTTTTTTCACCTCGGTTTTTGTAAAGATTTTTTTATTTTTAAACTGTTACTGTTGGGACAAAAATATTGTTTCATCTGTAAAACTAGTTTGTTTCGGAGTCTACTCAGGCCTGGAATTCTTCTCGTTTTCTTCTACAGTGTTATAAGTTTTTTTTTTGTTGTTGTTGTAAAAAACTAAGCTCATCTACACAAAATGCCTTACTTGCGTTTCTTTTCTTGTTTAGGAGATCCACACTTTGTGGCACGCTGGACTACTTGCCTCCAGAAATGATTGAGGGGAAAACTCATGACGAAAAGGTGGACCTGTGGAGTCTGGGTGTCCTCTGCTACGAGTTCCTGGTTGGACACCCTCCATTTGAAGCAAAAACTCATGAGGAGACCTACCGCAGGATCGCAAGGGTATGACATGACATGACATGAAAACAGCCTGTTGTTGTTGTTTTTTTTTATAATTTCATTTGGCTCTTCTCATGTTTGACATTTTAATATTGAATGTCCTTGGTCCTTTTTCTGCCTTTTTTTGTTTTTTTCAGGTGGAGTACACTTACCCTGCACAGGCCAATATCAGTGCCGAAGCTAAAGACTTGGTCGCCAGGCTGCTGAAGCACAATCCTCTGCACCGACTGCCCATCCAGGGAGTCCTGTCCCACCCCTGGGTGGTCGAGAAGTCAACCAAGACACCCACAACCCTAAACAATGACGAGCCCAACCAATGATTAGTCTCCACCCAGCGACGGAGGGCTGTACATGAGAGGGTGGAGTATTGCAACAAAAGTGTGTCAACCCACAACGGTGAATCTGCTTCTACTGCTATGAATATATGAATATTATAAAGTCACTCTTTGTGGCTCTTGTTTTAAAGTGTTGACAGCTTGAGCCTCTTGCTTATATTTGGTATCTTTTATCTTCCTAACCTTTAGATTTCGTTTCTCACCAATGGCGTTCTTCTGTTGCCTGTAAATATTTTTCTTTTCTTTTGCATAATTATGAATATTTTTCACTTTTTCACATATGCCGTTACTTGAACTAGAAAATAAATTATCTTTCATGGACATATGTTCATCAGTGAAAATTATTATTTTTTTCTTTCTTTGCTGTTAATTCTTTTTCGCGTAATTGGAAAAGCAGACTTTGCACTGAAGCAGGATGAGACGCTTATAAAATAAAGTCAAGAGCCGCTAGTGTGTGCGCTAGTAAACCACTAGAACTGGGAACATGTTAGGTTTTGGAGAATTCAGTTTCTGCTACCACAATAAAATGTTGAACTGTACAGAAGTAAGTAGTTTTTAGTGAGTTGGTGTTTTTGTTTCTCTTCTTCTTGAAATGGAAGTATTTGCATTCTGAAGGTAATGGGTTGCTGCACAAATACAAGTGTGCAAATGGTAAAATGTTTGGTTTTATTAAGTAAAAAGCTGCGCTCCTTATCTAAATTTGCTGAGGAAAAAAGGTGGGAACCTCCTGATGTGTGTACAATGATGTTTTAAAAATATATATAATCATCTGTTCCGGGTTTTAATCGGCAAGGTTATGCAGAGTAATTTAATGACATAATTCTTGTTGGAGAAAAATCAACTCGTATTGTGTTTTCAAATTGGAAAAATTGTGGCTTTAACCAGGGGCAGGTCACAAAAAAATAATGCATTAAAAGGACTACAAACATTACTTCAGGTCAGCAAAGGGCCCGAAAAGGGGGGGGAGGGGGGGAGCCCCGTGCAAAATCAATTTAAACGGCGAATATTTTCTGGGGTGAATTAAAACCGCCATCTGATTAAGAGATTAGTTCACATTCTCAAATCAGAACTGTTTTTGTACAATTCACTTTCCTGTCCGCTAGGTGGCACCGCATGCCTGATGATATGCAGTAAAACTGTCATGGACAGAATGGGAAGACATTTGTCTTGTGACTAATTTTATATTACAATTCGTTGTTTATAATTTCTATATATCTAGGTCCTTTTAAATCCATTGATTTGCATGCCCTTAATGTTTTTGTGGGGGTTTAATGTAAATACTAACGAGTGATTGTAAACTGAACTGTCATCTCCAAATCAATTTTATTTTGCATATTGGACTATAACCAAATGAGTGTAGATGTTCACGCAGTGAGATTTATTGAGAGCATTTAATCCTGTTATTACATTATAATTATTGCAGTATTCAGCCTTCTCCTTATTCTCTGCAGGTTTTATTGCACGTGGACTGGCCCTTAAAAAAAAAAAAAAAAAAAAAAAAAAAAAAAAAAAAAAAAAAAAAAAAAAAAAAAAAAAAAAAAAAAAAAAAAAAAAAAAAAAAAAAAAAAAAAAAAAAAAAAAAAAAAAAAAAAAAAAAAAAAAAAAAAAAAAAAAAAAAAAAAAAAAACACCTGGCGCTAAGAGGAGAATCTAAGCATACACGTGATTGCTGGATCTTTCAACAGTTTGACATGACGCCACTCAGAAAAAAAACAAACAAAAAAAACTCGTTCGTTCAGATGTTGCCTGAGTAGGAGGAAATCAACAGCGTGGATAGAGGGCGGCCATAAAGGCCTGACGCACGCCTGCAGCAAAAAAAATAAATCTGTCGAGGTGCTTGTATTATTTGAGCAGGAATGTGCGGCGCGGTGGAAAACATGTTGAATTTCTCTGCAGACACCGGTCTGGAATAAAGGCAGCAGTAATCGGATTTTGAGTAGACTGAGTGTAACCCCCCCCCCCCCCCCCCTCATAAATACTGGCGCACACATGTAGCCTACTATTTATTTATTTATTTTCCAGAAGCCAGAGGCCTGTGCAGCCCTTTTCACTGCAACTCGTTGTCGATTAGCCTCTATTTAATTTAGACTAATACTAACAAAAAATATGAATGCGACTATCCATCATTTTCTGTCTTTTATTATAGAGAAAAAAAATACATGTTCTGACCGTTTTTCGTTTTACATAAAACCACACACATTTTTACAATATAATTTCACTTATTTCTTTATTCTTTAATATTAATTTCACGATATATGATAACGACTTTGAGATATACATTCCATCTTTTTGAAACCACAATAACACACTACACATACGGTTTTATAACATTTCCACAGGACCCATTGGATTGCACAGAATGAAAAATGTCTGTATGCACATTTTCCTCTATAATGATCTCTCGCTGTTTTGTTTTAGATTTTCAGACACCGAATTTTTCTACACGGGATTCTTTCAAATTAAATTCAAAAACAGGCCATGTGTTTTTAAATGCGTTATATTTGATATGAGCGTGCAGTATTGATTCACTTTGGGGTCCCCATTAATATCGCTGGAATTTGGGCCAGGACTTTGGCGCTGGACTTGCGGGGAATTTTGTTATTGGCGATTGAAAAGTAAAGTTAATTGTCAAATATTGTGGAGAAAAAAAAAATAGGCCTTTGAAAGCATTGACACGTTCACGCAGAGGAACTAAAATTTAGAGGATTTAAAAATTTCCATCTCCCAGTTTCATTGTCTTGTGTGTCTGAAATATCATACATTCAATGCATAGTTTGTATAGCTGCTGTGTATCTGATATTTTGAATTGCCAGTATTTTTTAAACTGATCGGGGAAGGTCTAATTTCTTTTCTTATTTCCAACAAAATTGCACTATTCTTTTAAATATTTCTGCTTATTGCCGTTGTGTTATTTTCTGTCTTGTTTGCCCACCACATTCACAGCCTGTACTCGTATTGCAAGAAGAAAGTGGCATTTACTTTTATTTTCTTTCCCCCTTTCAAATAGACGTAGCTTTATCGTCATTAACTCACATTATGTCTGTCCATCACACTTTACATGAAGAGAAGTCTCTTGGGGGAAGCACCACAAGAGCAACGACGAGGCAAACTGCCCTTTTTGCAATTTTTGTTTAAGGTCAATATTGTAAACGTTCACTCCACTGGAAAATATGTATATGTTGAGTTGGCATATTCATACAACATGTATTGTCCGTATAGTGGGCTGCGGATGCATTAGATTCCTTCACTGCAACAAACGTTATTTGTGTGTGTGTGTGTGTGTGTGTGTGTGCGCGCGCGCGCGCGCGCGCGTGTGTGAATTGATGCAAGTACTGTGAGTGCGAGAATGTCCGCGTGTGCGCTTTTACGCATGAATTAAGCAGAGGGGCTGCACTCGCCGGCAAGTCGTGTGTTTTACTTTTTTTTTCCACTAAAATGGGGATTTGCAGTTAACATCTAGTTCCAGCAATGGCTTGCATCTATTCTTCTATGTTATATCTGAAAGCCTCTATGAGCCCCTCCATTGAATGGATGAAACCAGATATGCTGCATATACCTCCTATTACGAAGATGGCGACATCAAAGAAAACCTGGTGCCAGAGCAGCTTTCTCCACTGAAGTTTCAGGTGGAAGAGACTGGGAAGCAGGAAGCAAAGGCCTGCACCTGTCAGGCTGCCAGTGAGACCCATGAGGAGGGCGAAATGTGGCACATAGATAGCCATAAGCAAGGTGAACACGACAAGGGTGCAGCGGAGAGTGAGTCCCCAGGATTTTAAGCGTCCATCGACTCCGTAGCAGTCTGGGAAGACCGCACGTCCCCCATCCTGGAAAAACGATTTCTCTAATACCTCGACGGCAGCGAAAAACGGCAGCGGATACGACAGCAAAGCTTTGGCCACTAGGAAGAGGTTAACGACAGCGCGGATGCCTGGGGGAAGGTTGTCTGTGATGACCTCCTTGGTTGTGTCAGCCCAGGTCAAGTAGGCCACCAGGGCGAACAGGCCCTTGAGTATGCAGGCAGCGATGTGAGTCCAGTTCATCATGCAGTGGAACTCGCTCGGTTTGTTCATGTTCCCCTCCAGGGACGGCAGGAAGATCTGCGAGGTGTAGCTGAACACGATAATCCCAATGGAGATGGGGAACTTCTTGACATCGATGTAAAACTTGACCTTGTCCCAGGCCCAGTCCCTCGCTCTGGAGAGGCAGTACGCTATCACCAGGATGTTGATGACAAAGTGGGCCAGCGTGCACAGCAGGCTGAACTTGGAGACGGCTTTCAGGTTCTTGAGGAAGGCGCACGGGAGGAGAGCGGCGGTGGCGATGATGGCCCACGACTTCTGGGAAATTGGCATGTTGGGGAAGCTGTTGTACATGAGATTACCACTGACCACCACATACAGGATGCAAGTCATCACAAGCTCAATGATTTGGGCTACATTCACGACGTGGCCGCCTATAGACGGGAACCTGGGCGCGCAGCAGGCATTGGCAATGTCCACATAGGAGTCCCTCACACGGACGAGCTGCCCGTCTTCGTCTTCCTCGTACAGGCAGGCAATGAGGATTTTCCCCGTGTAACAGCACACCACGGCGGCGAAAATAATGAGAAAGAGTCCGAGGTATCCTCCGTGCAGGATGGCGTAGGGCAACCCGAGGACGAACATCCCCTACGAACAGGGAAAAAAACCCACATAAAAACACATTGTGAACGTTATCTGGTTCAAATTATTAGAGGAGGGTCATGAAGTGTTCATAATTTGCGCCTCTCTGAACATGTAGCCTACTCGTTTTTTGTTTGTATAACCAGATCATATTTCAACGTGGGCTTTGGGGTTGCTCGGCGTGACTCTTCTGTGGATGTCAGTCCCGTTTTCATGTTGTGGGTTTTCCACTTCGCTTTGAGGCGCATCCGCCCGCCTCTGACGTCATCACGAGTTTGAGGAGACACACACTGACGTCAGGGAGACTGCCGTGACCACAGCCCTGATAAGGCATAAAAGGGATTGCGTCTAGGGATTTTTGTCGCATAGCCTCTCCACACAGACTGCACTCTCGAGTAAATTCTCGCACTTTCAGCGGTGTCCGTCTCCCCCCTACATCCAAAAATCATCGCATCTTTTAGAAACTACCTGCCCGCACACGTGAACATCTGTGCGTAATTGGATATTTCATGTTTTCTGCTGTTTATCTCTGTTTTTAGGACTATTGCAATATGCGTGACTTTTTGCCATTTTATTTTTTTTATTATTGCTAAAAATTGTTCTCGAGACAACATAGTCCATCTCCCCACATTGCATCTTTGTTATAGTTGAAATTTTCCTTTATTCTTTAAATGCCCCTAAATAATATATAACATATTATATTTTAAAATAATCGTCTTTGGCTCTGTAAGCCACGAAGGCTACGAAAACGTCTCTCTTGTCCATTTATTCATAGCCTGGCCGAGTGTTATGTGAACAGTTATCAGGGACGTGCATCAGTGACACTGGACATCACTACAGACAAAGAATGTGTGTGTGTTGAGGGGGAGGAGGGGGCTCAGGGCATCAACTGCCTCCCTTTTTTTTTTTCCAGCGCATTGTAACGCACGAGCGGTTTTAAAATATCTACAATTTTCAGATGAGACGTAAAAAAAAACATTATAAAAAAAAACTAAGGAAATATATTCTTTCGTCAAAAGTCATGATGAATATTTTCAAGTCATTATTAAAAACAGAAACTTTACAAAGTCATTTAAAAGGGAAAATGGTTGAACATTTTTGGTTGAATTTTAATGAAGCTTTCATTTGGTCGCAGGTGTACTTTTATTTCGAATTTCACAGTTGCCTCGGAGGCAGCTCAGCCAATTAGAACCGAGCACCGGAGCCGCTGGTTTATAATCGGTGAAGTGCGTCTTTACCTGGATTGCGTTCGTGACGTTCCATCCCGCCTCCCAAGCGGTGATTTTTGGTTTGACTTCGCTCAACTCGCTCGCCAGATCTCCGTCCTTTGAGGCAGAGAGCGGAGGACCGGTGCCGTCCCTCTGGTAGTGGCTGTCACCCTCCAGTGCGCTTCCGTCTCCGCTCCCCTCTCCTCCCATCTCATCGGATGTCAAAATGTCCATCTGCATGCCCTGCCGGTGGTCGTAGTCCAGGTCATCGCAGGCGGCGAAGCCCAGACCCTCTTCATCGGTGGCGGCCTGGAACCCCATCCTGGCGAACATACCGCTCACCTTTGCCTGGGATTTGTTGGAAACAGCCGTGGCTGCATTTGACAGTTTATTAGAAAGCTTACCTCTGATTAACGTCGCCATTTTACGCTCCTGTACCGACTAAACTGTCTGCAGCTTAATTAGGTATTTTCTCCTTCAGTCAGTAAAAAATTGAGGCTACTTTGGATTGCAGCTCTTGATTCTCTGCATTAGATAAAGCCACGACGGAAAAGCACAAGTTTTGTTTGAAGACACGGACGGTTTTTCAGTTGCTATCTCCACTTGTTCACTGTGTGCCTGCTGCTCTTGATTATCCCCAGGTTCATGTCACCTTCAGACGCCGCTGCTCCGTTTCTGCATCTTGGCACTGCGCTCTGATGCTCGACGAGTAGCGCACCTATTCAGTCTCTGAGGCAGCTCGGCGGTGTGCGCAAAAGCTTTACGCACGACAAAAGGCGAGCCACAGGTTCCTGCAGGGCCCCTAATATCGCTTTCTTTTAGGTTATAAGGTGGCAGGCAGCGTTTCCAGGAGTTGCTTGTCGGCTTTCAGGTGCCTTTACTGATGCCAATGCGGTACCGTGGAGCCCGGGGGGGGGGGGGGAGGCAGGGAGGAGACACGTGTCCTCGTCAGCCTGCCAATGCAAAGCACGTCTCCAGCCCTCCCAGTGCCCCACCAGAAGAAAACGGGAGAGATTTGCTGCATTTCTAGGGGAGGTGCTTGCAGTACCCCCACCATCACTTCCCCAACCCATAATCTATACCTCATCCTCACATCCAATGACATTCCGGGGGCCTCAAATCTTGCATAACTTTACGCGTATAAAAGGAGGCTGAAATTTGAAGAAAACCCAAACAGTTTGGACCAGATTATATAAAATACAAAAATAGGATTTGTTATTCATAAAAGAAAAATTGAATGTTGCGACATCTGTTTCTTTTAAGGAGAGGAGGACGTGGAGCATGAACATAGTAAATTGTTTCTGGAATTACGTGGATCGATTTTAATAAGTGTTGGGTTTGCTGATGCTCAGGAAAAAATATTTTCGTGCATTTTGTCTTTGCTAAATTGTGGTAAGATATATAACTTTAGAGTGCACACATTTTGAATTTGCTTTTGGTTTACATTTATTCCTCCGGCTCTCCTAAGGCTGAAGTCTTCATTAAGGATGCTCATTCATTCACTCATTCATGATTTTGATTGTATCTGTGGAAACGATGTGACAGTTTGACCCATGGCGATATTCCCGTTGAGAAAAAAAACAACCTGTTTAGCCTACGCAGCGATATTTTTTCATTCAGAAAAATATATAGGCCAGTTTGGAGAGAAAGTTAGCAGATGACATTTGTGTGAAATTACATCCTGAAATGGTCTGGAGCTGGAATGCATATTTGTGTTATTCTTTGGAAGTCTCGAGGAACTTTTTTTTCAGTCATAGGCTACATTTTTTTTTTTAAATAAAAAAAAAAGTAAATAGATTTAGTTTGCTTCATACAAAACAGAAACAAAAAACTCCTCAAAATCAAGTCTTGCTGAAGAATAATCCCATAATTTAAAGTAACGTGGTGTCACTGTCACATTATAGGCTATTTGTTTTGATTCAAACAAATAATTTAAAAAAAAGAAGGCCTAACAGCTTTAACTGCAGTCTTTTTGTTGTTTGTAGCTTAAGTAGTAACAAAAGCCCAAATTGCTGTAAACAGTATGTTGACGCTGCCTTGTCACTAGTACTCTGCGTCCGCCATGTTCAGTGTTTCCTCAGGCTGCAGTATCAAGAGTTCATCACCACGATACAAAGCCGCGGCCCAGCTCGCTACGAAAATAGTCTGAACTAACGCACAACATGCTGTAACGCTGTCTGTATCCATCCAGGCTATTTGCTTTGAACTGGTGCAAAAAAAAAAAAAAAAAATAATAAGGCCTATTAAAAGCTCCGAGTCTGGTTTCTATAATAGACTGTAACCTGATAAGACCAGTGATGCAGCGGTATAACAGAGGAGTCTTCTTCAATTGGTGATCATTGTACTGCAAACAGCAGCCACGAACAAAAAGTCTGGTTTGCTATTATTTATTTAGGTCAGAAATCAGTCAGAAAGGCCTGTGAATTTATAAATGAGTCAAACTTTAAGCGTCCGGAACACCAGAAAAAGCCCGTCTGTCTACTGGTTAGACTCAAATATTTTTCACAAATAATTGAACTCTTTAAAGTTGATTAATTAACCCACGTGGTCCGGATTCAAAATCGCCACTGCTGAAGAATTAGCCTGTACAACCCTTCATCGTAAACGGAAACACAGACAAAAGGATTCCTTTTTTTTTTTTTCTTTGTTACAGAATTAAATGATCTTAAGCTAAATCCATCCAAAAAAAAAAAAAAAAACACAAAAAAAAACTGCATCACACTCGTCAGGCTCAGGTGGGAGGGGGGGGGGGTGCATGCCGAGCTGTATCAGGCCTGCGCATCACCCCGATTTAAACAACTTGCGTCTGAATCACAAAATACAAGGCAAATAAATCGGCCGCTCTGACGCGCCCTGGCTTTGTGCGTCTTTTGTGTGTTCCCTTTTTCCCCTTTTTTTTTTTTTATTACTTTCAGTTGTGGGAACGAAAATGGCTGCTTCCTCTGCCCTGAATGAAAGAGTTAATGACAGAGGCTGTTATCAGCGGGCTGCAGCCCTCCTCTGATCTGCGCTCTGCGCTGTCTGATGGAGTGTGCTGCAAGATGAAAAGAGCAGCCCTGACACCACCAGCCAGCAGGTTACAGCGGCTGCGGACCTTCTCAACACCTGCCGTACAGATCATAATAGCTAAATAAGAAGAAGAACAACAATAATAATAATTATTTAAAAAAAAAAATCATAAATGATTTCTGTTAACAATATGTGGGTATTTAGTCTGACTTTGTAAATAAAATTGAAATCGATCATATTGAATCACAAACTTGCGCACGAGGACACATTTCTTCAGGTCCTCGTGAAAGGACCATAGAAAATGTATTTTGGGAAATAATATTGGGGGGGGGGGGAAATGCTCATATACCAGCAGAATCTACACGTTTGGAGCTTTCAGACCTTTCCACACACACAGGGTATTTGCTACTAATTTTTGTTATATCAGCATCGTGCACGCGGAGTGTCTGATCTGAAGGAGCAGCGTCGTTCATCTGCAACGACGAGGAAAGTGATTTCCCCAGTTTATCACCCATCCTGAGAGTCATCAGGGGGTCAGGGTGCCGGGCCCCAAGAGGATCCATCATCTCTGTCGATACAGATATGACTAATCAAAGCTCTTTATCTGTATTGTTCGAGTTTGCGCTGCTTTTCTGTTTGGCCCGCGTCTCCGATATCCACCAACCATGGCGGTGAGTCTTTAGTTTTTGTGGGTGGTGCAAAGAAACATCTAAAAAAAAGAGCATTGTGTTCTCGGTTTGTTCTCAAATTCATTTCCTCCAGTGCGCCCCTCCACCCCCCTCTCTTATACACATTTTCCCTCCTCCCCTCTCTCCTCAGTATTTCACCCTCCGGCTCGCCTTTTTCGCATTACACACATGGGTGAGCTGGCACAAGGTTCTCCGACTTCATGTAACCCCCCCCCCCCCACACACACACACACACACATACACACACATCACTCCCTCCGCCAACACCAACCCAACCCCCAGTCTTTTCCTCGATTCACAAAATAATTTTGCAGGGAATATTTTTTCATAGAAGAGGATTCTGCCAACAAATAATTAAAAAAAAACAACTAAAACTGGACAAATCAGGACTACATAGTTTGCTTTTTGTGATTTACATGTGATTTACTCCACCACGAAAAACAAAACCTGAAAATAAAGCCTACGTGACGTAGGCTTTTTCAGGTATTTGAGCTGCTTCAGTGTCAAAGAGTTTAATGTTTCCATGCCATTATTGCAATTATGTAGGTCCACAATTCCTTTCGTGTGTGTGTGTGTGTGTGTGTGTGTGTGTGTGTGTGTGTGTGTGTGTGTGTGTGTGTGTGTGTGTGTGTGTGTGTGTGTGTGTGTGTGTGTGTGTGTGTGAGTGTGAGTGAGGGAGGGAGGGGTGTTTCATGAATCGTTTGACGCGCGACCCAGATTGAGCCCAGATAAGAGAATACTTGAGACAGATAACTGAGTGCAAATTAAACACACAAATGCTGCGATACTGCAGACTTCGGACTAAGAAACGGTTAAGATGTCTGGAACGGAACCAAGTCAACCTGAACTACATTACCTGCCATTTAACCCATGGTTGTCTGGCTGCTGCGTCTCTGGCAAGCTCAGCGAGGCTGAAAATACCACCCCCAACACTCCTCAATTAAGAAGGGACAGTGAAAAGGCACTCTGCGCTCTCCGGGGACTGTAGAGGAGGGAAATTAGCCCACATCAGGCTAATCAGAGGACCTCAGAGTCCATTAACATTTGCATCACAGTCACAGGTAGCACACTGTCTGTGTTATCGACTGGATTGTGTCTGCGCCCAGCAGTTTTGTGCAAATCGTTTTGCAGCAAACGAGAAATATGTTAGATTCTGTTCCCGATGTGAGGTCCAGATTTCAGCACCACAGACAGAGTTGAGCTGCAGGCAGCCTCCTTAAAGGGAAAGTCCGTCTGAAAAAGCATTTATATTATGTTTGTTAGGTGTGTTTTGAGGTGATTTGAGACTGTAAAAAAGAGACGATGATCCGAGCAGGAAATCACAGAGGTTTAAAGAGATTAAGTTAATTCACGTAGTAGATTATTCAACAGAGGTGACTGACTCATTTTGCTTATTTACGTAAGGGATTCCATTTTTTGGCTGTAATTCGCAAAGTGCACATCCCCTGCACGTCTCACGCACGTTAACTAACCTTATAATGGTTTTATAGTTTCAGTTGGAATGTTTCATTAATCGCTCCAGGATTCGCGTTGAATCATTACAACTACTTTATAGTCACATGTTAACACTGAACTGCAATATCATAAATAGGTGTAAATCAACTTTATGCTGCATAACATTTTAATCCTCAGATTATCACAAAAAACACATCATTGAAAGTAATATCAGCAATCAATTCAATTCATGGCCTGGGCAAGTTTATTCTAAAGTTTGGTACCTCCAGAGACATTTCTGTGTAGAATGGGTCTATCCATTGGGTTTTCATCCTACAGACAATTCATTTAAATCTTCCCATTTAAGAATATTATCCGAAATCACACACAAACATTTGAAAATTGTATAGATGCTTTCCTAATGCGTGTTTTTGTCTGCTCAGTTTTTTGGGGGGGGGCGTGGGGGGGAACAAAGAGCATCATTGTTGAAAATGATAACCGAAAACATCATATTGTTCCTCCCCTCACTGAGCTGCAGCCGAACCATCAGGCCAATCACAGCCGCTGCCCACTTCCACGGAGACAAATCCAGGTGGCCCGCAGTGGTAAACCACTAAGAGCCTTTTCATTACTACTAATGCGCCTGTTTAATGGCTTATTATGGGCTCCCGAGAGACTTCCTCAGAGAGGTTTGTATTAGTCCGGCATGGTGGCTTCTGTCTGCATGAGAACAATGACAAATAGCAGGAGAAATTATTCTACTCTATCTATCTATCTATCTATCTATCTATCTATCTATCTATCTATCTATCTATCTATCTATCTATCTATCTATCTATCTATCTATCTATCTATCTATCTATCTATCTATCTATCTATCTATCTATCTATCTATCTATCTATCTATCTATCTATCTATCTATCTATCTATCTATATGTAATTAATAACAAAGTAGGGTCATTTTATGCTCAGAAGCATCAAAAAGAGTTTAAACTGTGTGTATTTGTGAGTTTTGTCCTTGCTGCCTCCTTGTGTTTGATATCAAACGCTCCCCAGACGCCGTTTTGCTGTTAACCCACGGTGACTCCACACTCTCCATCAAACCTTTGACGGCCTCCTTCCCGGCACGGCTCGGGTTCACTCTCCTGCTGCGATACATTAACATTGTAATTGCCTTTTTTTTGAGCACAATAAACGGAGCTGGTCCACGGGGACCTGCACGGCCCGGGGCTGGCACAAAGCTATGCCATCGATTTTTCACACACTGCCAGTGTAAAAAAAAGAAGAAATCTGAGCCATCAACAAACACAGACCTGACCTGAACGTGCATGTTTTTTTTTGTTTTTTTTTCCAGCTGGAATTCTGCAAATGGATGTAGTGCCTACATCTGACTCTTACCTCGGGGCAAATTAAAATAGAACAGACTTGGCTAATTATTGTTTTAAATGGGCTATTAATGTACGTAAAATACAGCTGTTATCGAGAGTTGTTTGTTAGATGTGTAAGTACAAGTAAGTAACAAATCAAGGAGCACGTCTCCTGTATTGATCAGGATTTAAGGTGCGCTAATGGAAAAATCATCAATATCTATCACACCTAATCCAGTTCACCACTACAGTAAGAACTCCCTCCTTAGGTACGTGTCTGTGCAAATGCTTCATATTTAATAGACTGTGTGTGTTTTGTGGTTGTGTCCCTCCCAGAGCATAAACAAGTGAGTGTGTACGTGGACATATGTAGTGTGTGTGCGTGTGTGTGTGTGTGTGTGTGTGTGTGTGTGTGTGTGTGTGTGTGTGTGTGTGTGTGTGTGTGTGTGTGTGTGTCGTCTCTCGTCACCCAGAGTTGAGTCAATAAACGAGCAGACCTCAGCGGCTGCTTAACTGACGTGTAACAGTTTTGTTCTCATTAAACTTTTATGTCTCGAGAGCAGCGACATGTTGTCGGCTCTCACAGGGATTCCCGTTCTTAAGTCAGGCTGCACTTTGACTAGAGGTTCACAGTGTTTCATGTTGCATCACAACTGGCCACCTGATAAACTCACTTCATGTAGATGAAGCATATTAAGGTTTCAATCCTTTTAAAAAAAATTTTTTTAAATTTTATTTAAAAAAAAAATCTTTTATTTGGATTTATATTATTTTTGTAGACTGCCTTCATATTGCCAGATTATAGAGTGAATAAATGGATGGTTGACAAAAGAGTTTTTCCTATTGGTGATTCATTTTTCTATTCAGGTGTCAATCTACCAAAACCCACCTGGGTGTACACCTAATAACATGACAAAAAGTCGTACACCTAATAACATGACAAAAAGTCGTACACCTAATAACATGACAAAATGTGGCAACAATAGAAAAAAAGAGATACAAAGCAAGGAAGCCCATGTGTCCATGTAGCAAAATAGCACACCATAGGCCTATATACACTAAAGTTTATATGCAACACTTTTATGCAGATGTAGTATGTTTTTAGATGAATATTTTTGACATTTTGTCCAACATGCAAGAGTTAGATGAGAAAATTGGTGCGCTTTTTATGCGTGGGCCTTCGATACCAGCATCTGGTTAGCTTAGCATAAAGACTGGAAATGGCGGGAAACTACAAGCTTCTTAAACTCTGTCCAACAAAAAAAATGACACGTAGACACTACAGAGTTCCCTGTTTTCAGTCTTTATGCTACACTAAGGTAAGATAAGCTAAGATAACCATCTCCTGGTTATATCTTCATGTTTACCACAGACATGAGAAACGTGTCAGTCCTCTCATTTAATTCTTGGCATCAAAAGAAATTTGCGTGTTTCCCAAATGTCAAACTATAGAGCTAAATTTGACTATTATCAGACTACTGAACAGGTGTTATCATCGCACATCTGTCCTCCATATATGAGCTAGATGGGGCCTATTAAACCTGTACTGGTTTCGAACTTTCACCAAGGAGACTGCTGTTTGTGTCCTGTGTGAAAACTAAAGCCATTGTAAACTTATTTTAAAATAAATAAGTTAACTTTGCCCATAATTTAACCATAATGCACGTAACTTACATAAGTAAGGTATTTATTTTAAGTCAAATGATCTATTCTTAAACCTAACCAAGTAGTTATGTAACCCGAATCAAACAGTGACTGAGCCCGTATAGCCTACTAACTGGGTTAGAAGGTCGAGGAGGCCCTATATGAAATATACATCTATGTTTTGATTAAAACTGATATTGGCCATTTAATGGGCTGATAACCCTTAAAATTGGGTGAAGTAAACCACATGCAGCTTCTAAAGATTGTAATTTGTGACATTTTCCTATCATGTCAATCAAACTGGAAGAATTCACTGTTATTCTCATCTAAATCACACCTCCTGTCTTTGTCATAAATAAAAAATAAACTTTCCTACATTTTTGTTTTCTCCCGTTTAATATGCTTTTTAACAGTTCAAATCATTACAAATGTCTGAACCTTGCAGCACCCAGCAGAGCAAAATGGACCCAAAAATGTCTCCACTCATCTCACAGGTTTTAGTTCACATCCAGGTGCACATTTAATACTTTAAGTACAGCTGTTGTTAATGTGTTTAGTCAGTTGTTAACCAGGTCTTTAAATCTGTTAAAACTGTCTCTTTAAGTGATTAAGTAGCCTACAGAAGAAAAACCACATAACAAGATAAATTATTAAAGCGATTAGGAAAAAAAAATCTTTGGGAATATCTTTTCACATCTTTGCAAAGCATCTCGCACTCGCTACCCTTTATGTGTCTAAAAATACAACAAATGTTACTTCTACTGCCATAAATTGATATTCTGTTGGCTCAAAAGATGAAACCAACATGGCTGAGTGATACAGGGAATCCCTTTTCCAAATTAGCAGTGATTCTTTGTTTATTCTAATGCATCGCTGTGTTTTTATTAGTGTAACCCGTCCATTTCCTCTCCTCATCCAGGCTGAATGATTCATTGAAATGCACATCTTGTTTGCAATTGACTACATTCACAACCTGCTGAAAGCTTTTTGTTCTGTCCCTGTGATGTCGGCAGGCCTTCAAACAGCTTTGATTTAATTGAAACTCGCAGCACTCATAGAGAGTGCCTGGAGCTTAATAAAGGCAACCGCTGGCCATTGCTCACAGGTTTGTGAATAAAAACCATGTATGCTTTTATAAATAGGTTTTTTTCCCTCTGCGTCCTCCCATCCCCCACAGCAGAACCGTGCAGCCACTCTAGGCTGTCATTAACTGCTATTGTCAGCAGCACAATCAGGAGTAGAAGAAAAGAAAAAAAAAAATACTCCAGCACTTATCATGAGCTCAGCCACAGGATCCACAAACACACATACAAGAAACACACATAAATGCACAACACACACCAGAATGTTACTATTGATTTTTGGGCTGATGTGCGAGACGTTGCACAAATACAGAAGCCTGGCTACAAAAGGTGTTTTTGTCTTTCGAGAGCTATAATCGTTCTGCAACACCAGGACGGTGTCTGGCTCTGTGTTCAGACTTTGGGTCAATACATGTGTGGAGCAGCCCAAAACACTGCATCGTTTGGTTTCAGCCACTCCTGTCGTCGTGTTGAGCTGATTGTCAGCTCACTAATCAAATATGCTGATGATAACACAGTGCTGCAATGTTTGGGTGTTCAATCAATGAAAAAAAAAAAAAGACCACTTTAAAAATCCAGTTTTCTTCAATAATTCTTGGTTATTGTCAACATATGTTAATACATAGCAATATATTATTCATGATTTAACAACAATTTCTTGAGTGGCCAATGCCTTGTCCAAAACTATCAATTCCTTAACATTCACTCCCTTCTTTTTTTTTTTTTTTTTAAAAGAAAGACTAAAAGCTTGGAGTTATTTTGATAAAAGCAAAAACCTTTATTTAACCAAGTAAAACAGTTGATATAAAAATGTCTTTCAATGTTGACCTGGCCAGAAAGGCAAAATTACATGTCAAGTGCACATGAATTATATATATGTATATTATCAAATTAATCAAGCACATTGATTATATATATATAACAAGACATTTGAAGTTTGACAGTAATAATTAATGACCTTGTACCACAAACATTTTGAACACTGGACTTTTAATTTGAATTGCATACATGAAGTGTTGAGTTCTAAAAGTGTAATGCAGCAACTTTGACAGGGCAAATGGGAGCGGGTCAAAACGAGGCTTCGAGTTGACTTAGTGAGTCAATCAATACACCTTGTCAACATGACAACTTTGATTGTTCCACTTGTTTTTTATTGTCTCTTGCATGACATATGCTTTAGAGCTGACTGGATCTTCAAGCACTACAGCCAAATTTTACATTTCATTTAGCTGACGCTTTTATCCAAAGCGACTTACGATAAGTGCATTTCAACCATAATAAAAATAGAAATAAAATAAATAAATAAAAAGCCACTATATCTATTGCCAAATGAGGTAACACAATGGTGAATGAGCCTGTGGCTCATTGATGAATGTCCTTCCACTGTTTGGATCTCTGGGAAGTGAAGTCCAAAGCACAGCGGCAGTTACTTCCTACCGCCGTAGGAACCGCGAATCAGGACAATATAGAGCTCTACGAGACTGTAACTTCAACGCTTGAAAACTCAACTAATGTGCCAAAAACTGTTGTTTTGACATTAACACCATATAATGCCAAAGATAGCAGCTACCTGATACAATTAGTACAATTAAAAGAAGATAAAAAGAGTAGTGTTTAAAGCCTCACACACTTGTGTTTCCCTTATTCTCTCTCTTTCATTCACCTTCATTGATAGACCGTAGGTTAATCCATCCTGCTGGTTTCTGCCTCACTTGTGCCATAGTGAGCTGCGTCCCTGAGGGCGACTGCGGTAAAACACATCTCATACAAACCTGTCAATAAGCGCAACTTCTGCGACTCCCCTCGACACCGGCCCTCGGGCTTCCTCCCTGTGTGTCTACATTTCACCGCTGATTGCTTTCTGATCTGCCTCTTGTATTGTTTGAGCAGAACACTGAGGAACACGTGCGCGGCTGCAGAGGGCAAAGCGGACACACAAGAGACACATTTTTGTTTTGTAGAGGTGAAGTGAACCTTTTCACACGTGTAAGAAGACTTTTTTTTTTTCTAAAAATCTGATAGTTTTGTTGTATATTTATGTGTAGATTAAATGTAGTCGAACCACAAGATAACTTGGAACACGCATGTGTTGCTATAACTGAATATTTGTTGATTTACTACAAAAGACTTCATGTTTGGCAGATTATTACAACATTTTGTCCCAGTTTGCATTTGCAGATAATCAGGCTATAGCAGTCACTCCTAGCTGGAAAAAACAAAAAACAAAACATGAAATGACAACAGGGAAAGAAAAGAGGTTGATTTTGGTCATTTCTTTTTGTCATCGACTCAAAAATAACTGCAGCCTGTGATATGCAAAGCAGGACAGCTACATTTCCACGCTCATTTTTCTTCATCGCCGCTATCTCTGGGTTTGGACAGAAACACAAATCAGGTCCAGCCTCCCTGCAGTTTGACCACAGCCTCTTGTTTTGGTCTCCAGCGGACACTTTGCTCACGGCTGACAAACGTAATCTCAGTCCAGTTCTACAGTCAGAATAATACCCTTAAGATGTACCTGACACTAACCTGTGAAGTTGCCACACTTTTTTTTTTTTTTTTTTTTTTTTAACATTTAGTAGTAAAATTGAAAAAGAGAAGAGCAACAGAACTGGTTGTGTTCATGTCTGAGGAATTCATTTTGATGGTTGAATCCTCTGTCAGTGCATTCCTATAAAAACAAGTAAATATTCATCCGGCCATTTCTGCACCAACAGAAGTCAAGCTATCAGATCACACCTCCCCCTAATTCAATCTTGAATGTAGCATATCACGTTTCCACCCGCGATCCGAAATGTTTCACACCCTGTGGTGGGCGAGATAACATCTCTATTGTGCGCTGCTGTTTGGTTGAGATAAACAGCAAACAATATTAAACACCTCCATATCTGCTCCTTAACCTTCCTCTCTTCTCTCACAATCTGACTGTCACCCTCACTGCTGCCTTATTGCGTTTCAATCTCACAGCTCTCTGTATTCTACTGTAATGCGCCCCCCCGCCCCTCCACCCTGTGTGTGGTGGTATCACCCGTCGGGCTGCTGGACTAGGGCAATGTTTGTTGATTGATTGGTCTATCACTTTGGTCCACACTGAAATATCTCAACAGCTAAAGGACGGATTCCGCTGAAACGAGGCATTCATGTGTTTCCTGAAGATGAATCCTTCGGGTGATCCTCAGCGTTTTCTTCAAGCTCCTCCATGGAGTTGAAATTATGTTCAGACTACATAATATCTGTGTCTGGTAAAATGATTATTGCAGATTAGGAGATTTATATAGTCATACGTTCTTACCACGGCTCAGCGGAGACACATAACAGACTTCCCGCCACTTACCACCCAGTCATAGCCGAGCATCTTTCGAGACCTGTGCGATGACATTGGAAAGGAAGAGCTTGTGTCCAACAACTGGAAACAAGAATGTAAACAATATATGGTGTGAATGACGCGGGCTGTTTTGTGCTTGAAGAGCCCGCAATGTCTTTTCTTAACAAGCGTAGAAAAGATTGCCATTGAATTTGGTTCAGACATTCATGCTCCCATTCGGATGAACTGTGCTGACGTTGCCGTCGCTTTTCATCTCGCACCGCCGTCGGGTGAACATTAATCTTAGCCTGATACATTTGCTCACATCCAGATAACTGGAAAACGTGATGACATTTCCGTCGGCCTCAACTGTATTTTGTCTTTAGAGTCAGTTGGCGGATGTTGGCATGGTAGCACAGTAAACACTGTAAATGTTACACCTGCTAAAAAATGAGCATGTTAGCATTATCATTGTGGGCACTTTAGCAGTCCAGCATGGCTGGAGATCTTTTGTTACCGTAATGTGCACCACAATGACAATTTTCACAATCTTTTTTTTCCCTACTGTTAGTTTTAGACCTTTTTTGATGGAAAATGAATCATAGTATATTATTATTATGTTAACTATTATGGTAATCAATTAACCCTGTAAATCACTGTTTTGTGCCTATTTCTGAACCATGGTTTAAAGTTAAAGAGGACACTTTTACCATTCAATTTCTAAGCATAACATTTATCTCCACGGAAATTTGATATTGTTAAAAAAAAAAACTTCACTGTTAGACTGTTTGTGTAAAACATGGTATTTAATGACTTCACTTTGGGCTCGATTGCAATGAATATGGAGAGTTGGCAGATATTTTATGTACCAAATTATTAAGCAATTAATTAAAATTTAATTGCCATAGGAGCCAATAATGAAAATAATCATTACTTGAAGCCCTGAATAGTTGAGTTTTCTTTTCATTCAGAGCTTTTGATTCATTCTTTACTTGCTATCTTTGGTAGTCATTAACAATTCTGCCTCCTTACTCTTTATGTCGCCGTCATACCCTTCCCAACTTCTTTCACTCGCCCTTTCCATTGTTTATTATTTTAACTGCATCCTCCCTTTTACTCCCACTTTGCCCTTGCTCCTCTTCCCCTCCGTCTCCTCCCTCCCTGGCTGTCCTCTCCCTCTCTGCTCTGTTGTGATCATACCTCCACCCAGGCATCTAACTGCAGATAATCACCCGAGAAGAAGAAAGAAATAAACGCTCAGTTTTTATCTACAGTCACAGCTGCAATTTATTGTAGAGTGCTGAATGCCGGAGAGAGATTAATAGCACCCCTCACTCTCTCTCCATCTCTTCTCCCCCCCACCCCCTTTCCTCTACTTTCTGTCAATGATTTCTCCTACAGCTGGTGCTTTCTGAAGGGTGAAAAGACCCAGCTCCATTTGAATATGCCCAATTTTGAATTTATTGAACAGCAGCTGTAAATTATGGGCTTTTATAGGAGAAAATGATCATGTTATACATGAAGTTGTTCTCTGGATTCTGCAGGCTGAACAAGTGTCCCCCAAATTGATATTTCACAAATTTACTCAGTCTCAAAACGGACTTCAGATTGTTACAACTGCTCACATTTTCAGTTGATCCTATATAACTAGTTTTAGAAATATCATTTGGAGAAAAAAAGGAATGAATGAACCATATCTTCATAGCTACTCGTGGTGGCAGGAGATGTAAGGTGCTACTAAGAGAATCGTTTGCTGTAGCAATTACAAAAAGGACACTTTTGACCCCAGGCATCTCACAGTGTGATTTAAATGGCAGAGGGGAGGAGTGGTTTGCAGGGCTCAGTGTAAATGGCACACTGGCAGACTGAACAAAAATACTTCGCCTCAGCCCGGACAGATCTGGGCTACCACCTGCACTGACTCCTTATTCTTTTCAGCAAATATCAAACAGGAACAGGAACGACATCTTTTTTGATTTCTTTTAACAGCTACAGACATCAAACTGAGGGAAAGAACTGGTGAAAATGATTTCACAATTCCGTTCAGATGTTAAGATTAGCAGATCAACCTCCATTCATAAACATACCTGTGCAGCATTAGAACTTTCTCTGAGGTTTTTGCTTGGCGATCTTTCAGATTTGTCCACTGAAGTTAATTCAGTTCATGTGTTTTGTCAAATTTTGCTTCCAGCCCAAACGATTATCATCACTTTTCAATGTTTTGACAAGGCACTTTTCATTTAATCCAGCGGTTTAAACCGTTCATGTGGGTTCAGAAGTAGATGCTACCACTTTATCTTTGTGTCTTTAAAGAATAAAAAATAAAAAATAATAATTTGAAAACGAGATAGATAGATAGATAGATAGATAGATAGATAGATAGATAGATAGATAGATAGATAGATAGATAGATAGATAGATAGATAGATAGATAGATAGATAGATAGATAGATAGATAGATCGATCGATCGATCGATCGATCGATCGATCGATAGATAGATAGATAGATAGATAGATAGATAGATAGATAGATAGATAGATAGATAGATAGATAGATAGATAGATAGATAGATCTGTTCTTACTTTTAAGAGCTGGTCATCTGGTTTGTAAAATGTAAGAAAATTATGAAAAAATTGCTATCACAATTTTACAGAGCTGATAGTGACGTCTTTGGGTTTTGAACTCAGTTTACTATCCTTAAACACTAAACAAACCAGAAAATATTCATGTTTAACCCTCCCGTTGTCCTAGGGTCAAAATGACCCGCAGCTGTGTTCAACCAAGTTCTATTTAGGGCCCGAGCACCGAACATCGGTGCGAAAGCCCTATCGTTTCTCGTAAAAATGTTCTTGGTCGTTCAACGTTCTTATTCTTACCTAAAGTGATTTGCCTTTTTGGAAGCTTTATCATATTCAAAAACTCGTGAAAGTGAATACACATCTGTCTCCTGGCGAAAAATGTCGTATTCACATTGTAGTCGCGAGTGGGCGTGGCCAAACGTCTCGAGAGCGCCCCCTACAGAGATGCCCCGTCGGCCACATTTACCTAAATTCACCAAATCCGGTGGACACGTGTATCACACCTGGACGCACAAAAAAGTTACATTGCACCGTGACGTCAACTCGACAGGAAGTCCACCATTTTGGGCGATTCTGACACGTTGTACTTTGTCGAACTCCTCCGAGGGATTTTGTCGCCCCGACTTGAATTTAGGTTCTACGGATAGAAAACATGTTTGGGATTAAAAGTTATCAAAATAATTCGTTTTCGTCGATTTGTGTGCCTGTAAGAGGCGGACATTTTGAGCGTCTCGCCATGAAACTACGAGTTGCTTTAAATCTTAGGTACATGGACCGACCTTCTCCAAACGTCGCAGGTATGATAACAGCCCCGCCCTGAAGACCCCTGTGTGGTAATATTCGCTCATAGTCATATGATATGTTGGCCACTGGAAATGACACTTTTCATACTTTCACATTCTACGTCGAGCTAGTTGATCAAATGAGCGTAAAGTTGGCCAAATTTTTTTTTAAAAAGGTAAGACTTTAGTATGTCGTATAAAATATGAAAAAGTCATGCCGTAGTGTTTCGTCCACAACGTCATACTATTGTATGACTTTTTCTTCGTCCCAAAATTTTTTAAATACTTAATACTTTAGTATGTTGTCTAAAATATTAAGAAAAAGTCATGCCACGTCATACTATATAGCTTTTTGTTCCTCCCAAAAAATTTTTACCAAACCATCATGCTATAGTATTACTTTTATCATATTTTAAACGACATGCTACAGTATGACTTTTTAATGATAATTTGGACGACATGCTATATTAGTGACTTTTCCGTAACGTAACATTACATTTCATTTAGCTGACGCTTTTATCCAAAGCGACTTACAATAAGTGCATTTCAACCATGAGGGTACAAAACCCAGAACAACAAGAATCAAGAAAATACAATTTCTTCAAGAAAGCCAAACTACAAAGTTCTATCAGTAAGTGCCATTTTAAGCGCTACTAAAGTTCTACTGTTCAAGGTGAAGTCTGAAGAGGTGTGTTTTTAGTTTGCGGCGGAAGATGTACAGAGTTTCTGCTGTCCTGATGTCGGTGGGGAGCTCATTCCACCATTTAGGAGCCGGGACAGCAAACAGACTTGATTTTGTAGAGTGTTTAGCTCGCAGCAAGGGAGCAACGAGCCGATTGGTAGAAGCAAAGCGGAGGGAGCGGGCTGGGATGTCGGGTTGGACCATGTCCTGGATGTAGACTGGACCTGATCTGTTCGTAGTGTGTTTGCGTTACTTTGCGTTACTTTGCGTTACTTTTCGCTACTTTTCGTTACTTTTTGTTACTTTTCGTTACTTTTCGTTACTCGTTACTTTGCATTACTTGTCGTTACTTTATAACAGCCCCGCCCTGAAGACCCCTGTGTGGTAATATTTGAGACAAAAATAGCACCTTTAAGCAGGGATATGAGGCCCCTCGCGCGCTGCACGTCGGGGAGGCGGCTTCGGGGAGGCGGCGCGCGGGAGTGCGAGGGCCCGTACATCACTGCTTGCAGTTTTAATTTATTTTTATATTTTTTATTTGTATTTTTATAGGAGGCTTGTTAGGGTTTCTTTAAAGAAGATCATCAATGATCCCCAAAAATATAAAAATAAAATAGAACTTGGTTGAACACAGCTGCGGGTCATTTTGACCCTAGGACCACGGGAGGGTTAAGAAGCTAAATTTAAGTAATTTATTTTTCTGTCGATTGACTCGTTGTTGCAGCTCTGCACGTGTCCGTGCAGCAGATACCTGTGTAAGGACCACAGGTTTGGATTTGGATTTCTACTCGTCCAACAGCACACTGTGTTTAAATTACAGCATTGATGCTTCTGTCTGCAGTCAGAGGGAAAAACAACAGATGTGAAATGATTACACAACTGTTGGGATTTTCTTCTGCTCCTGACTGAATGTGTATGTCTGATGGTACGTTTTCTGCTCATGGGAATCAGTTCATCCCGTTTGCCCCACATAATGCACCTGCACCAACAAGAGAGCAGGAGGAAGTGTGAATGTGGTCTGCACAGCACTGTGTGCACATCACAATTTCTTCTCTCCTAACAGTCACAGAGTCAATGGTAGCAGATTTTTTTTCAATTCATGTAGATACCTGTGTAACATTTGACAAATTATTGTTAAATTGCCTTGAATTACAATGAACTTATCTTTTTTATAACAATATACTATTTATCTTGTTGTAACATGAAATGTTTCACGTGATAGCGTGATAAGTTTGTAGGTCCTAATAACATTTAAGTGTCTTGTTATAACGTGAAAAATTGTAAAGTGATACTGATCTTTTTTCTTTTTTTGGCGTGGCAGCAATACACTTGTGCATCAATCAGGTGTCAATAACAGTGATAGAACTTTAGAAAATAGCTTAATCTCTAGCAGGGAGTTGCAAAATCTAGTCAACAAATCAAAATCAGCAACAAAATTATTTTTTTATTTTATTTTTAGAAAATTAGAAAGTGTCTATATATTAGTGATGTTTGCAAGCTTTGTGGGACCTGAAAGGTTCATTTTAAAACGACAGAACAAAACCTCAATAATTTAGTCCAAAAAATGAACGCTTTGAAAACACACCAAGCACATTTCATGAAATTTAGATGTTAACACACATTTTGGAAAGTAAAACTGCAATATTTGAATGCAGCCAAACATTTTGTTGAGGGACTGAGTTGATGCGATGTTTATTTCTTTCATGCTTTAAAAAAAAAAAAATGGTGACCTTTCCATAAAGACAGGCTATATATTAAATTGCATTACATATATGGGCTATTTCAAGAGGTGAAGTTCTCAAAATAAATTACACTTAACAGTTGACATGAAAGTTATCTCAGATAATCTGCTCATCATCTCAGATATACTGCCGTGTTACACTTTAGATCATCTGAGATCCGTTCTGAGATTATTTCCGCCCCATGAAGTGGCACGGCTCTCCGGTCCGCTGTGTGAAGGGGTGTCTGGGGACGTGGACACGGGTCACAGGCAGCGCCACATCAGGACATCAAGCTCCAGCCGAGTGGGAATTCATGTTGATTTTCACGCGTGGCTAAGCCTGTTTTGCCAGCTGCCATTTATGCTCAGACATTCATTCTGTATGAGTGACTGTCTGTGTGTGTGTGTGTGTGTGTGTGTGTGTGTGTGTGTGTGTGTGTGTGTGTGTGTGTGTGTGTGTGTGTGTGTGTGTGTGTGTGTGTGTGTGTGTGTGTGTGTGTGTGTGTGTGTGCGTCTTATTTTGGCCATCATAATGTGGTGTCCTGCTTAAAATAGAAACGGTGTCATCGTGGTAGAACAAAGTCATCAGAGTGTCTTCGAAGACAAACTAAAACTCACTTTTTCCACATAAAACCGTAAATATATAAACAGTAACACAGGCACTGCAGCTTTTTCTTATTCCCTTCACTTCAAAAGAAGAATTGAGAGCTTTTTATTCCTTGCCCAACATAATTCAGCTTGGCATCTAATTCATATTATTACTGAAATTGCCTCAAATTTGTTGCCATGGTTATTTTTCTATGCTCTCTCTTTTGAGCTTTGTGCCTCCTCAGTGGCCGATGATTAGAGCCGACAGCAGCTAGAAGGAGTCTGGGTGTGGAGAGACTGTGTGCGTGTGTGTGTGCGTGTGTGTGTGTGTGTGTGTGTGTGTGTGTGTGTGTGTGCGTGTGTGCGTGTGTGTGTGTGTGTGTGTGTGTGTGTGCGTGTGTCAATAGAAGAACAGATAGGCTGCAAGGCAGTGACCTGGTAATCGTGAATGTATCCACAGGCCCTATTCCAAGATAGTTGCCATGGTCACAATAATTGGGAGGCAGAGCAATGAGAGAGAGAGAGGGGAGAAGTGTGTGTGTGTGTGTGTGTGTGTGTGTGTGTGTGTGTGTGTGTGTGTGTGTGTGTGAGATGTTGTCTCATGTCTGCAGACAGAGAGACAAAGAAAGAAAACGAGAGAGAATTACTGACTTGAAGAAAAGGAGGCTTGAGGCAACAGTGCAGACTAGCAGCAGGAGACGGTACTACATCTCCAGCTGCTGACGGCTCACAAAGACACATTGTGCAGAGAGGATGGACAAAAATCACAGGAGGGCCTGGCTGTATTGTGATTCAAGTCAACAGCAGCACGAGCTTCAAATTACCACAGAGTTGAGTCAACGCCTTCCTGACAAGTAACAAACAGCAGGTTTCACAAAGGCAGCTTTGGAGTATATTTATAATATATTCGATTATATCGCCGGGTTATTGTGATCATTTATTCGAAATTGTGTCTCTGGCCATTTGACGATGAATGTCCACTAGTTTCTGTCCCCACAAACTCTTTGGAGAAATATAAAATGATGAGTGTCACTCTCTGTCTGTCGATCAATAAATCTCTGTGGAGCTTCAGAGTCAGGTGATAATTGTCTGTTGGCCTGTCATGAAAGTGACTCCTTTTACTTTGTTCCATTTGATATAAAATGATCGATTGCGTCATGATTGCGTTGGCGGTGCAGTTTAACATTTTGGGAAACGAGACCCATTAATTCATTTCACCGGGCACATTAATGCTGAAAAAAAACGTCCCCTTCAACCCACAACCCAGCTGCACGACCCAGAAGCTGAAAACTAAACTAAACCTTGACCCTCCGACAACAGAATAACCATCACAGCCTCCCACTGATCCAATCTAGCGCCAACTATTTTCATTCAAGTGAGAAGGCGCCATCTTTTGATTCCTGTAGTTGTCCTCAACAATTTCAGGGGCTGAGCTGAGGGACTTTTTGTTGTCCTCCCAAATACATAAAGTACATACAATAATTTATTAATACGGCTTTTTTTTAGACATCCTTGATTTTTCTTTGACCGAACGGATTAAATTCTAATTATCACCGGTTTAACATTTAATGAGGACGATTTCTCTCTACAACGTCATGGAGGACAGAGGGAGATTTTATTTTTTTTTAGAATTTTTGAATTGTCGTTCATTCATAAAAAAATGAAATAGTTTATGCAACTATTGTCTTGCCTTGAAACAATATACAGTATTCTCCTGTTTTTTTTTTACCAGCCTTAGCGCCGGTTTAGAAATGAAGTTGCCTGTTGAATAAAAAACATGGAACAGGCCTCCTGCTGCTGTTTCCTCCCTGTTTCTCTGAGCGTTGTCTGCTATCTGCCCTGTCACAGTCTGTCTGCAGCTGAATGAAGTGCTCTGTCCTGTTGCTCTGTCACAACAGAGCAGCAGCAACATCATCCTCTGACACACTGAGATCACAGGGGTGTCCCCCACCCTGACTCACACACTCACACACACACACACACACACACACACACACACACACACACACACACACACACACACACACACACACACACACACACACACACACACACACACACACACATATTTGAGATGAACTCGCTAAATCCCCCCCCCCCCCCCCCCCCGGCATCCCACTGTCATCATTACTACTGTCCACCCGCGTGTCTCCCCTTCTCTCTTCCATCCTCATGTCCTGGTCAGGAAAGCCCCCCCTCCCCCCCCCCTGGAGGCAGCAGTGCAGCGCGGGTGGTGCTGCTGTACGCTGCGCATGCTGTAAAGGGAAGCGACAGCTGGGACAACGAGGCGATGACGTGGCCGGGTGTGTACCGAGGTTGTGGTTCTTCATTGGATGTTGGGATTTGCGTGTGCTCGATCACGACTCTGGTGCAACGAGGTGTTGGACATTTGAGGGCGAAACTGAAGGACACAGCTGCATGTTCAGCTGTTCTTCTCCTCTGTTTCCTGTCCTTGTTTTTTTTTTTGTTACCTTTTCTTTCCTTTCTTCTGTTTTCCTTTCCTTTCATTGTGCAAATGTCAAATTCGTGTAATCCTGCACAGTTTTTATAGTGTGGATGCGTTTAATGCATGTGTTTGTGTGTGAAGGAGTTGGGGGCTGGTGGGAGTCTTGATGGCACTGATGGAACGTGTGTGTGTGTGTGTGTGTGTGTGTGTGTGTGTGTGTGTGTGTGTGTGTGTGTGTGTGTGTGTGTGTGTGTGATGTGTTGTTTGGAAGGGGCTCTGGTCTTGAGTCATGAGTCATGTTGAGAAGGGGTTAGTCCGGCCGTCCTCCCTCCCTCAGTGGGGTTTTTGAAATGTAGAATCCTGCACCAACATCACGCTTCAGGCTAAAAGCTCTCTATTGTCACTCAGCACACTATCTATTGTGTTGTAGCGATAAGGTTTGTGTGTGTGTGTGTGTGTGTGTGTGTGTGTGTGTGTGTGTGTGTGTGTGTGTGTGTGTGTGTGTCAGCCTGTGCGCATAGGCATTCAGAAACCCACAGAAACCCGCCTTTTCTCCTTTGAAGTGTGAAGGCATCACTTTGTGTAAACATACAGTCAGATTTGTTCAGTGTGAGACGTGCTGTCATTCTGAAGTGTCACTGTTTGTCTCCTTGTGTGTGTGTGTGTGTGTGTGTGTGTGTGTGTGTGTGTGTGTGTGTGTGTGTGTGTGTGTGTGGTGACTCAAGGGATAGAGTGTCTGTCACTGAGTGTGAGCAGTGCAACCAGCAGTGTGTGTGTGTGTTTATGTGTCTCTGATTCTTGCCACAAACACACTGCAGCCATAATCCAGTCCCAGTGCAAGGAGGCAGTAAAAGGTTATCAGATGGATCACAGATATGACATAATAGATGATAGTGTAAATTAGCTCATTTAAAATGGGGATTAAAAGCAAGTATAAAGATTTATACTTTTAATCTCCAGTCAGTAGATTTAACAGAAAACTATTTTTATGTATACATCTCACAGTTTATGACCGATACCTTCAGTCGGATGATGGAATCAATTAAAATGCAATTTACTTTACTCTTCAGTTTGGATTCTCTTCAGCTCAACTTTATTCTATTATTACATTTAATTATTCTCGCGGTGCAACATTTCCCATGTACCTCGCGACACTTTCAGTGTTTCACACGCAGTGGCAAAGAGGTGGTATGAATTACGGTGCCCCCGTTTCTGCTTATAAAATCACCATTTGTTCTCTCCACATACGGTGTTGCATGACTCACAATCGGAGCACTTCTATGACTCAGATTGGCTCGAAACTCACTTGAGCTACCAGTAACCTTCGAAAAGGATTAAAAACTGCAATAAGTTACACTGCAAGCGATCGAGACGAAAATTATAAACGCCAAAATGAGATGAAAATGTCAATGACGAAAACTGAACTGAAATGTTTTTGTTTTACGTCGACTAAAACTATTAGAATCAAAGGGCTCAAATTTGATTATTAGTTTAGACAATAATCTAAAGCAACCAAATTAAACAAACATTCAAAGTCAGTGAAAAAAAAAAAAAGGCTATTTTTGACATCTTAAACCTCCTGAAAACAAAAACAAAATAGCTGCCACCGCGTGCTAACAACTGTCCCGCCCAGTTCAGTGTGAAGTCGACTACTTCCTGTGTTCATTTGCGTCTCCGGCGTCATTGATACTTTGCTTCCTGCAAAGGGAAACTGAGGGAACAGTGGTTCAGTTTCCCTCCAGTGTTGTGTTCCCACCTGTGCCTTGTTTAGCACTCAAGTCAGTCAGGTATAGAAACCGTCGCTCTGCCTTCCCTCCTCCTAGTTGCCAGGTTGTGTCTGCACTTCTTGCATTTAAGCTTTCCAGCTTTCCGTAAACGGTGATTACCAGGTTTTCAGATTTTGCCTTTGCAGCTCTGTTTGCCTCCCGACTGTCTTTGTGTGTGCAAACCTTTGGACAGAAGGTAATTGCCCGCCTATTGAACACTCACCTGCTCCGCTGACTGATTCCAAGTTTAAGACTGAAACGGTTAGTTTTCCTGATTCAAAAAGGAGCCGTACGCTCTCAGTTTTGGGTTTCGCTTGTGAGCAAGCTGCTCGTTGGGTCGCACAAGTTACCGAATTTAATCTGTTTTAAAAAAAAAGTACGATCACAGCTCAGCGGCGGCAGTAATTACCACGTGACGAGATGGAAAAAAATATTCCTACAAAAGCACGTGTAGTTTTACCATGAAAGTTAGCTGAGTTGGTGCGGTAGCTAAAAAGACTGCTCGGTGTGTAAGTGAGTTTTTATCCTTTTACCAACAAGAAAAGCTGTGTTGTTGTTGTTTTTTTACATTTTTATCTGCTTAAATTTTACGATTTATTTATGTCATATTTTTGAGGCTCACCATCTCGCTTCAATAATGTTATAGTGTGTTTGTACTTTTTTTTAATTTTATTTTTAATGAACTACATTGTAATAGAAAAATACATTTTGAACTGCTAAAAGATCTCAAATTCCTGTCTGCTGTCTGTGTAAATCACTCCGCATTATCTGCACCGGAAGCAGCCTCTTTTTAAGCATATTGGCACTGACGCATATTGAAAGATAAAAACGAGCTTTTCCACACAATCATTTTATCTTTAATTATGTGTTTTATGAATAGCACTTTTTATATGGAAATGTGATTATATTAACACTACATACATATTGTGGGTTTATTTAAAGCCGCTCCGCTTTTAATTTGGCACTTTTCCTTAAAAAAAAAAAAAAAAAAAAAAAAAAGTCGAAGTGGCCATTTGAATATCTTTGATGCTCTTTTCAGTGTGTCTTCCTGACGCAGATTCACAATCAGCTCTCCGCCTGTCTGTCGGCTTTCTGCAGAAGAGATAGCACTCTTCATTACGCGCTTCATTAATTTAAATGCTAATTGATTCTGCCAGGGCCTTTCAGACTGAGGGCCAAGTCCTGTCTTCCCCCATTGATTGTGTGTGTGTGTGTGTGTGTGTGTGTGTGTGTGTGTGTGTGTGTGTGTGTGTGTGTGTGTGTGTGTGTGTGTGCACCTGCTGAATCCTGGAGTGACAACACAACAGAAAAGCCTCTCCTGCCTGTCTGTCTGCCCTCAAGTGTGGCACTGATATGGTTTGAGTGCTGCAAGCCTGGCAGACAAGTAGCAAGGAAAAAAAAAAAAAAAAAAAAACCACCACAACCCCGTCAGGATCAGACGAGAGATTTTAAGGCATCGGAGATGAAAATATAAGCACAGAAAATGTGAGAAAAGGCAGTTGGTATGTGGCATGTAACGACTGGATGGATGAAGTAGAGGACGCAGGGGCAGTTAAATGATCCATGCTCTGTTGCTAGGAGACACCGGGGCTGGATGGTAGAGATAAACGCTGGGTTCCACCCCTGGCGGGGAGCGGAGGGTGGGAAAGAGTCAAGGGGGAGGAAGGGAGGGTAAACAAAAAAAAAAAAAGGGAGAGTGGAGATGGGAGGGGAGGAGAGGGGAGAGGATGGGTGGGGGTGGGGGAGGGGGGGTGAATCACATGACAAAGACATTCTAGTTCAGGGCAGATAAGCTTCACGCCCCCCCCCATCATCATCACCCTATTACTACCCCTTTGGCCTTCTTTTCTGCTAAAGTAAAAGTTGCTTGGTCGTTTTATTTATTCAGCTCCTAGAGAGACATGTTAAGACCATACATTTTTTTTTATTTTTTATTTTTTTTTATAATCTTTGCATGATAGTTTGCCTGCAAACCAAACAAATTCTATCTACTCAGTCCTCAATAAAAATATTACTTATGGTTCGGAAAAGGTCATGGTTCGGCTTACCTAAAAGAAATCCACCTTAACTTTTGCTTTTTCATGCCTTGAACAACGGTCTCCCTGTTGAAAGTCCGGTGCTTGTTCCATCCAACCCCCCCCCCCTCCTTCCTCCTTACGAGGAGATAAGACATAAGGGACCTCGTGTTTGTCGCGCTGGGAATGAGAATGGACTGGGTTTGTATGGGAACGAGGACGCTTCGGGAGCCCCTCTTTTGTCTTCACGTGACATTTTGTTCTTCCTCGTCTTTCTTTATGGGTGATGTTAGTTGCCGCATTTGAATCCGTCGTGTCTTTTAAATCCCACCATGAGTAATTTTTGTGATTTTAGAATTTGAAGTCCACCTGGGTCCATTACAGCCCCCACATGACGATGCAGTGGTATTTAAGGCCCCGTCTCGTCGTGAGTAATACTTTGATATGACCGTAACACAGCTGATTTTAAGGCCGGTGAGCTTTTCTTCCAGCACATGCTCGATTCATTCTCAGCGATGGCCTCGGTACGAGCTGCAATCCCTGTAAACCTGTTCAATTTAGCGCATCGCTTGTTTCCTGCCTCACATCGTTAGCAGAAATTAGTCTGATTTTTAAAGCGAAACTTTACTTTTGCGCAAACTACATCCTCAGTAGCTGGTGCCAGGTAGGAGACCATGACTGCCAACATGTAGGCACACGAAAGAGCTTCATTTCACAGCGTCATCAATCTGGTCAGCCCGGCACAAAAAAGACAAAACGAGGAGAAGAGCGCTTCCTCCATCAAATGTGAGGGAAGTGGTGAGCTCCAAGTGAACATCATGATTAGTTGTGAATGGGACGCGCCGGTCTGATTGGTGGAGAGAGCCGGGGGTCAGGCGTTCTGCCAGCAGCTGATACAAGGCTGCTGATTGCTATTCATCCGCTGATTACAGTAATTTAGATCTGCAGCAGGCCGAAGGGGCCTGCGTCTGGCAGGCTGGCTGCTGCTCCGTCTGGGGGGCGGGGGTGCAGTTTGGTTTGCCTAGTGGGGTTTTTTTGTTGTCAGAAATGAATAAATGACGTTTGAAAGAGAACCAAACATCCAGTAAACTTGCAGGGGAAAAAAAAAAAAAACAGCCTCAGGGACAAAAGCATTGTGGAATAATATGTCCTTTATTTCAGCCAGGTTTTACTTTTGTAGTTTGGTGGTCTTGAGTTCAGTCTAGGATTTGTGCTTCCTGTTTAATTTTGAAATTATTCATCTCTTGTCTGTCTTGTTTCACTTCCTGCCCCTTGGTACGATGGTCTGCCCCGCCCTGATTAGTTTCACCTGTCCCTCGTTGTCCTTCCCTTTCTGGTGGATTCAGTCTGTGTATTCCCCTTCCCTCTTTGTCAGTTCATGTTGGTTCCCGTTCGCTTTCAAACCCAGCAAGTTCTTTGTCCTTTGTTTGTTCCTCATTCTGATTTAGTCTTTTATTTATTCTCCTTGTTTGTTAGTATTTTAGCTTTTTGATTTTTGCCTCTTTAGTTATTTACGGATCCAGCCCCAGCAGATGTTCCTTGTTTTTGGAGCCTTGATGTTTGTACATTTGGATCCTCTCTTCCTCGTGTGAACCAATAACAAAAATATGGACACATTTTATGTCAAAATTAAATTTTGTGGGGGAAATATTAAGGTTGCCAAACCCATTTTAGTATAATGATAATCCATCATACCATAAAACAGAAAATAAATATCTCATTTCCCCAGTGATTTATTCTCTGTGGTAAATATCCAGTGCAGATCTTAAAGCTCACTTCATGTGAGGGGGGTGGGGGGATTGATCGAAAGCCATATGATGCACCAGTTTTGTTCTTTTTGTTTTCCAAGCGCCCTTTTCGACACGCTGAGCCCTTGAATAATCCAAGTTGATGAAGCAGTTAGTCACAAATGGTTTTTTCTAGGGGTGTTTGCAATGATTAATCAAGGAACTGAGCTGCTCTGGCCTCTCCACCCACACACATTACAAGGTTAATGTCTATTGATTATTGCAGCACAATAAACCAATACTTCACCACAGATTTTCTCTGCTTTCACACATGTATGTCTTCTCTTCCGTGGATGCATAAATACAGAGGAGCAGATGCAACTGTAGTGTTGATGAATGATGCTTTAGTTGATACCATCTATCCACCGCGGCCGTTTGGTCATATTGGAAAAAAAAAAAGAAATCATGATTAGCACGTTAGATTCACATTTATTGAGCAAAAAAAGAAACGTTTTTCAAAAGTTTCTCTTTCTACAGAAAAGTATTTTCAAAGAAGTATTAAAATCAACGGCTTGTGTAAAGGGTTTAAATATACATTCTGACGTCTAAAATCATCGCCAACTTGAGGTCCAGACTTCGATCACATCAGGCAACAAACGTTCCAGTAACTGTCCGCCATTCACTTTTTAGACAGTCCCTGGGTAATAATATAGATAACACTGTTTCAGAGATATCCAGCCCGCAGGATGCGTCTTCGTTCTCTCACACACAAACACATTCACATATATATAGATATATATATCTATATATATATACACGTGTATATACCGAGTCAATAGGAGGGCTGCTGCACTGTGAACTTGTGCCCCCTGTTTCGGTGAGTCCGCATCATGTTGTTCAGCATGCGTGTTTAGACAATGCGTGTCAATGTGCTCGGCTCCTCGGGGTGTTTGGACTCGCACTGCTCGCCCTCTGGGACGCTGCTTCAGAGGTGACCTAGTTCTCCTGATTGTCAGCAGAAGGCGGTTTCATCAGATCGCTTTGTGCCGAGGCACTGAACTGTGCCCGGGACCCTGGGACAGGCCAATTGGACTTGTGTAATGAAGCTCATCACGCACGCACACGCGCACGCACGCGTGCACTGCTGTCTGCAGGTCCCGGGCAGCAGAATTTATAACAGCCATTTATTACCTTCTGCTTTATCAAAGAAATGTGATTCCTCTGTGCGTTTCTGATGCATGCACCACATGGCCATTACGGGCCATTACGGGGAGGTGACAGAGATGGAGCAGAGGGTGTTGATGGATGTTGGTGCCGGGCCCGCTGTCATTACGCCGTTCCATCGAGTAGAGCGTGCGGAGACACTTCCCCACAAAATGGCCGCTCGGCACCAACATGGCCCCGACTGCGAGGAGCAAATGATTTACACGTGACGATCGGGGCAGAACGTTGCATACATTCATCTGCTGCTTGTGTGTTTTGGAAAAGCTGCGAGGAGCAACGCGACCACAACAAACGGTCTGACGGCAGCGAGATCGCCGCAGCAGAGTGAATATGACTGGGCAGTATTTACACAGGAAATCCATCCTACTGACACGTGTGAAGAAAGCCATAAAAAAACAACAACAACAAAAAAAACCACAATGTACACAAACACTGCAAATTCCCACACTGAGTACGGGCAACTTACCACGACATACCGTTACACCGAGTGCAGCAACTCCTACTTATCCTAATGTCTCTCTAGCCTACACAGTACTCTCCAAATACAGAAGCAACGACGGTATTACATTCATATAAATAAGAATAATCCCAGGATACCCCACGAGTCACTTCAGCATGTTCGCCTCCGTTCATTTAAAAACGACAACTGAAGACCAGCTTCACCGTGTGTCCTTAACAACTCCCTTTAGAGGTACGATAACTGTCCTTGAGGTTGCGACACCGAAACCTCTGTGTCGAAGAAGAAAAAAAAAAAAGGTCTCTTTGAGCGCTGCTCTGTGCAGGTCAGGGGTCCTTGGATTTTTATAATGCCCAAGAGATTTGCAGGGCTTCACAGCTACAGTGATATCAGTTCATCGGGGTCTCTTTCCCTCTTTGAATGGCACAGAAGAAGAAGATATTCGACAGGAATCCTTTGTGTGGGAAGATCGAGAGGGATCAACCAGTTGAAAACCAATTGATCAGTCGCCGGTTTTCAATGTGTTTTCTCTTGTTTTTTTTTTTTTTTAGTAGTATTATTTTGTAAAAAAGGAACATGATACAAAGGTTTTCTGTCCATATTTGAGGCTGTGTGTATTTTCGGAACCACTTTGCTAGCATTCAACAGCTACAACCCCTTTTGGTCTACAGTATTGACGCATTAAAACCTTTGCAGCCATGTGGAGCTGCAATCGTTAAATGTTAACAAAATAATTGATAGTAGAATATTCAGAGTATAAATATTGTGTTTACTACACAGTTAGAACCAAGTTTGCATAGAATATGCACAGAAAACTGTATAATGTTTGAGCTTCTTTAGAAACTACTAACATACAAAAAGTCTGTATGTGGAGGAGAGGGGTTGGGGGAGGGGAGGGGGTTTGACTTGAGCTCTCTATAGCCAGAGGTGCTCTGCATCCCCATCTGCTCGCTCATGGTTGGAGATGACGGCTATAGGGAAAAGATGGCGAAGTAAACTGTCCAGCCGCTCACCCGCTCGTCTCTCTTCTCTTTTCTGTGCAGCAGGTTCTCTGTTGGAAGTAATGAGTCACGTCGGCAGCTTTTTTTTTTTTTTTTTTTTTTGCTCGCAGCGTTGCAGCCCTGCAGTATCGCAGGAGAGAAACGACGGAGGAAAGGAGCAGAAGATGGAGACAAAGGCGGAGAGGGAGAAAAGACGGGAGGGCAGTGTGTGTGTGTGTGTGTGTGTGTGTGTGTGTGTGTGTGTGTGTGTGTGTGTGTGTGTGTGTGTGCGCGCTTGTGATCCCAGACGGGATTTTAGGGCTCCGCTGCGATCACGTTCTCCCATCTTTCCGTTTCTGCTTCCTCCATCTGTCTCCTGCTCGCTCGTTGCTCGGAGGATGAACAGGACATTTTAAACTTGGCCTTTTTCTCTGTTCTGCAGCACCGTCCCTCGATCTGTCCGGCCGCCGTCCCGCGGCCTCCGCGTCACAGCCCTCTGCTGGCGCTGGGTTTCATCTTGATGAACCACTCTCCTGCAGGGTTACTGTTGTACAAATCCAGGAGGTGCGTGTCAGGATCCAGACAGTGCTCACCTGCAGAAAACGCACGCGCGTTACATTTTGAAGGCGAGTTAGAAAAAAAAAAAAAAAAAAAGAAGGATTTATTTTACATATCAGTTAGAGCTAAAACTACCAATTTTTTTTAAAAAAAATTTTTTTTTTTTTTTTTTTAAGGCAATTCATCTACAGTACATTTATATGTACATTGCTCGATTAAATGTGTGGGCCATCACATGTCAGAATAAGGGAAAACGTTCATCCCATTTTCAAATGTTTTGTTTTGTTTGACCAACGGACCAAAACGTCAAAGTACTCCGTTACAGTAACATAAAACGGAGAAGCAGCTTTAAAAATGACTTGAACGATCAAAAGATTATCAGAATAGTTGTTGATTTATTTTTCTTTACGTTGATTATAAATCCACTAATTGTTAATCAATTCCTGGGCTCCTGTTTGTACCAAAAAAAAAAAAAAAAAAGATCATAATTCAATAATCTGCGCTACCAACGTGCAAGTTTGGAGATTTTCCATTTCAAAGTTGAACTGAGTGAAAAAGTTTTTGCTCCCTGTGTCAGCTCTCATGTGAGCACACAGACATGTGTGTCATAAGCATTTGTCTGCTCTGATAACCGCAGATGTACCGCTCCGGCCTCTTTGGCACTTGCACACGTCATTACATAAGACAGTTGCTCCTCTCATCAGCCCAGAGCAGAAAGACATGCGAATGTCAGCGCCGGTCTGATCGGGGAAAACAGTGAAGACACTTTCACTTACCGATATTCCCTCCCACTTCATACAGGGCGCAGTCAGGATACGCCACCGAGCTGTTTCTTTTCAGAGACACACATAACACCTTCTATCATGCTCTGTGTTTTGCAGAAAGGTGGATTTGCACACAGTCATCAGGTGACAATAACAAAAGCTGAAACTGAACTTTTACAGAACAAAACGAAAGTTAGGAGTTTTGTGCTTTTGGATCTCAAAGCAGACAGATTTCATGTCGCAAAGCTCGACAACTTGACAGCGTATTTAGAAATGTTTTTAATATATATCTATTGATTCATCAAGCTCTTCGTGTTTGTGAGGAACAACAGATGTACACGGTTAAATATTGTTGCTGTAATAAACCTAGAGAAGACAGATTATAAACTGAACACAAGTCCTGATCTGCATCATATGCAAGATGCACTTAAATTAAGTTAAACTGTAGAACCACCGTAAAAGTAATTTAATTCCTGCCTAAATACATAAATATCACACGGCAAACAAAATACAAGTATAGAATAAAACAAAAATGGAAGTCTGAGGTTAGCAGCCATATCAGTATCGTACATACCGTCGCATTTTGCCTTTTCCATTTTCGGGGCTGCGGAGGAACTGGCGTTGAAACTGGGCGAGAACATCCGAGGTTCGCGAGTTGATGTTGATCTGAAACTCCATCGTGCTGCTCACCAGATCTCCAACCTGGATCTTCACTGTGCGACACGGCTGCAGGGTACGAAAAAGAGAATATCCAATATTTATTTAAGATCATAGCTTTGAATTCACTTCGAAGTCATTCATGGCTAATTATCAATTCTATATATTATACTGGTTCCAAGGTCACACATTTCTTTTGCCCCGGTGTACAGTGTACACAAATGAAAAGAAGCAGAGCGATGTTGCTGAACCAGCTCACCTCGGAGCTGTTTTTGTCGGGTTTTTCTCTGCTGTCTGTGTGGATCTTCCTCAGCAGGTTCTTGATGCGACGATCGTAAAACTGGTAACGCCGGTTGCTGTTCTCATTCAGCTTGCGTACTTGGCTCATGAGGAAGTTAGGGATCTGAGGAGAAAAGCAACAGACACAGTATTTGTTTTCGGTATACTTTCATAGCAAGAAATACTGTAAGTACACGGTTTGCCAGAAGAAATCTTATCACTTGTTTACTTGTTTTTTTCTCAAAACTCTAGCTAGAAAAAAAAAAAAACTAAGTACAAAAAGCTTTTCATAAGATTTGGTGTCAAACAGCTGATTCTTAGGTGAAAAATAAACCTTAATGTAATTTTTTTTTTAGAGGTTTGACTGTATTTTCTTTCCGGTATATGAAAGGTTTTGCGATGAAAATGGTTTAATCCTTCTTCAGCGACAGAAAATCTGTTGAAAGACTTCACAGATGAACTGGAGCACACGTAGAAAATGTAGGAAATACATTATTAAAAAAAAAAAAAAAAGCGATTGTTATATCTGATGTCTCTGGGTCCTACCTTCCAGAGCAGGTCCTGATAGCGGATGAGGAGCCTCATAACGTCAGCTGCCTTCTCCACATGTCCTTTCTCTGCGCCCTCCGTCAGTCTGCTGGGGATGGCCTTATGGAGGAAGAGGTTGGGAGCCATGATGGTCGCGACGGCCCACAGGTTCATCCTGTTCCTCTTTTCCCTGGAAACCACCTTACTGAGGAAGTCGAGCAGAGCCTGGAGGAAACACAGATGGAGGTATATGATGCCGAAGACATTTCAGTTGCTTTGAATTCTTTTTTTTTTTTTGTTAAAAGACATTCTCACCTTGAACTGAACAATGTGCAAATGTCTTTCAACAGAAAAAAAAAAAAGAAAAAAAAAGAGGCCACTTAAATGGAGCACAAAATACAGTAACGTGAATCATCACAGTGACTGAATCATCCGTAACACCTCAGATGAGAAGAGTGTTAATGCACGGTAAGTTTCAGCTGCCTCCACTGGAGTCAAAGTAATTAGTTCAGGTGGGTTTTATGCTCCTGGTTGCTATAAGCGGAGCTGAAGGCACACTTGTGTTGACGAAAGTGAGTCATGGTTAATGCAAGCCATTATATAACGGAGCAGAGTGTTAAACTGTGGCGTAAGAGCAGAACAATGAAGTAATACGTTATGAAAGCGTGCTCTGGTCAAGTGTCATCTGGGATACATTTCTGTTTCTGACAAATCTAAGAAGAGCGTGTAGCGACTAATGAAGAACGTGTAACGCAGCGGAAGTCAAAAGTCTGGTTTAACACTTTCAAGGTCATTCACGGTTTCTGTAACAATCCCACAAATCTTTACACTTCGAGATGAAATATTTGTTCAAACTTGCCCCTTAAAAGTTTTTTTTTTTTTGTCATGTCTATATCTGTTGAACATCACTTGTTCTTAATTTGAGCTGCTGCCTGTTTTGACCATGACTTCTTTGAAAAAGAGATTTTTAATTTTAATGGGACCTTTCCTGATTAGATAAAGGTTTAAAAAAATAAAAACATTTTCAACAAGGCCATACATATCCTTGTCTTTTACTTGAGTAAAAGCAGCAAAATTACACTTTAAAAATACATTGTAAAATATAAGTCATTAACATTAACATGTTAGTCAACCAACAACATATATTAAGTATTATTAACAAAATAGATTTTAAAGTATCCAAAATAAAATGACAAAAAACACAGAAAAATGGCCCTTCTGAGTGTTATACTTCTTTATTATATCTTTGTATTAATATTATTGATTCTGTGAAAGGATCATTTTGCTGCTGTAGTCAGGTGGAACTAATTTGAAACAATTTATAGGTTAAAAAATAGTTTTAAAACCACTATGATCTGTTTTGTGTTTGATCTGCAGTTAAGTAGCTAGTAAATAAATGTAGTGCATTAAAAAGTGCAGCGTTTTCCTCTGAAATGGGGCGGAGGGGAAGCGTGAAGTGGTATGGGAAATATTCTAGTACAAGCGCCTCAACGTTTTAGTTGAGTCAATGTTTTTAGTTTTATTCCATCCCTGGAACATCACGGGCGTAAGACTCTGTTTCTTTTACCCTGAAACTGACTGGGATTATGTAGAAAGCCCCTAGTCTATTCCAAATGAGCCTAAACGAAAAACTTTACATCTGTGTAAGAATTTATGAAGTGTTGTGTTGTCTTTACCTTCAGTGTGTTCCTGTTGGGCTCGGGCAGCAGCAGGATGAGCAGGTTCAACATGTGGAGTTTCTGCTTCAGATCTGTGATGTCTGAAAGAGAACGCAAGTAGGTAAGACAGAATATACACACACTGTTCATTTCCTCTGTGTATGATCAAGAATAATGGCGTTTCTAAAGATTAATGGCATTGTGACAGGTGGCCATTAGGTGTGTTGGCTTGCGTCTCTGTGGTCGCATGTCGTTTATCACTTTGTACTGATTCATACATCAGCGAGTCATCAGTCACGTTATATTAATATCAATCTGTTTTTTTTTTTTTTTTTATTAAGGTGAAACTAATGTTAAAATAGCGGATCCTCTGCTCTGCTGTGTCACTGTGCATGCATTTGTGGCGGTACTGCGACGCCTCCTAAAATGGTATCAACTTGTTCATCTTCGTGTTGATTCCTCAGCCGGAGCAGAAAAGATAAGCGCCACACATCATGGTGAAGAGACTTAGGTAATTATGACGTGAGCCCCGCTGAGCTGTCGGAAAAAGTGGGCAGCAGATTGTGTAGAGGAGGGGAAGAGGAACTGTTGAATGTGTCTGTTTTATACAGTAATCTAATGTAACCTGACAACATTAGAGACACTATCAGATGATCTAATACACAATAAAAGGACAATAATCCAAAAATAGTCATTCACTTCAACATTTTCCACAATGATAGTTATATACAGTATGATGTATAGTAGGCCTGGTTGTTATGTAACTACAGAGGATTGTCCTGAAATGAAAAGGCCTCAGGTTTAATCCAACAACAGACACAGGTCCTGAATAAAATGTTCAGAATAACAACACAATAATTATGCAATAAATACACATCTGGAACCTTTTTAACCGACACGAATGGTTGAGTAGCGTCCACTGACCTCTGACGGCGCTGAAGGTATTGAGGTACTCGGTGGTTAGCAGTGGAGCGGGCAGTTCCCGGATGAACTTCTTGAGTAGTGCAGCAGCGTCGTTTGGACTCACTTCATCCCAACTGACCTGCCCTGAGTAGAAGTTGGTTTCCAAGTTCTGCTGCAGCAGCTACGGACAGAAAACAATGTTGTTTTTAGAGCAGGTTGGCCACACTGTCGCTGCCTAATTATCATATTGTTGTGTAATTAGTTGTGAAGCAGAGTCTATTGATTAACACAGACATTATTTATTTTAAGGATCAGTTATGACTGGCGGCTTAAGTGGGTCTACATGTCATTCAAAGTCTCTGAAACAAACAAATCTGTCTTGATTTAAAACTTGTTATAATCAAAGTTGCCCTTTATGACAATAGACCTTAAAAACACATGTACAAGATCTGATTCTAATTCTTTAACACAGAGAGCCCATCCAGGTATATGCAGGTCATACCGAGCTACCTGATTGTGTATAAGCTGTCATGCAGAAACTGTGGTGAGCAGCAGGAAAAACTGTGTTAATATGCCGATGGTAAAATCATCAACTGATGGCTGAACGTCTCTTCCAATTAGTTTTTTCAGATTAACTAATTTGGAGTTTCTATGTTGATTTAGTAAAAAGGGTTTTTGGAACAGGAAATATTTTCACATGTGGTGTTTACTTGTCCCTATAAAAGTAAACATGCTTTTGGTATGCTTTTAAAACCATAAACAAATGAAAGAAATCACAACCAAAATATAAAATGTATCTAATTTAAAACTTTGAGTGATCTCTTATCAAATCCACTGCTTGATTGTCGATCCTGGCAGTTTTTCCTAGCTTAGTGCGCCCTGGCGCCCTCTGGTGGGTGGTTATATTTAACTGATTCACCATCACCTCAACACATGAGGAATTAAACACAGAAGCATGAGGCCATCTGACTGCAGCAGCTAAAAAACATTAATTTTGCCTGATTGGACCTTGTTTTTCTAAATGCCAACTGTAGTTAAACTCGGTAAAGGCGGTTGATTTTTCTCTGCTGTTCAAGCATTTCTGACATTTTTCAGTGTCAATATTGTGGCTGCCCTTTAGGTCATGACATGTTTTTCCTTCACTTTACGATCATTAAACGCACTCTTGAGGTGTGTGTTGATCTTGTTATTGTACCTTGATTCTGGACTGAGATCCCGGAACCCGCAGGATCCCCTCCGAATCAACTCCTTTCTTGTCTAGAAAGGACAACAACTGCAGAGGGAGAGAGAGACAAAAGAGAGAGACATAAGCAGAGTCAGGCGTCAGTAGATAAGAATCTCACGCTCACCTCTGCTGGTTGTGCTCTGTAACTGCTGCTACAAACAGGGTGTGGTCAAAGCGTTTCGCATACAGAGGACATTGGGGTTGTTTTATCATCTGTATCTGAAGACGCAGTTCAACAAAGGCAAAAATGTGCACAACACGAGCGGGAAGAGTAAAATACGGTCAAAAAGATCAAAACTGTCATCTTGTGTCAGACCAGGGGTGAATAACGGATACATGAAACAAAAGTGTGTATGTGCAGTGCATACCAATTTTACTTCACACATGTCATCTATCAGCTGTCAGCTACAGAGGTTGACCGTGTAAAGTTTTGTGAAAGATTATATTTCACAGATGTATTTTTGGGTTCTCACTGCCTGCAGGAAGAGAGGAGTCGAGGTGTTGGGCTTCGTTTTCTGATCATTCTCCAGCAGCGTGGCCAGCGGCACCCCGAACAACGTGCTCTCTGTGAGAGAAAGGTTGGTCATGTCACATGAACGTTTGGCCAAAACAACATAAGTGAGACATTGTCCTCTGTTGGGTATAAAATGTTGTTGCTCGTCTTATTTTGTGAGGGTGAGTGGGCCGACATAAAGTAGGTCTAACCAAAAAGGATTATTTAGTGATGATTAATCAGTCATAAAGAATATGTAGCCATAGTTTTGTCTCTTGTTTGTTCTGTAATATTCTACATAGAGCAACAGGCACAATGTAAACATATTTAATAAAAAAAAGGAAAGAGGACATTTTGATTTAAAACCAGCTCAGGTTGTCAGTAGTCAATAAATGAATGCATTACATAGAAACTAACAGATATTAGACCTGTTAAACTATGCTAGCACCAGAAAAACTGGAGGAACAGCTGGCAAACATGTGAAAACTGACAGTTTGTGTTGTAGTTTTGCTCTCATTTTAATGAATCGCAGGCAAAACAATAAACCCATAGTTAGTGTTATTTTCTTTAAAAAAAAAGAAAAAAAAAGACAAAAAGGTACTAGCCGAGTACAGTATGCCAATATACATGTGTGTTAAGTTCCCCTGTGAGCCGAGTGCTACTATACCTGGGATTTTCCTCTTGGCGGTTTTGTGCCTTTTGACCTCCAGCTCTAGGAGGTCGCACAGCGCCGTCATGTCGATGAGAGCCAACTGACGCACCTTCTTCATGTCGGCGTGGGAGAGATCCTGGATAAGAGTCACTCCTAGACGGCACTTGGGGCAGACTACCTGCTGAGGAGGTGAGAGTGGAGGGAGAGAAAAGTGAGCAGAGCGGGAGTGGAGATGAAAGTAAGAAAGCAGAGGTGAAGAGGCAGAAAAAGACAGAAAACATACAAACCGAAAAAAAAAAAAAAAGTAGAGAAGTTGGAAGAAGATTTGTACGAGGAATTGGAAGTAGATTAAGTCAAATATTCACTGTCATGTTATGTACATCAGTTTATGGCCAAGCAATGTTTGAAAGTAAATGTGGCAAAAGAGTATTAATGCATGCCTTAATTAATTCCACTAATCAGAACCACTAATTCTTCCCTTTTTTTTTTTAGAGAAAACTATTAAGTCTGAAACCAGAAAATAAATCAGATGGACTCACCAACAACTCTGCTTTTGTTTTGAGCTAATTCCGTCATTCCTTATTGGCTTAATCTTGTTATCCAACCCACAACAGAGGGCTGATTGCAAATGGCTTATAACAGCATTTGTTTGTGTGTGTGTGTGTTTATTATCAGGTTTACATGAAAATCTTGATCCAAACAGGAAGTGAAATGTACAGAGATTTCTTTGGCCCAAAATTACTGAGACCAGTTGTGATCAGTTGTAATTACATTTATTTTTCAATCACTTTAACACTGCCATAATCTTAAATGTGAAGATTTGCTGTGTTGTGCCATAATCACAACTACAATTGAAGCCAAACGCAGTATGATGGAACTGTGATGCTTATTTGACTGCGTGTCTGCAGGAAAACGTAAATGCTATTAACGTTATTGTTTTTCATGTACAGTACTGTAAGTGAACTGACTTTTCCTTATAGCAGTGTGATTCTTTTAAAATCATCTCTTCTGTCAATAGATTACAGTGTCACCGGAACACATGAATGTAGGAAATACAAGAAGTGTAACACAAGTCAGGGTTTCCCCTTATGTTTAATTTGCAAATTATTTCCCCCATTTTACCATTTACACAATGTCCCCCCAAATTCCCTGTATGAGATAACATTTTAAAACCTGAGTGGGAGAAGTAAAAAGAGTTTGGGTGCTTACAGGCAGGGTGCCGTCCTCTTTCCTGCGTTGGCTGTTATTCTGTGGCAGTTTGGCTTGTTTGATGAGGATGACGGCCTGTTCGCAGTAAGCCACATCAGTGATGAAGAATTCTTTCGGAGCACCCTGCGGATGCTCGGGCGTCACAGCTGAGCAGGAAACATGCACATAAACACACACAATCACCAGTCTATTAGTTCAGAGGGAAGTCCACTGTGGAGATGGCACGAAAAGCTCAATTTGAATACACGTAACACGAGGGAGCACGAGGAAGAAAAATCCTAAAAGTCAACAAAGAAATGAGGAAATGTAATGCAAACTTCATTCAGCTCTTATCTGAATCTTATCTCCCAAAACAGACGAACATATAATCACAAAACCAACAAAACTGCTGAAGTCACAGTCACCGTGAACTGTGGTAAAGGTCGATCTGGAACAGCTCTCCTTTTCATGATAGTAATGTGTCCAAGATAAGTTATCTTTATAGTTACGAGTGTTGCCTGTCAACAGATGCCAACCTGCTGTATGTTTTCAGTATTAAAACACTGACATATGAACTGCAGCTTTCTCTAAATAGCAAACTGTTTTCCCTGCTTATTATCATGAGTACCAAAAACAGACAGGGACTTTCTCCAGCAGAAGCCTGCAGAGACAAGTGTTTATCCAGGGATTAATGTGAACCAATGAGGAGGCGGATGACAGGACCGTGTGATGTGTCCTCTTGAGGCCCCCACAAATCTGTTGCTCACCTGACTTCTGGTATTTACACTTACATCCTGTGGCTAATTTGTAGGATTATCTGATGATGGAAATTGCAAACAACCTGGCTGATTATTGAGTAAATACAGTTTTGATTGAATTATATTCCACAAACAGCTGCAGCCACTGCTGTGCTCTATGCCTGTTTTTAATTGGCTTTAAAAAAAAAAACAAAAAAAAAAAAAAACTTTCACATCTTTGTTATTCCCTTTAGTATTTGCATGTTTATTTTTGACTAATTATATGATGTAGCTCTTACCTGATAATGGCGTTTTGGCAACCGAAGCCATGCTGTTTTGGGCAAGGTCTTCACTATGTTGTGACTCAGGCAGCAGGGTCTGGTGAGAGAGAGCATGGAGACATTGTAAACACCTCTTTTCTTAAAAATCAACACCAGTAAAAATCAAGTCTTTAACTCTGTTAAATTGTCCATGTGGTGTTTTTTCTTTTATATGCTACAAGATACATCAAGTGTAAAATTAGCAGTCAACTAGCAGGCTGACTAAGACTTTCTTTTTCGGAGCTGCAGTGACGGTCTGATAGTGTCAAAAGCTCAGTCAGACAGCCAGGTTTTCATATGTCACTAGCCTTAGACGAGCGGCACAGACAATGAAGTCAAAGATGTAGAGTTTCATCGAAGCCACTTTAGAACATCAGGGGATTCTAACAGAGAAGAGTTTTTAGAGATTGAATCAATGCCATAAAAGAAACTTTGAATATTTACTTCACCTCTGGGAATAAAATGTGTTTCATTTTGTCTGCTAAGTGTATGGACATTGATATACAGTGTTTCCTTTGATAAAGCACTGATAAGGATCAGCGTCTTTTTTCCCCCTCATAGGGTGACTCAGATTGGCAGCGAGGACAAAGCATGGCCTTTACATGATATTTAATGTCAGCCTTTCTGCATGGAACAAGACAGCACAATACAAAGACTCCCACACCGAGTTCTGAGAGTCACCTGAGAAATGGGTATTTTATATTTGAATGCATAATATATTCACTGCATTGGACACAGACAGGCTGTGCTTGCTGTAAACTTGCACTTTCAAACAACATTTCTAAAGTACTTCTGAAACTGGAAACCAGGGTAACTGGTTGATTTATATGTATCAGGGAAGTGTCAGTGTGAAAATCTACATGTGAGGTACTGAACACATACCGTATATGTTAGTTTCTTTTGAGAAGCTTAATTCAAAGAACAGAAAAGGTTGTTCTCAAACAGTCTTAAGTTTCCCACTTACATTTGTAGAGCAGTTTAAATCATGTAAAGTTATGTGGGGCACAAATACTTGAGGTCAGTTGCAGAACAACCTTCCTGAGACTGACAGTGATCTACAATGTGTTTCAGCATCCTGACCCGAGCGATTGGGGCGTGGAAGATCTCACGAACGTCGCGGGGTGGCGGTTTGTTCCTTTTGCGGAGGGTCAGCGTGTAGGAATCCAGTCGACGCTGAACGGCCTCGGCCTGCGTCCGGGTCAGAGTGGACAGCAGCACAGCTTTGTCTACATCCTCGCTGTCCTCGCTGATGAGGGTCGACAAACCAGCATCCGCCAGCCACTGCTCCTCTTGTTCTCCTTCTGCAACAAGTATGTATGTACAGCAGGCATTGAGATGTAAACATTCACACACACACACACACACACACACACACACACACACACACACACACACACACACACACACACACACACACACACACACACACACACACACACACACACACACACACACACACACACACACCGACAACAACAACAACAACAACAACAACAAGATGTGGATACAATACATTTAAACATGCAGATTTTGACCCAATTAAAGGATAATATGGATGCAATTTAATGTAAAAGATTTTAATGAAAGTAAACCACCTATAGGTAACTGCAAGTTAGTTTAATAAATTTAGATTTACTAAAACACCTTTTAAAATGTAACATGTAGCACAGTCAAACCAAAACTAATCAATGCGGAAACAGGGAATCACTGTAGCATCATGACGTGCCAAATGGGACGGTTTTAAGGAGGAACAGAAAGCCAATTTTAACTTTGTCAGTTGTCTGAGTTAGCTATGCAAAGTTACACCTGGCACTCAATGAATGTAAATTATCAATAAGAGTTCCTTTCTTATTAAGAACGAGTTTGGGTGGTGCACAGCGTTCTAACTACGCTAAGCCTGAACTCTTGAGGAACTCTCTTGGACACTAAATACAGTACGTTTGGTCCGGTTTTTTTTTTTAATTTAACAAGGAAGATCATCAAATTATGAATATAGTAATAATGTAGCATAAAATTATACATAAACACAGAGGTTAAATTTATTAGGGAAGAATTCAGACAGTGTTTCTGTTTGACATAACATGAAAAGGATCTATTAAAAGGCAGAGTTAACACATTCAGATCATCTGAATGGGCATTATGAATAAAAGTCAGCATTCATAAATGGCTATCTGGCTTCTGTATATGAAACAATCCCCGCCACAGAGTGTTTGATGGTGTTGTCATGGTGATGAGCGCTACTTTGCTGCATGAGAGAAACCTGATACGTTGCCATAGCAAATGCATCATTTCATGGAGGATCTTAGTAGCAGCTGAACTAAACATTAATGCTTTGCAAGACTATCAGATAAACTCACGAGGGTTTTTTTTTCCTCCTCAGCTCTTTCTGTCCATTCTTAATCAATCAGTGCACAATCAGCAGTATTTACCTTCTGACTGTCGGGAGTCTCTCCTGCTGCCGTCGAGGTCGGTGTCGCCACTCCCCTGTCGGATGGTTTCTACCTCACTCCAGAACGAGTCCAGGCAGAGTTTGTCGGGGTGCTGCTCCTGGTCCTGGTCCTGGTCCTGGTCCTGGGGAGGCAGTGTGTGTGTGCTGGGTGCGTTTTCAGCGGCTGCCTGGTCCTGCGGGCTGGCCCAGGGCTCCACGCTCATCTCGGTGGGGCTGGGATCTCTGGTGCAGACATACACACACGTAAAGAAATTACACGGACGCATGCAAAAAAAAAAAAAAAAAAAAATGAGCAGAAACACAAAGACGCATACAAACACAGGACGAACGGTGAAGACTGAGGTGCTGCGGGGAGGAGGAATCAGCGGGGAGAGACAAAAGGAGGTGGATGGAGGGAGGGCCGGCGTGTGGAGGGCGATGGCGAGAGCGGACACAAAGGGGGGTCTCTATTGTTCTTGCAAAATGTGGCTTGGAGGCAAAGTACCCTGCAGATCCACTAGATGTCACTGTAACAACGTGAAATCGGCTTTCCTGAGGGTTACACCCCTCTGTCTACTGAAACACATCTGCGAGTGCAACCCACTAACAATGGAAAATGCAATATAGAATGAATTTAAGAAAATTAAATCATAAATGATCTAAATTTGCTTTCAGCTTCCTTTCCAAACACAAGCAGGAAAAAAAAAAGCAGCCTGCTTTCCCTGTGTAGGACTTAACAACAGAGGATACTGTTCTTTGCCTACAATGGGACACACTCAGCTGGCAGACACACTCGTCTCCTCAAGAGCTAAAATATAACCCAGTGATCACAGACACAGGAAATGGTCTGATTCACTCCTCTGGTGTGTGGTTTAGTCACATTCTTCTGATCAGCAAGTCTCAAATGACATACCAAACCATAGAGATACATTTCTGAGGCATTCCAGGTGGCTTGTCATGACATCGCGAATGCAGATACACAATGAAGTGATTGTTTCCGGGTGTGCCGTAGCCCAAAATACACATCATACTTTTAGTTGTGATTCGATGAGCTTGTCAGGATGTTCCTCATACATTCCCTCATCAGCCACAAGTCACTTGAAGACAGATCAGACCAGGATTTTTCCACAACAATACTTTGGGGGTATTAAACCAGTTTCGTGGTATTTCAGAGGAGGAGGGTGGGGACGCTGTGGGGTTGTGAGTTTCAATAGATTTAATTCAATGGAAGCTTCTGTTCTTAACAAGAAACAGCAAGAGGAAACAGAAATTAAAAAAAGCCTGATTTACACAGCTTCAATACAGGCTTAAAATAATTGTTCTTTCAGTCTATGCACTATGCATAGAAGAAAATGCCAGAGATATCACCAGTGACTATAATTGGAAAAAATAAAAATAAAATAAAAATTATACATTTGAATTGAAGAAATCCAATTTTTTTTTTGGATTTTATACACTTTATTAATCCCCGAGGGGAAATTTCTTCACTACAGCAGGGGGGCTCTCAGGGGGGAGCTGCTGCAGCAGGCTGCCACTAGCGCGGCGCCAGGTAACCTGACTTGAGGTGCATGTTTTTGGATGTCTACTAGTCAAGGTGTGGCACTACTGCATAGCAGCTTTCTCATTTTTCTAAACTGGCAAATGGTATTAAGTAACTCTATCAGCTCCACACAGATGTATTAGGTAGAATAGGTCATGGTATTTCTTTACTGTTCTCTAAACCAGTATGGTTCGATTTCAATGTACAGAACAGCAGTATACAGTGTAATGTGAGAGTGCCCCTCAGTCCAGTCTAATCCAATCCATTTCAATGAAAAACCTCAAACACTTCAGCTGTTTTTGATCTTACTCTAAAGAAATCCTCCTTCAATACGACTGTAAAGAAACTCAACAGTGAAGCTATTTTACAATAACAGACATTAAATGCATTATGAAAAATGATGCACAGTTCCAGCGTATTTGATCAGTAATAACGATGATATTAACAATAATGAAAGCACCGGGCACTGGCCAGACAAGACATCTGTCTGAATGTTTAGTCTTTACATTTTTAGAAAATAGTGGACAAATACGCCCATCACACCAGAGCAATGTCAAATAAATTACTAATGTAGTCGGACTACAAACCAAGACCCAAAGATATTCAATTTACACTGACAGGAAACACAACAAATCCTCACATTTAATAACCTGGCAGCAGCAAATGTTGACATGTATACTTATTAAATGACTTCAATATTTAAATTGTAGTTACCTCAGTTGTTGATGACTAATTTTCTGTCTGTAAACTACTGTAATTATTTCAGCTCTGGAAATCTGATCTGATTCAATTTCTTAGAGTGTGAAAACATTATATAAACTTTCTGGAACAATCAGATGAGAATTTACATACCTAAGAAATGTTATGATTGTCTTCACTTATATCTATAAGATGTTACAATTTAAAACACATGTTTCCTTACAAAGAGAAGAGTAATGTGTTTCAGCTCCCCACAGATTTAGGCTGAAACTTAAAGTTTTTAAGCATCTGCTCAAAACTCGACAAACCAACTACTCTTATATCTACTCAAGTTTAGATAGAACAATTTGTAGGGGAACAGAAAATGCAGTAATGACGTAATCCCAAAAGGCAGTATAGATGTCATGAAAGTTGGTTGAATACAAGATCTTGCTCACTACATCACTAACACACAGCTGCCCAAAAGCCATAACATGTGCTCACAACATGGCACCAAAAAGATCAGAGGTCTTTGACATCAAAAGGAAAATATTCATAATAGAGAAACTTTTTTCTATCTCACAAAAGAATGTTCATTTGCAAACTGTCAAATGATAAGAAAAATTAGCTGGTCTCTAAATCTAAAATACAGACTCCACAGCATAAACTTCATTTTTACTGCACAGCTGCAGCAGTTTGAAGTTGCACTCCACTTGGTATTTTTTTTCTCTTTACCACACAATGTGCCATCTACACAGCAACAGACAACACTACAAACTTCAGCAAAACATTAGTAGATTTGGTCCCGCTGATCAAGCCACAGCACCAACTCTTCGTCATCAAACCTACCTGGCTTTGTTCTTGTGGAGCAAGGGCTTCCCTCGCTTGCCCTTCACTGGACTTCGGTTTGGTTGGAACCTGAAATGGTTCAATCTGGTGCGTGGAAACTGCATGTTGGACTCGAGCCTGCTCACCACTACCTCCTCTCTGCCTCCCATATCCACACTGCTAGAGGAGTCCAAGAATTACAGCATTGCACAAAAACTAGCTTTATCCAGTCCTGGTGGTTGGACACCATGTGAGTGTGATGTAAATCTGTCCGCTGCTACAGTTTCTCCGTGCGGTGACAGGAAGTGCTGTTGTAAGTCTTGAGGCTGCGAGCCGAGCGGAGCTGGAGATGGTATGCTGGAGGGAGTGACGACTCCCTGAACATCAACACATCATTCACACCTGTTCCCTCCCTCGCCATGCTCAGGTGACGCACCCTGCCTACAAGCCCGATAGCCATCAACTTTCTCTCTGGTTCATACAGGAATCCATTGCCTGCCACATTTTGGACCACAACTTTAACTGAAATACAACAATAACCGTCTTTGTTTCAGCTGGTAGAAGTCGAATGATGACATAAATGATGCATCATCCAGCTACATGAGTGAACGCCAACCATTCATAAGTGTACCTCAGGCGCTTTATTCTTATTATTGAGTTCATTAATTAAGGATTCTTTGTTGGAAAGACAAGGCATTTTACCACCTTTCTGTTTTATGTCTCTGTATGTCCAGAATTAAAATAACCAAACGGATCAAAGGACGAAGACATTCACCTCCTTTTCAAACTTTGTTGTAAAGCTTGCACTGCAAACACGTCAGCTTTAATCTCATAGCGCATACTTATGGTGTGACCGCTAATGACGTGATGGTTTAAAATCAAATCAGTCCTTATATGCAGAAGTAAACTACTTATTGCACCATTTGTGTGCTCATAGCGAACATGCTCGTTCAACCTCATACCTGAGCACGACTAGACATCTGATATAAATGACTGTCAACGGCCGGCTGTGTTTGAATGTGATTTATGTATACGGGTCAGTGGCAGAGTGAGAGAAACATAAAGCAAGAGAAAGTTTCTCGAGTTTCTGAAGTGCAACAGGTCTGTCCGCATTGCTTGTGAGCAGCCCTGTAACCCCCTCCAGCTAAAAATCCCAGCAGCTGTGATGTGGAATCCCCTCAGGGGACAGATAATAAGAAAGAATGAAGATAGCTTTGAATCTATTTCCAATGTTTCATTGTTTTGCCTCAAGAACCAAAAGGAAAACAAGCATTGTCTTAGTCAGAACCTGCTTATAATTGTCTTCAACTTGCCAGCATGTTACAAAACGTGGCCACAAAACAAAGCACACGCTGCCTGCTAAATAAAGAAAAGTAACTACTGAAAATGTCAGGGTGTTTGGATTGTTTCTTGTTGAATGGACCTCCCGTTAACAAAGAAAATCAACAGGAAGCCATCCACTCTGAGAGAAGAATGGACAAAACATGAAACTGTTGCTTACCTTTATACCCTGTGGGAAATAACACAAAGTTACCCGAACCAATAACTCTGCTCAAGGTATACAGTAATCCACTTGAAAAACCAGCTCCTGTTAAAGGCAACGGTGTTTAATCCTCGTGGTTGAATTCCACTGAAAGCCTCTTAGCCAGCAGAGAATGCAACAGTTAGCTTATTCGGCCTTGAGAAAGTGTTTCTTCTCAACACTGTCACAGCATGTATGATCTGTGACATGGACAGTTTTAAGCGCAGAGAGTGATGAGTTCGAATCACGGTGAGTCAACAAAGTGCCCAAACCTCCTCGAACACCACAAAGCACCAAAGACTAAAACGTTAATGCTAAAAGTTCAACATTTAGACACAGAAACATGTTTGCACTGATTAACAAAAAAACAACTAAAAAAAAAAAAAAAAAAAAAGTCTTATCAAAGACTGGTCAAAACTGAAGTGGCACACAAAACTCGTTCAGCCTTACGGTAACAGTTAATCGATACATGCGCCTCCATCCCCAGCAAACCCCGGGTCCAGCAGCAAAAGCCTAATCCTACCTGGCCTTGGCCCGCCCAATAACTCTGCCCGACAGCAGCAGCAGGGCCGCCGAGCTACTTCTCCCCCATGGCATCCTGCTGTTGTCCCCCTAAAACTGCTGCGAGCTGGAGGAAACAGCAGCTGCCTGCCCCTGGCGAGCTTTCCCCCTGTAATCTCTTCAATGCACAAACACATTAGAGCAAGGACAGTTGGCTGCTGCTGGCAGGAACGTCACTACACCGCATCCTGGGGCAGGAAAGGAGGTCTGCATGGAGGGGGCCGGGGGAGCCGAGTGGCTGAATAGCTGACTGGGGCCGGGACAGACAGCGGGAAGATATCGTATGAAAGCATGGAGCAGAGAACACAACAGCTGCGGGCATGACTGCCTCAGTTTCTTGACGAAGTTTTTGGATCAGCTTATGCTGCAGCTTCTTTATTTTTCTGGGACAAAGACAAGTGTAAAACATCCTTTACAGGAGTGGCAACATGCTCAGGCATCCATTTATTGATTTAGCGCCCAGGAATGTTCAACATTTCTTTAAAATGACCTTTGGCCTTTAGCATTATTGGTTTTCATCAGGAACTGGAGGCCATGATCCAATTGACTGTCACGTATTCACAACATAGATTAATATGAATCACTATCAGAGACAGAGAGGCACTCGGTCCAGTGATGTCCACAGACAAAGAGGCAGGAATGAGAAACAATTTCCTCATTGAACTCTGTATCAGGTCTATTAAAGGGAGAAACACAAAGCAGAATAGGGGCTTTGATTGACTGGGACATAAACAACATACAATAGAGCCTGTGTCCTCTTACATCTTCTGGACATAACCCACTTTGACTTGCTTCAGGGCTAACATTCACATCTGACTTGTTCTTACCCTTTGACCTTTCACATAAAATAGATTAGTTATTGTGTTAGGCATTAATGGGTCTTGTGCAAATATGACAACGTTAATGCCAGGCATAAATATTTTCTAATGCCCGTTATTTAAGAAAAACTTAAGTCTGCAGTTTATTCTTTTGTATATAAACTGCACTGTCCTCTATCTTTGGCCACATCATATGGTACAGGGAATGTGAGGATTAGGGTTAAAAACAACAACAACAACAACAACAACAACATATGAGTCGCAATTTGAAAAGGCAAGTTTGATAGATTAGGGCTGAAAATGTTCTTTTCACCCTTCCTATAATGCTGCATGATGGTAAGTATTTGTCACTGTCTGTTCTCTGTCCTGTCTTTACACTGGATTTCTACACAGGTGGCTGGTGCACCAAACGTTACTTGATGCTGAAATGAGCTAAAACAGATGTGCCATTTATTACAATTGACCGCGCTTTGACTACATTTTCAAAGAGCTTTACTATATTTATCTCATTATAAGAGAGATCTCTGGAGTTCATTCCCAAGGATTGGACTTTGTAACACAGCAATGTCGACGGGGTTTGAATTCTAAAAAAAAATCCAGACAGTACTTCCAAATCTTACAAAAATGAAAACCTCCTTTATGTCTATCAGTCTCCGTTAACGCCAATCTAGTCAGTTCTTGGTGCATTGTCTGGCATCACATTATTCACCCATTAAAATGCTCACATATCAAAACAAGTCCAGTCATACTGAACATAAGGCCTTCTCTGTTGCATAGACTGAGAAGATATCGGGTCGGATCGATGCTCGTTTCTGCTGGCGTCTCAGCTCCTTGGCAGTTTTCCCAGGTACTTAGACTGAGTTTGTCTCTAACCAGATCAACACAGATTACGGACACCAGTGGGGGGCCTCCTGCATTTAGCATTTCTCACCAGCACTCTCTGCTCCCACTAACTTATTCCTCATTTCCCTTTTCTCCGTTGCATGTCAACAACAGCTCTGTGAGGTCTGCCATGTTATTTCTCAATCACTCTCTTCCTAAATTTCCTCATCGTCCGGACCAATAAAACCACCTAATCTCCTCCCCTGTAACTCTAGGTCAAACCATGCTCTTTTTCTCTCCCTCTTAAATATCGTAAAATGTTTCTTTTATTTTTCTTGAATCATCTCTGATTTGTGTTTCTGGGCAGTCGAGCCCTTTCTGGCCTTATCTGACAAACCTCCGTAGCTCACGGATACATCTGGAGGGGGGAAAAGGAGTGTTTAGAGCGTGACGGCGTGCCATCATGTGACCCTGCAGACGGCATATGACAGTTAGCTCAGCCTTGTGCCCTGCTCAGCCACCTCTTGGCTAGCAGGGTACTGAGCCTGTGTGGAGTGCGGGGGACGGGGGACGGGGGGACAGGGGGGGAGGGGGGATGGAGGGGGTGGGGGACAGGAAAGTGGAGGAGAATACAGGAGAAGAAGAAATAATGAAAAAGGGCAAATCATGATAATGTTACTGTTAATACGTAAATCTGATCATTGTTTAAAATGTGAAATGCAACCGAGCCGAGGCCGATCAGACTCATCAACACCTCCGGATGGTTTGACAAACACCCAAATGGTGACGGTGCGAATGGGGACGGCACGTCACTCGTATCCACATAATCCAAATCTAGGTTGCAAAGCAGCACTCGTGTTACAGACACAAAAACACGAAGAAACAAAAGAGGTGATGAACTGCCGCATCAAACGACGAAGTTCACGCAGCTCATGCAACTTAGTTTTCAATCCAACGACCGCAACACACTTCCACACGAACCAATGAAAGTATAGTAAGGGCAACTTTGTAGTGAACACTTTAGTCACGAGTACAAAACATTTCACGAGATGGCACACCAATTCATCGGGGTGATGTTGCCGAATTCGTTCTGAAAGAACAGATGGGAAGTGAGTTGGAGAATGGCTTCAATTACCTGGCCATATAAACATATCGATGCATCACTCAAAGTATGTCCCTGTACAAAGCTCTGAAAAAGGAAACAAAAAAACAGACATTTTAAGCCCAACGCTGCGCACTGCCATTTTCATTTATGTCAAAAAAAAAAAAAATGACTGAAGGATTTCACTTCAAGCCGAGGTAACAGTTGTCCACGAGTTCACTGAATCACTGGTGTTTTAATGCACTCTGTGTGAGAAAAAAAAAAACTTCACGCGTGCAAATTCAGCTGAGATTTCCCATTGAATACGCTACGGTTGGTATGAAAGATATACAGACGTGGTTGGTTCAGAAAGATAATAATCACCTTTGGTCTGTTGGCAACAGCTCATATTCTCCACAAGACGATGTGACACGTAAATATAAATTGTGTTACTCCCTGTCGCTCGGCACTCATGCAGTTCAGTCGTGTCAAGCTATTTAGTTGTTGGACTGCAGGCCTGCTCTATTTTAGAAGGGCTTTCTAGTTGACAATAAAAAGCTGGCAATAAAGCATTGGGTGATCATGTTTTCCGGAAACACTACGTGATCATAACAAACATGATGAATGATTGGAACATGATCTGCAGCATGTAACCATATCTCTGACGATCAGGTTAAACTTACTTCCTTGACCAGATCTCTTTCACTGAGCCATTTCACAAACACTGTCCTGTCAACTGCTGACAGGAACTGAATCTGTAGGTTGGAGGTAATAGTTTTAGTAGTTAACATGTCTTTGACAGAATTATTTTTTATTTGTGAATCCACATATTTAGTTTTGTGATAGAGTCCATATTTTGTCGACAAAAACAAACAGGCGTCTTCGTGTGAAGTCTCTCAGTGCATGGCTTAAGTGACTAGCAATGAAAGCTGCACCTTCTCCTCTCTGGCCATATGGTGCTAAAGCAGTTCACAAGGGCAGCAGTGCTTTGCACTGACTTTTACCATTTTAGACTTGGAAGCACACATGCTCTTATATAGTTGTAATTTACAACATGTATATTGCCAATGTGCTCTATCTATGTACACTAGTGACAAGAAAATCAGGGGGTTAACTCCACAGTTGTAATACAATGCCTAAAACCGACAGCTTCTTCACATCACACTGATTGCAGTGTTTTCAAAATAGTCTGCAATTGACACAACTAAGACAAAGTCAATCGAGGACACACCGATCAGCCACAACATTACATTAGAAACACGGACTGGTGATGCATTAAGGACTACACAAAAGCCTCGCAATAAATCCTCCATTCATAAGGGTCATAATGTTCAGTTGTTATTCAATCCGATGAAGTGAAGTGTTGATTTATTCTAAAGGTTATTTAGGAGACTGTAATTTGTGGTGCTGTTGAACTGCACTGGGCTATAGTGAAAGCTGTTCCTAATATTTTGTCAGACTATTTTCTCTCAGTGTAGTCAGTCCATCTTTTAATCAGATGGAACGACAAGTTAACACTGGGATCATTACAAAGGAAAGATGTATTGTTTATTACAACTAATGCTTCACCTGTCAGTGGTTTTATTGTTGTGGTTGCTGGTTGTGTTTAACCAGGTATGTCGCATTAAGGTCAGCAAGCTCTTTAAAAAAACAAAACAAAAAAAAAACCCTGAAGCATTATCTTAATAGACTGGGGATCATCAAACTGGATTTAGGTACACGAGCATAAGACTAAAATGAGCTGAGCACAGCTGCACGTGCAGCCAGGAAAAAGGCCATAGTAACAGGTCCTGATACCATAGCAACCAGAAATGCTTCCCGACCGGAGAGCAGAAACACAGCCAAATGGAAGAATTAACACACTATATACACAGTTGCACACAACCACATGACCTTGTCTGTATTACGAACGCACAAATATTATTTTGCAAGATGACAGTTCAGATATAAGTTATTACAATTTACCGGGTTTTTTTTTTTTTTTTTTTTTAACGAACTCCGCAAACCACAGCTAGCGAAACAGCAAACAAAGAGATCCGACAACTACAGCGATCGACATACCTGCAAAAACACCGTCGACGCCTCCCGGGGCGGGAAGGCTCCACTGAGCGGGGAAAGGAGTTTTGTCCATGTGGTTACAGCAGCAGAGAGGGAGAGCGGTGTCAACAAACAGATGGCACGAGGAGAGATGACATAAGACGAGGGAGACTGCTCTCATCAGCTAACCGTCCACATTACCCTTCTCACCTTGCGGCTGACGTCACTACTCCGGGCTCCACAACATCAATACCATAATGACATTTGGTTGTACATCAGCATGCTCCTCTTGGATAATCTTTTTTTTTTTTTTTTTCACATGCCCACCCAATTTATTGTCCAAAAAACACTTGTAAAAACCCATAAAAACAAATTAAAAAAAAACTGGACAGAAAGAAATATGATTTTCTCAGCAGACTTTCATTATATAAACACCTCAATTTGTAGTCACGAGTAGTTTTTAGGTTTAAAATCTTTACTTTTACACATATCAACAACAAAATGCCCATCAGCGACATTTGTGGTTTGTTTTAACAACGAATGAGATGTTATTCTAAATCTAAGGAGCTGTAAATATTTTTTTTTTAAAGAAAACATTAAAAGGAAAGATACAATACACTCCAATTTTTCACATATTGAGGGGCAAAACATTTTTTTTTAAACAATATGCTATCAAATAAAAAGAAGTAAGAAGTAATGTACATTACAAGACTTGTTAAATGCTTTATTCATTCATATAGGCCAAATAACGATTTTGTTTTGATTCCCTAACAATAAAATTATTGTTTTCATTTTGTTATCCTTATATTGAAAAATCACATTTGTTGGGTTCGGTAAAAAGATGTTAGAAGTGAAATGTTTGACCAAAAACAGTAATCAATTTTAAATCAATACGGTGAAGATAAAAACAAAAATACAACTTATCATAACTTTACTAATTTTATGAGTCAAATTTCCAGGGTTTCTTTAATCTTTTGAATTACTGTATATGGAGATGACATCCATCTGCTTCATGAATTATCTTTGAGCAGAGATTTAAGCAGGACAAGTCAACTTTTGCACTTTTATTCCCTTTATTCATCTATATTTAAATCATTAGTCAAAATGTGATTTTAATTCCATGCAATTGTAAATGTATGTATTTTTTTCTGGTAAATACTTTTTATTTCATGAGATGGATGTGTTGGCTCTGTTGCCTTGATTCTACATGCAGTAGACTAAGGAGAGGAAATTCTGTTGGTATCACCCAAATGATCATATTACTTATTAAAATATTAGGGATTTTATAGCTGAGTCAAAGACAGCATCTATTATACTGCCTCTCTGACAGATAGGCTTAAGCATTTTACTGTAAAATTAAATCATTTGCATAACCATTTATGATACAAAGTGGTACAAAGAAGTATAACTGCAGAACCTAACCTTTGCAAAGCCTCTGGGGTATTAACTAAACCACAAAGAATATTGCCCCATTCATCATATAACAGGAAGGTTGAAGATTTGCAAACCATGCTTGGTTAAAGCATCAATTTACAGAAGTCCTTTTCCCTTATCTGTGTAGTAACCATGCAGATACTGTACCTCTGACAAAGAAGTTCTCAGCAGATTTTGAATTAGCTAAACATTAACTTGTAACCCATCACAGTATATAGCTGTAGTTGTGGTTATAGTTAGTATCTAAAATATAATATCACTTGAATATAAGTGAATAAATAACAACACAGTGACTTATATTCTCCACACAAGGTCCACTTACTGGAAATTTTAGTTTCATCTCATGACCCCCTGTAAATGAAGTTCCATCTGCTGATGAAGGCCACATGATGCAGCTAAAAGTATGAACATTTCCAGGAAGTGCACATTGTGCTATGTAATCTTTTGTCAGACTGCTATTTCCAAGGTCACTAATAAACCTTCAAGCACACATTCACCAATGTAGCAACAATTTAAAATGGCACACACCTATCCAAAGTCCCACCTGACTCCCTTAATACATTCACAGTTGTGTAAAAATGCAACATAATTGGTTATTTTTAGCCATGCTGGTGCAATGCCTCCCGGTATGGTAGTGTTGAGCGCGTGAGTCAGCTTGTCCAGAATTAAATATCTGAACACCTGCTGGATGGATTGAAACCAAATTTTCCACATAGAGGATTGATCTTTGTTTTATACACAAATACCTGCAAAACTAGTACCAATCCCATCTTCTTCACAGATGTTTTAAGTGCTAATAACACTGAAAACTGAGATGTATTTGCAATAAAGTAAGAAGAACCACTTTGCCAAAGCCTAGCCTTCACTTCTGTCCTCTCACAAATCAGTCTGGGCAATAAATAACTCACATCTTAGAGGTAGTAATTCAGCAGGAGTAACTTAATTGTAGATATCTAATTCCAAACATTCTGGAAAACCCAGTGTGATTCATTTGCTCCACCTCTGCATTGTGCACAGTTGCAGCTTTCAGGTGGGTAGATCGTTCCTCCTGGACAGATAAATTCCATCTGACATCCTGTTTTTGTTTCCACTGCCTCTCAGCTTTCTTACAGACAGTCTGGTCCATTACAGGGCTGTGCGTATGTGTGTCTGTGTGTGTGGCTGAGATAGACAGAAAAAAAAACAAGAGACACAGAGACTCAGCAATAGAGAGCACAGAGGGCCAGTAAAGCATCCGACTCTCTTCCTGCCATTGTTTCATCTCGGGGAACCCACAGGAGGCTCAGCTGTAGGCTGCTCCTCCTGGACATCAGCTCGCTTCCCCCCCTGTTGGCACACTTCTCCTGCTGTGGCTGCTGTGCGTTTCCATGGAGACAGAAAATATGCCAGCAGATGATTGCATCCCCTGCTGAAAGGCATTCTGAGATAATTATACACACCACAACCTGACACTGTTAAAAAAGATAGCATGAAGGCAACTTATGTGTGGAGTCACAAGAAAAATAGTTGGGTTCGGGTTTCTTTCTTTGTATGGACTCACACATTGATGATCATCCAAAATGTCAGTCTTTCATGAAACATTGTGACAGTGTGACTGTTTTTGATAGTAAGGAGTTCTCTGTGATGATAGTGCTGTGCTGTAGGCCTGGTGTCTGGTCCTCCACCAGTTTGGTCCACACTGAAATATCTCCGCTATCTGATGAATTCAAATACAAATTGTGTTCAGTCCTTTATGGTCCCCTGAGGAGGAATCCTGCTAAAGTCTGTCTGTAATTTGTTTATTGTGCTACAATGAGTTTCAATTTAATGTGAATATGTCTCATATACATCTCATAAATGTGACATTTGGCCTACAGTGAATTATAGTGACCTTGATCCTTTGACTTTTAACCATGAATGAATTAAAAAAATTGTACTTGTCCAATGTTGTCCAAAGATTCACTTTGCATCTAAGATAGTGCACATGGTATACATTACAACTGCTATGTGTTAACGACGTGTTAGTATGCTGACATTTGCATTAAGTTGTTCCTCACAGAGCTCCTTACATATCTGTGACCTGTGTGTGGTTTATGTGTGTGTGCCATTTCACACATTTGTTGTTCATATCTGGTTTAGGTCAGACAGAACCTATGGCTTACTTGCACTGGTGAGAAATTGTAGATGCTCTGGACTTTCATTGGCTTACATTGACATGTGTGCATTAAGCTGGATTTCTAAATTTCTTAAGGCCTTCAGATTTAGTGTAGTAGACCTGGGAAAAGTGCCAGACATCTGCTGTCTTGCTCACTGTGTCTCATGTCACAACAGCATCTGAAACCTGCCCTGCTTATGTGGTCTATAATGGATAGACTGAGTGCCCTGCAGAGGCTCCTGTTTGTTGTTGTAAACACAGTGAGTCAACAGTTTGCTGTTTTTTTCCACATCCAGTCATTATTATGAGCTTGGTGCTCACGTCACACAGTATTGCGGTAATATATGTAACAAGATGGCATCCTTTCTATCTGTTTTGACTGATTTTACCATGTCTGGCTGCAAACTCTCATCCAGCGTGGTGTGACAGGAAGCAAGCTGCAAAATTGACACCGCTAAGAAATCCCACACCGTAGCCTACATTAGGAAACTAAAATGTAAACAAATATATGTTATTGATCAATGCCTCATTGTAATGACAATGAATTACATGTCTGTGGTTAAACACATTCAGATGTGTTCTGTCACAGGCTTTTATTTACTTAAAAATGTGAACCCTTTCTGCTTTTAGTCCACGTAGAAGAGGTTTAACAGGAGTGGGACAATTACATGGATTTGCAGACAATAGGCACTATTCAAGCAGGGCTAAAATTGCTTGCTATATTTAACTAACTCTCTTCCATTCATGGTAATATCCTGCTTTGGGATTAACCCTGATCTGATCTGAACTGGGCAACAAAGTAGCACTGGTGAGATGTGAGCTCAGCAGCACGAGTTGTGATGAATTAAATGATGTGGAAGGAGAAACAAAGAGAGGTAAGGAGCAAGGGCATAATTTAAAATGAATGCACTTCACCAAAATTTACTTAGTTATTTCTCTGAATTTATAATGTTGTTTTTCATTTTTGTTTTTGTAGAATATGAAAGTTGTGGTGGCGAGTTTGGATAGATATTACTATAGATAAACTCTTTTTTAATTGATTAAATTATCATTAGTATGCTAAGTAAGTAATTCATGTACACTACAATGCAAAAGACCAAAAAACTAAGAACTATACCAATATCTTTGCAGGTTTTATAACATTTTATTTTCATGCAGACTATTATAACAATAAGATCTACTAAATGTGGCTATTGCAGTAAAATATGCTTGAGAAAAACACAATATAATTTTAAATTTGGCCATTTGTATCATTGTAAACATTAAACAGAAATGTGAGTTACACAACAAAAAACATATTAAATCAGATGAAAACATAAAATCAGTGACTTTGCTAGTTTTCCTCGACATTGTTTTTCATATTCAGTACAAGTCTAATCATTAGCATGCTGTAGAGTGAGTGCCGCTGGTGTTTTCTTACATTCAGTTTACGCCATTAACTTAGTATTGCATGCATATCATTAGGTCAACATAGTGCAGTTAGATACAGTACCTCATTCTTTGTCTTCTCTCCTATTCAGCAGCATGTATTGCTCAATTGTTGCTGAGGTAAGTAGAAACTGTATGAGAGGGCATTGCTACCAGTATCAGTGCCACTTTAGTGGAATACAACCAGTCACTAATGCCTCTGTGTCACAATTTGGGTACTACAGCTCAATCATAAACATTTTGCACTATCAAAACTCTCTCAGGACATACAGACACACAGACAGTGATGGTTAGTGCAAGTCATGGCATACAAATTGTGTCATATATGGACATATACATATTTGTGCTGAGCTTTGAGCAGCATGGTTCTCATCGTTCTAAATAAATCTACATGTAACGTCCACAATTAGCCACTAGGGGGAGCGCTTACATTTCTGTAAATGCAATCAGCAGCCAGTAGTCAGAGAGGAGATGAAGGCGAGTGGCATCTTGTAGTTATTGCAATATTCTAATAGGGGGACTTTTCCCTGAACATTAAGCTGTAATGTGTTTCTGCACAAACTGTCACCATGTAATTTGAATAGGTGTGGTGATTTTCAGGACATGTATACTGAACAGAGGGATATCCAGCTGAACTTTGCTTGCTATTTGCTCTAATGCAGCTTTTTACTCTCTTGATTGGCTTCTTTAAGGCCTTTGAGTGCAAACACATTATTAGGTGCAGCTCTGACTTGCAGGAATAGCTTTAGAGAGAAGGAATATTGCACCACACACAGTATCTGACTTAATTGAGGGAACTTTAAGAGTTAGTTGGTCAGCATGAAAAGTAAACAGAGATTCTTTCTTTCATCTTTCTATTCTTACTGTGGTAACAGATATCCTTCTTCACAATTCAATAGTCAATCAGAACTAATGAAAGGCTTCAAGGCTTTACTAAAAGTGCACTGTCAGTGACTGCACTCAATCTGAAACCTCGATGGAAATCCCACAGAATCTTTGCTGAAGAGTCAAACCACAGCACGCCTCTAGCAGAGAGCGAATTACTCCTCTGCTGTTATTGCTGGTGGGTGTATTAAGATTTGGAAAGTTGCTGTGTCATTTTTGTGCACAATGAAATTGGAAGAGCAACTTTTGTACAGTAGTTTTCAGAAATGTAAGAACTTCTTGGTCATGATCAATATATAGATTTACATTTCAAGCATTACCAGTTCCTGGCACTGATACAAAGCCAAGAAGAAAAATAAGCCACAAGAGAAATTATTTTTATTGCTGCCAGTGGAGATGAAAGAGAATGACTCATGTTGTCAAAGAGGAATCCCAACATAATCTGGTTTAGTGTCAAATCCCGCCAAAGAACGCTCATACCTTCAGGTCTCTAATATTGTTCCTATCAGCATGACATGTCGTAATCATTGACTGCTTTGGCAGGATGAAAAGGAGCTCAATATTCTGCTAAAATGGCAGAATCTTACTGACACAGACTCAATATGGAGCCAGCAGCAAGAGATGAGCAGTAACTAAATACAATCTCTAAATTTATATTATGTACTTCTACATTTAAGAGTGAAATATACAATATAGTTACTTTACACATTCAATTTAACATGAAAAACAGGGGTGTAATGCTATTTGTTGAATTATTAGAGCATACATTAGGGATGAGTCGACTCTTTTTCTTGAGGAAACTTCGATCCTTCAATGTGTGCAGCAAGATGTTGGAGATGTTCTACCAGTCTGTTGTGGCCAGTGCATTGTACTTCGCTGTGGTCTGCTGGGGGAGAGGGGAGGGGAGCGGGGGGCATTGGAGCCGGCGACACCAACAGACTTAACAAACTGGTTAAGAAGGCCGGCTCCATCATCGGCTACAATCTGGATAGTCTGGAAAAGGTGGTGGAGAGGAGGACGCTGAACAAACTATTATCCATATTGGATAATCCTGACCACCCTCTCCACCACCTGCTGCAGGGACAGAGGAGCACTTTCTCCAAAAGATTCCTCCAGCTCCGCTGTCACAAGAACAGATACAGGAGATCATTCCTGCCCACTGCAATAAGACTGTACAAAAATCACCTCTGGCAAAATAATACTGTTGACTGTGTTTCTTGGTTGTTTGTATATAATATATATATAGATATATACTGTACTGTATACACTGTATATACTGTGCATTTATAATTTTATATTTATATTTTTACTGCTATTTTATTGCTTTTCTATTGTTCTATTATTATCTTATTGCTTCTGTATGCTGCTGTAGCGAAAATATTTCCCCTCGGGGATTAATAAAGTAACTACCTAACCTAACCTAACCACACACATGGGCGTGCAATTTGTTAAGTTGTGGCTCGTTTTTAGGGTTGTGTAACCACTGTGGAGGCAAGAGTACAAACAAAAGTTAATAATGTAGCTTAGCTATTTGGATCATGCTAATTTAATAAAGTCAACAATATAATCCTGCTTTTTTGAACGGTTCTAGATTACTGATCTAAAGTGTTGTGATTCCAGTCACAACACGTTTCTGCAAATGTTTCACAATGAAGTCCTTGTTAAGAAATGAATGGTTTCTGTCTACTGAAATACTAGGAGGCTTTTAAATTTAAGTTTTTATTAACTAATAAAGCAGCAACCTTAACAGGGCAAACGGGAGTGGATCAAAATGAGGCTTCAAGTTGAGTGAACTAATCAAAAAGACATTTTTGACCATTGCATATGTTTTTATTGGCTTTCTTGTATAACATACAGATGATTGGCTCTTCAAGAGCTTACAAAATCAAAATACATTTCAATTTGAATTTCAAGAGAACAGTGAACATTTAATTTCCTTACTTAGAGAAATAAGTGTCGGAGTGATGTTCTGGTGCGCTCCAGCATCGCTAATGGTGAGCTAAAAGAAAATGAACTTTTTACTTTGACCTGAGACTATGATTTATACCACCATCATTTTGCTTTTGATATAATTCTTTCTTTCAGAAAAAATTACAAACATATTCTCATTTAAAGAGCCACCGTGGTCTCACAGATTCAAGTCTGTGGATGACAATACATCAGACTTAGAAAAGAATGAATGATTCCTCCCATCTGAGTCATCAGCGATATACAAATAACTTTAGAGCAGGTGCTCCCGTGAAACACTTATTTGTGAATTCCCTTACCTTTGGGCCATTATGATGACACCATCTTTTCAGCTCTAAGAAGAATCTCTTGCACAGCAGAATTTTTTCTGAGGAAGAAATTCTACCACTGATGACTGTAAAAAATGTCATCAGTGGCTTTTGGTTACTTTCGGTCAATTGTTGATGTAAATACTTCCTGTGAGAATTAATAGAAAAATGTGTGCAGTGACTTCAATGCAAGGGCCAAAAGAGTTAGAGAAACACTGAATAGAGGGAACAAGGAGATTTATTTTTACATTTAAACATTTAGAAATTCTTTAAAAAAAAAAAAAGTAATTCAGACAAACAGATTAATCTGAACATGAGAGGTATTAAAACTATTGGTGGAAAAACTGACAAGACAAGTGGTCAGCTGTGCACAATCATTTCTTCCTTCATTAATCTACCTCAATACTCACTTTGGTGCATTCATAGTTAATTCACATCTCTGAGCCTTTCTGTTGTTAAAAAAGGATTTGTCCACAGGAGACATAACCCCCTCTGGAGCTGAGGGATGACAGCATGTGTCATTTGCAACTGTCACATTTGCATCTTTACAGCACATATGCAATCGTTCTCGCCAAGGACATTTTCAGGGACCTATGAAAGCACCTTTTGAATTAAAAAAAAAAAAAAAAGTTTTTTTCTTGATGTTATTTCACTTGAATATTTGAGCATCACCATGCAGGATGATATTAATGTCCTGGTTGAAACTGGACACTAAATCTGAATTTAAAGACATTAAGGCAGAGCATGATTTTGTGACATCATAACTAGTTTGGAAACTGATTGTGGGCCAATATGTAACTTGCATACATGTGATGTAGTGCACATGAAGTAACTTTTAAGGGAAGTACAAAAAAAAAAAAAAAAATCCTTTTTACAGCACTTTGGTATATTAATGAAATATGGATTTTAAAAAGTAATTCTAAAGGCCCATAATCACCTTGTTACTATGAGCGATGGGCTCCCAGACTAAAACACTATCTTGTACTAAAGTTTCAACAGCTTTGGTAATTCTACTTGAAAGATCTCTGTTAATGTTTTTGTGCCGTTCTTTTTGGTTTGAAGTGGGGGGCTCAGTTAGAAAAAGGTGACGTCACATACTGTACGTCTGTGCACAAATCAGGATTTAAAAAAACATTTGAATCAAATCTGATCATATCACATGTATACAGTGTTGAGGAAGATCTTTTGGTTGGTAAACTCTCCATAAATATAATTTAGAGGTTTTTGGTTGTTTATTTTGTCATGTTGACTAAATTAATTAATATTATAGAGAAATACTAAGATGTGAAACCTGTGTCAGATGATAATTATTGTTTCAAATTGAGTGTTTCAATATGCCATCATAAAACATCCCTGGAGAGAAAGTTTGCAAACAATACTGTTTTCCTCTCTGTATATTTTCTTTAGTCATATTAGAAATTCAGGGTCATGGACTGAATCTGCCTGTTTGAAATTGATTTGCCTCGGAAATATGATTACCAGAAACAACTTTTACATGTGAGGAAAAACCCTTTAGCTCACAAACTACAAGACTGTCTGGTCAAAGAAAGGAGACTTTTCAGACCTATGCTTAAATTAGGTATCTCTGAGAGATGGGCAGAGTCCTGAAAACTACAAATACATTACAAAATAAAAGCAAATAAAGTAACTGAATTAAAAAGTAGTATGTTAAAATGTAGAAATACTCTGTTACAAGTGCAGTCAAAATATTACTATGGTAAATGCACTTGTATGAAATTAAGTAGAGAACTTAAGTAAATTGAGTCCATCAATACTTTTTATTGTCTGTAAAAATGATCATTCATACAGTATATGTATAACGTATATGTTGAGGTTAAGGCCATTCCAAACAGAAAACACATCCGCTGCTGTAAATATGGAGAAAAGTATAAACTTGAGAAATATTACACCCTCATCAATACTCAAGTCTCCTCGGTTTAAAACCCGATATGGCATTGACAACCCTGTTCGTTCACTCAGGACTGTTAACCACAAGGAGGCAGCTTAATAATATGCTGCGGCGCCCTTCAATAAAGGGCAGTGCATGAATTCTTAAGCTACATCATGATTAATAACAGTCTGATTGATATGCAATGGATTGCAAAAAGTTTAGTGGTTGATGATGAGAGCATACTCCATCCGTGATGATGTGTTAATATCTTAATGGGGGCATTTGAAAAAGTGGACTCATTGCTCATGGCAGATACTTGGCTCTGATCCGGTCTTGACAACAGAGCAAGAAGACAGAGACAAATATAGATACATAAAGGAGAGTGTGGATCAATGCGGGGCAGAAAGACATGCTGTGTACTGATTTACAATGTAGCTTCCAATAGCATCACACAAAAGAAAGAATATCCTCCTGAAAGACTCATTCATGAAGAGTTCTGCAGCAGCATTGGGCATTTTCTGTGTTCTTGTTTCATTAGTCATATCAGTGTGTCTGTTTGTCCCCCTGTTTATTTAAACCATAGAAAAATGTATAATGGAAAGCTTCTGATTTGAAAACGTATTCACGTTTTCAAATTCAGTGCTCAAAGCTCAGATTAATCAAGGACATCACTTTCAGCATCTACAGGCTGTCCTCAACAAGGTTAAAGGAATCGATCAATATCTTTAGAAATACCCATATTTACTTTCTTTTTCAGACTTGGATGAAAAGATCGATTCCACTTTCATGCCTGTCCACTTTTCTGTGGTTAGCCAAGCTTAGTATTAAAACAAAAACAGGGGAAAACAACTGGCCTAACTCGGTCTAGATGTAACATTAACATGCTCACAAATTAACTCACTGTATCTTGTTTGTTCAATACGTTTTAGGGTAAAAAATAACTTTTTTTTTGTGGTTTTACATCGGGTTGTGGGCCAGACTACTTCCTGGCAGTAACTTTGTTGGGTTAGGGTTAGGGTTAGCTTTTTTTCCACGTTGTTTCCAGTCTTTATGCTAAGCTAAGCTAACTGGCAGCTAACCACAACTTTGTATTTAGCAGACAGACATGAGATTGGCATCAATATAATTCTTTACAAGAAAGTGAATGAGAGTATTTGCAAACATGTTGAAGCTACTCTTTTAACTGGCCCCAGAAATTCAAAGTGAACTTGAAGACCTAACTTGCATCCTGTTAGTTGTGGGCTTTGTTTCATACCACCATTAACAAAACAACCACCCCTTTCTGCTCCTTGGGAGAAGTGGGGCAAGTGCAAATCCATGAAATATGTAAGGAATAAATTCTTAAGCCTGCACACCATTTCCAGCCACCATGGGACCAGGAAGATTGGGGTTAAGAAGACAAGGGGAGGGGGTGGGGTTGTATTCGGGGGCATGTACAAATACAGTACTTTACTCCATCAACTATTACTGCTGACCCAAATACTTTGATCACAGTGTGATGCTAAAACTTTTATTATCCCCATCTTATCCACATGTTTTTGTCAATATGTATCGTTATATTTTAGAGCATATTGTTAATCTCGAGGTACAGACGCAGATCTTGTGTACGTCTTTCTTACCTCAGTATGTTTCAAAAGCTTGCGGTTGTTTTCATGGAGATCATTTATGTGGCTGAAAAATAAAACGTATTCATTCCAGAAGAGACCCAACATACGGGGCAGTAACAATAATTGAATCATTGAATGATTAATATTTGAAAAAGTAGAAGAAAAGAAAAGGCAGCCCATATACCCTCTCAGACAGCTTGAATTCAGCCTCTCTGTGGATCCTGGAGGCCTTCTACTGTACTGTGAGCATCTTAACAGGGGGGCATCATGAACTGTTACAAGGACTGATATGATCAGGACCATGGGGCCCTGCAGGAAGTGATGTTCTATCCGATCAACGCTCCCCAGTGTGGGGGACTTTCTTTATGGACCACAGAGTGCCGAACTTGAGAGCATGGAGAACTTTTTTTTTAAATCCTCAGCCTTGTTTAGCACATCATCATGTTAAAGTAAAAATAATCAGAGAGGCATTGTATTTCATTAATATATTTGCTGTTGCAAATTAGTAGTATAGCCTATAAATGTAATTTCAAAGAGACAGGGATGAGCATGTTTTGCTTAGTAAGTTTTCTGCACCGACCTTCATGTGTACAAAATTGTATTCAATTAAATATCTAATAGTAAATAAAATGGCATATTGCACATTGCATGCTAGCCTTTAAGCACAACCTCAACAATATGCCATCCTGCATTTCACTGCATGAGCACAAACAACACTGTTAAATCTGAATCGTTAATACTGTTCTTTAAAAACATCTAATTCTAGTCAATTCATCTTGAGTGGCAAAGAAAAATGACACTCGATTCACTTCATTCAGTGGGTGGGTGAATGCTTAAGGTGTGGCCACAGAAAGACAAGAGACAAGGAAGTAAAGATAAGCGGTGGGAGAGATAATTAGAAAGAAAAAGAGAAGTATGCAGGCATATAGACAAAAGGAACAGAAATAAAAAGAGGAAATCCCAATGAATGGAAGAAGACTCTTGGAGGCGGTGTTAATTTTTCATATACATCACACGCTTTTTCAAAGTCTACTGTCTCACCAGAGAGTCAGTGCAGACAAAGCATGAATTTCTTTTTCAGCTCTAGTGTGTTTCTGACACCTCAGGAGCATTAACACAAGTAAAAAAAATACTATTAAATAATACATTAATTATAAAGTTTGTGAAAAGTATTTTTTAAATAGGATGAGTGGTTTAAGTAGACATTATAGAGACAAGAGTAAGCACTATTTAATCATTAACTACTGGCTAATGTTCAACAGCACAGAACAAAAATTAACTTTATTGGCCAAGTATATTGACATGTATGATGTTTCGGCACTCGAAGACAGTGCATAGAGCAAGAAGCAGCAGAACAAAAAAAGCCATTGCTAAAAATATATGAGCAAAGATACTGTCTTCATCAATAAACAGGTTAATGGGCAATGCAAGGAGTGCATGATGGCTCAACTCAACAACATTATAGAATATTATGTGCAGAATGAAATATGAAGCCATTTAACCTGCCACCAAAACCATTCTGAAATCACTGAGGTGTTTTATAATCATACCCTACAAGGTGATGGAGATACTAGTTGGAGAAGAAATGGGAAATGGAAATGTGGTCCTTGTGCCAAAACGTGATGTACATTTCCTGATGTGGGACAGCTTAGGCTAAAATCTGGGATGCTCAACAAGAGCCTTTGCTGAAAAGCAAAGTCACCTTCAGGGTGACAAAAATATAGCAATCTGTAGTAGAAATCACTGCATGGGCTCAGGAACACTTCAGAAATCCATCACTGCATCCACGAAGGCAGGTTCAAACTCTACCATGCACATTGTACTATTAAAGTTAATTAAAACCCTTATTTTGAAAGCTGAATTTAGCATAACTAGCCTTCTAATCTAAAAATGTTTTGAGGGGGCGTGGGGCCTCTGTGGTGGCCCCCTTTGCGCACCCCTGCCATTGACTGTGGTTGGATCCGCGCCCCAGTCTCCTCCTTCCTCGCAGCCCCGCCCTCAAGGAGTGACTTGGTGTTGGAGCGGAGAGAGAGAGAGACTCTGCAGACTCACATACACACACACATACACTCTCACACACTAAGCTTTTCTCACCAGATCTGCCGTGTCTTTACTAACGGGACAAGTTTAAACCTCCTGGATATTCCTGTCGGCTCTGCGCTTTTCTCTCGCCTCCATGTGAACGTTTCGACCCGGTCTGAGGTGAGTGCAGAAATGTAGACATGTTTCCAGCTTGTTTTGTGGGGGGTGCGGGCTAAACTGTGGACCGGTTCTAACTAAACCAGGGGGAAGAAGGGGATTTTTCTCAGTAAGAGGAAAAGCGGCAGCAGGCAGCAGGGAGGAGGAGGAGGAGAGGTATGTCCGGCTCTTGTTGGAGCAGTTTCAGCTCATTCACTTTACCGTCTTTCGAGGGTCACCAAAGGCTTGTAAAGAAGCTGTAATTAAACCAGTGAATGTTGTCGTTTCCGCTGCTGGCGTGCATTAATTCAGCTGCACGGTTTGAGATTAGCAGAGCGGCTTTAACATCTTCTGGATGTCCCCAGTACCGCCACACATGGCTTGTCCTACGATCACCACAGCATTTCTCTGTACTTTGAAAGTGTGGGCTGCTGGGACTCTTGACACATTGTGCATGCTTATTGGGCTTTTACTTCACACGTTTCTGTGTCGTACAGCTGTAAACTGAATGTTAGTGTCAGCAGCATCTAAATCTAAACTTTGAATGGAAGATACAAGTACTTTTTTTCTGATGTATTGTCAGTGTAACTTTTCTTTTTTCAGTAAATTTCTCCTTTGTGATTTCATTTCTTAATTAATCTCTTTTATATACTATGCATAAACTCCATGAAATCATTAGTCAACAAAATATATATTTAAACGTTTTTAAAAATCCCATAAGGGCTTAAATTGATGGCTTAAATGGCTTGTTTTGACCAAGTGACAGTTTTAAATCCTTCAAATATTCATAGTAAAGTTCAAACCAGCAATTGATTGATAAACGACTTAAATCTGACACTGACCTGATTGACCAACAGTCAAAACCACTTCAATTTTAAATGACATAAAATCACCTTGAGTACCTGGAACTAATTATATTTGCATTATTGATTAATTTACAGAATATCTTCTCCATCAGCTGTTCAACTACTTGATCTAAAGTGTCCCTCCCATTTTTCCAGTGTCCCATGTGACGTTATCAGATGTTTTGTTTGTATGAATATTAGTCCAAAACCCCCAAAATATTTAGTTTACAATGATATAATACAAACAATGTAGCAAATTCTTGAATTTGATTGAAAATTACTTAAAATATATCACATTTTTTATGATTAGTGAGTATTAATTAGGCTTTTTGTCTTATCACACAGTGTGTGTACACAGCATGATTACTGCAAATAACATTTGTTTAAGTAATATAATGTAATTGAGACTAAGTGATTAATGATTAAGTCTGTAAAATGCCATTGTTACGCCTGGCCATCACAGTGTGAAGTTTTTGATCAACCAACTATCCAAAAAAGTTGCAGCTGACAATGATATAAAACAGAGAACAGAGAATCTTCACGTGAGCAGCTTGAATCAGAGAATCTTTGAACTTTTTTATTTTTTTTATTTACAGATAAATGTTTACCTGATTATCAAAATGGCTGCTGGTTCAACAACAGTCTTTTGTATTGGCGCTACAAGCCAGACCAGGCCACATTAACCATCAGTACAATCCTTGGTACCATGATGTCATCGTGTCTTAATGTAATGTCCCATGTTCACGCACCAACACACAAAACATCATCAGCTGTGTTTGTCTCACTTTGTGCCAGATGTACAGTTTGTTCATACAGGTGGGATCGCTGCCTGTTTGGCCTTTTAAATGTTTGATGTGTTGAGATGTCCGGAGTGCTTACTCTGCTGTTCCTCTCATTGTCTCTGCCGGCTGTCGGCTCATGTTAGAGAGGCAGCACAATCTGCTCTCCATGCGTACAAATACTGTACATGCATGCAATAACACTCCTATCTATGCGTGCAAAAATACCAATACCTAAAAATGGCCTGCAGGTCTGCATTACAAAGATGAGTCCAGATTGAACTGTTTTATCACATCAAGGCTGTCTCTGCTATGATGCAACCCATCACTTCCGCCTAAACCCGGAGACTCTACAAGTGGTTAACTGTACAAGCTCTCTATGAGATGGGATGCAGAGGTAAAGTGTAGTATATGTTTACTCCACCAATGTGTGACGGGTAGCTGGAAAGACCTGACAAAAAAAACAAAACTGTTAAGCAAAGAAGGCAATTGTCTCTTGAGCATGAATCAAAACTTGACATATCTTTTTTTTTAATTTTTATTTTATACACTTTATTAATCCCCGAGGGGAAATTTCTTTACTACAGCAGGGGGGCTCTCAGGGGGGAGATGCTGCCACTAGCGCGGTGCCAGGTAACCTGACCTGAGGTGCATGTTTTTGGATGATGGGAGGAAGCCGGAGAACCCGGAGAGAACCCACGCAAGCACAGGGAGAACATGCAAACTCCGCACAGAAAGGCCCAGGACCGGATTCGAACCCGGAACCTTTTTTGCTGTGAGGTGACAGTGCTAACCACTGCACCACCGTGCCTCCCTCAAATCATATCAAGAAGGGTATGAAGGCATCCAGCCCTTTTTGTTCTTTGCACCCATCCGTTGATTCTCTCAGGTAATGACAGCTATAATCTCGTTGGTTGTGTGTTCACAAACAAGGTCAAATGCAGCTTTTCCTCCACATGGCACAGCCAGACTTGACTCTACCGGTCTTGTTTTGGTTTTCTTTGGGGCAAAAGTTCTGCATAGTACCGGTTATCACCTCTGTCTTGGTTCTGAGCCAATACTAAAAAGTGGCAGACCTCTGAGTTGTCTGAGAGAATCGTCATTGCGTCATCATTGTGTGTCAAGCGGTGTCGCTATGAGTTTATTTGTAAAGCAACATTTCATAATCAAGGTAATTCTGACTGATTTTTTTTTAAAGGCAACAAGAGTTAAATACAATTTTTTTTTAAAGAAATATAGCAGAAAAAGCAACAGTGCAATGTTATTGTTAGTAATTGTTTGAGTTAATAAAAGGCAGTGGCAAACAGACAAGTCTTTAAGGGTAATATTTGCAGTGAAAAGCAAAATCCAGAAAATTACCAAAGTAGATCCATGCAGTGGAAAAGGGGAAAAAGTTTAAACTGGTTGAACAGTAAGCAAAGCACAGAGATGTGAAATCTGAGTGGTGCACAACATTCAATGTTGCGCAGCAGCAACGTTTAGCATCGTTGCTCTCTGGGAAAACACTGACTCCAATCGTTGGAAAGGGATTTTGCTGCTGATTATGTAGCGAGAAACTACTTTAGAAATTAGAAAAAAAAACACATTGTCTTTTCAGCTCCTCTGCTGTGTGGATTTGTTGCTTTTCTTTCTCTTATGTCATAGAAAATTGACTATATTTAGGCTTTGGTGGGACAAAACAAGCGGTTGACAATTAATTGATCAAGCGCAAAAAAACAACAACAAAAAAAGATTGATTGCATGGCTCGGATGGCAAAGCGGGTTTCCCACCAATCATCAGGTTGGCGGCTCAAATCCCCTCCGCTTCTCCTGTCCACATGCCAAAGTGTCCTTGGGCAAGACACTGAACCCCAAGTTGCTCCCGATGGCTGGCGAGCACCGTGCATAGCAGCTCTGTCGCCATAGGTGTGTGAATGTGTGTGTGAATGAGAGGCAAAGTTTGTAATGCGCTATGTAAGCAGACCATTAACATGAAACCGTTTACAGCAATCCTGAATACATTAGTAAAGGATTTAAAAATTGGACTCTGTTCTAGATTCAGATTTAATCAAATCAGGCTGAATGGGCAGAGACATTAGAGCTTCGTAAGTGTATTGTAAAATGTTTAACTTGATGACAGATTTGTGGAGCCTCTTGTGGTTTCCTGGATACTTCGTAGACGTCGTCCTTCTTTCTACCATTCACAAATGTGAACGCCTGCTTGTGTAGGAAAATTGAAATAGATACTGTGCTGATGATGAATTTCTCCATCTGAACTCAAACTCATTTCATGATGTGTTCTTTCCAAAATGCAGTTAAGCTGCATATTCGGTGACATCATGTAGGCTACACAGTAGCTGATCTTTTTTCATACATTGCAAAACATAATATTGCAGTTACCAATATTGTTTAGCACACACATTAACACACATGCACATTAGCATCGCTCTCCTCCACATTACAACTGCTATTCCAGGCAATAGATCATTAGGCTGTACACTGTGTAATGGAAAAATTAGATTCCTCTGAGTGTCTGAGTGAGCCGTCTCTGATCTCAGAGGAGACCCGCCGCTTCCCTTCACGACTCCCTCTTCACTGATGAGCTGCCTCTGTAATATACTTTCTGTAGTTTTGTACCCTAAATGATGTTTAATTATTCCAACATGGTTGCTCATGAAATATTAAAACACAAGCATCCTCTGAGCCACACCAAAACACACCAGCCTCACTCTACCTTAAATACGACTCGGATTTGAAGCCGGGGAATCAAAGCAAGTCAACACAGATGCACAACTATGAAATCAGTCGATGAATGATATTTCTTTGCTTTAAAGGTACAAATTTCCTTTTACCAGTCCTCACAGGATATCGTTTTCTTTGAATTGGAAATCTGTTCCCTGACCTCCTACTGCTTAAGATGTCTTCTCTGAGCCGTGCCTGAAACCAGTGTGCTTGGTTGCTATCGAAAACCGATTACACTAAATCAACGTTCTGATTACAGCGAGCAACCGGACACTGCCTGCTAATCTGTGGTCTTAATTCTGAGACAGGAAAATCTCAGAGGAGCGATCAAGCCTATTTATAAATCCACATCTGAATTTCTTTTCTATTTCTGATACATACTTGTTGAGTTAGTCCTTACTTTGATTTGAGAATGAGTACTTTTGTACTGCAGTTGAGTCAAAATGATCAGGAATGTTGATTAGTTAAACTTGGGTTAATTTTTTTCCCCCAAAAGTCTCTGTGTGAACAGTTCAAAATTCATCTCCTTTCCTCTGTTGCTATTGTTTAGACCTTGATTGATCTGCTTATTACTTTTTTGATTAATCAGTTGGTTTCTGAAACGTGATGACGTGTTCAAATGTTTTGTTTTGTCTGATGAACAGTCCAAAACTCAAAGTCATTCAGGTTGCAATCTTAGAAGACAGTTTTGCTTAATTATTATCACGTTCATTGACTAATCGATGCTTCGACCTCTAGTACGATTTAATCAAACTTCATATGTCTGTTTTGCAACAGTGAATTTTAAGTTGCATGTCATTTATTCTCCAGATTGTCTCTGAAGTGGTGAGTTTTGGCGGAGCAAATACTTAAGTGATCAGTGGACATAATGGTGGATCCCCTGCTGATGGATGCTGGGATATCTAAACCCCTCATTAGACCGCTCACTGAGATGATAAATCCACAAGCATCAGTATTTTGAAGAGAAGAGCTTTGGCGTCTTTAGCACCACGCAGTCCCAATCGATCTGCCCTGTTGGGGGCAGGATTTTCTGCAAGGCTCATAATTTGCAAATGCTCCCAGTCCACTTAGTTAGTTAGTTAGTTAAAGGTTTCATGTGTGACGATACAACTCCACACGTGGAGTTAAAAAAAAAAAAAAAAAAAAGTATGTAACAAACAAAGTGCTCTTCCCAATTGTTGTATCTGCAAAGTACATTGTTGTGGTGTTGTGATGTTCAAATTTGGTGAACTTTGATGCTGATGAATTGCAAACTGCCCGAGAGGGTTTAGAAGGGTTCAGAATAGGGCAGCAACTACCAATTACATTCGTTATTGATTCATCTGTCGATTATTTTCTTGATTAACCGATTAGTTGTTTGGTCTCAAAAATATCAAATCATATCAGTTTTCCAAAGGTGCAGCCTAAAATGACTAACTTTCTCCTGAACAACAGTCCACAACCGAAACATATTCCGTTTATTATGAAGAATTGAAGGAACCAAAAAAAAAAAAAAAATTCAGTTATTGGTGAACATCACACTACATAGTAAAGAGTGTTCAGATGACAATAAAAAGGGAAAATGGACACCCCCAGAAATGGAAATTTATTTTTGCTGTCGGAGTACATAATAACATCATCATCATTAAACTCAGAGATGAAAGTATTATATGTACATTTCTACACGTTTTAATGTACCATGGGTTTTTAACATTAAGCACAGCTACCACACAAGGTAGGCTCGGCTAAACAAGTCCAGCTATTCCGCCTCATTTTCAGAGCAAGTACATTTCTTCTTTTCACCATAAATGTTGCCATGACATCAAACCTACTTCTCGGCCCTGCTTGGAGGCTGGAACTTTCCCTCTTAGCAGTTGCTCATGAACACACCTTTAGTATCGATGTTGTTGCTGTAGTTAACAGAGCTTAGCAAGACAATTTTGGGCTGAAGAACAGTGGTGTTAACATACCTCTTGTATGTGAACTGCTAGTTCCACTACAGCAAAGCTACCCGCATAGTTATCTTTCTAAAAAGGCATTAATTATGCTTCTAGCAACTGTCAATGCTCCACCAGACCCACTGACTTTCCACTAGAAAAGAGGAGAGTAAGAGTTGCTTCTCATGGCAGGTTACTTTGAGTGGTGGGCACTTAGTCTTCCTTGTGTCCTCTGACCTCCTGAACTCATTACTCTCTTGTTCCGCTGTTGAACTCTCTAAATATGCAGGTAAAAAGGGATCTATATGAATTTTAAGGTGTAGTTACCCTCTAACATAACACAGCTGTTTTTCCTAGTTCATATAAAGGGTACATCATGATTTCCACTCTTGTATAACTCTGTGTTTATGCATACTGACATCCACGCAGCCCATTGTATTGTTGTCACCAAAGCAAAAATAAAACATGTCTTTATAGGCTTTCATGCATATCCAGCGTCCTCTCTGACCCGCAGCGTTTTTACATCTTTTTATGACCTGGTGCTGTATTTGGAGCTCATTGCATGTTTCTGTGTCAGGCATCGGTTGCAGAGTGTGTCTTTAGAAACAGGCCCCTCAGTCGGATTCAGTGAACAGGAAGTGCGCTCATAGAGTCTGTGGCTTGCCCTCGGTGTTCAGGAAGGCGTTTGACTGAGGGGGGATTGTAACGTTTTTTTTCCTCACATTGTTGTGAACAGCACAGCAAGCCTCTCTGGTCTAGTTTGATTTAAGCACGTGGTTGCTTGTAATATACATGGTATTCTTGGATTTTTTTTTCAGTATCCCATTGAAAGTACCTTTATTTAGAAAATACACTGTATATTGAGCCTCTAAAATTCCCAATCTCTATATAAAGAGTCATGCTTTTATTCTGCGCTCCTGATAAGTAAAATGCCTCGTAGATTAGACGAACACAGCTGTTGAACTTCAAAGGCTAAATTCAGCCGACACTGAAAGACTTATTGAAACAGTCCACATGTGTGTGTGTGTGTGTGTGTGTGCTTGTGTGTGCATCCATGCTTTTTGATGTTTTTTGTTTTGTTTTGTTTTTTTAATAAATTCTCCCTGTCCTGTTTGAGATGGGCCCTTTAATGTCTAGTTTGTTCTGCCTTGCCTCTCTGTCTGCACCCCACACCCATCAGACTACAACTGACCGCACGCTCTGGTGCTTGGTTGTGCCTGGCTGTGGCAAGGCTGCATTTGCAGGGTATTTGTGTGTGTGTGTGTGTGTGTGTGTGTGTGTGTGTCTGTCAGTCAGTGTTTTGATGTTTGAGCTCTTGTGTTCTTTCTCTATACACCTTGTATATGCATTTGTAAGCATGCTTGTGTCTGCTTTTTTTTTTTTTTAGTATGGCTCACTGCTCAAAATTCTCAACATGCAAGCATGCAAACACACATACCTTAATCTTCTCAACATACATGCAAGCATGCAAACACACATGCCTTAATTTTCTCAACATACATGCAAGCATGCAAACACACATACCCTAATCTAAACCTAACCCTAACCTTAAAACTAAGCCTGATCCACTTTAAAAAGCAGACTATCCGTGGGGATGTCAGTTTTTGTCCCCACAGTGATACAAGTCTCCATAGGTTAGTGTGCATTCAGGTTAAAGTCCCCACCGGGATATAAAAACAAGCCCACACATACATACAGTATTAACCACAAATGTTTTGTCCACCACTGTTTTATTTTTAAGATCTTTTCAAAATGTTAACATCTATCTATTTAAAAATTAATGAGTGAGCACAAGTTGATCTGAGAGCTTCCTTTTAGGAAGTCTCAGAAGAGACCAAATGTTTTTAAGTGTATCAGTGTCAGACATGATGCTGATAGTGATCCCCACATGTGTCGTTACTGATCTACTGCAGTTGCAGCATTGATTTACCGAAGGGATAGGCTGTGGAGATGTGGGAGATGTGCCACACATACAGTGATGTGGTCATTTCTCTACTGCTGTGCATCACAGCCCCTGTAGGGTTTCAGTCCAGCTATCTAATTACTTCCTTTTAGGATTGTGTTTGGAGCATCTTAAAAGTCATGTCAACAACCATCAAAGAAATGTAGTATAAAGGAACAAGTGTTTGAATTTTGGTGAGGCTTCCCTGCCTGTTTCAAAACAGTTTCTTAACAGTAAAATATTACTTTTTCTACACATTTTGACTTTCTCATCTTAAACTGCAGCAATGTTCTACAGGTATCTGTGACTGCTGTTTGATCGAAATCAAAATTTTTATTAAACAATTCAAAACATTTTTTAACATTAACAAACAATTTTAGATTACTGCACATTCTTGGCAGAGGTATGTGCTCTCTGGATGCCCTGTTTGACATTGATTGTTATCAGCTGGTAGAATAGAAAAGTAGGAAGAATTTGATCGTAATAAATATATGTTTTCATAATAAGCTGTCCCACCTCCCTCTAACGTTGTTTGTCTGCCTTCCATCTCATGATGTTTGCGTTTTTTTCCCAATTACAGGTTTACCACATGGTACAGTAATCAGTCTGTACCCTTTTACACATTGCATTTAAATATGACAATATTGTACAGGTTAGTGGAGCAATGTGAACGTGGCTGAAGGCAGTGCAAAGAAGTGAAAAGTCCTCGAATCATAATTATTATGTAGCATGAAGATGGGCTTAGTTATACTACTCTCAGTAAAACAGCAGAGAACTATATCATGGCATATGTACACACATTTTTACACTGGGAGAGCTTCATATTGCATTTTGACTGCACGCAAACACCCCTGCAGTTTAAAAGAAACTGATTTTAGAGGTACAGTTTTGTGGTGTCAATATGACACCTGAAAAAAGTTTAAAAACATGTTATAACCACATTAGATCAGACATTTTTCAAACCTGAATAAAAGTATTTTTTTTTTATCCAGGTTATATTTAAAAATTAGTTTTAAATTTGTGCTACTTGTTTTTGGGCTGCATGATTTTAGATGAAATAAAAATCATGATTGTCTTGCTCAGAATTGAAATCATGATTCACTCTTGCGATTTCTGTTTTGAATATACATGCATGTGTTTGCACTCATTTACCTGATACAGAAGGAAATATGATGGTGCTTGATATAGGATGGATATATCAACTTTCTATTTTGTGCTTACCTTCTGGTGGTTTTGTTTTTTTGATCTGCTGTTTAGGGAGAAAGTAGGACTGCTTGCATAGATGCAGATGATGGCCTGAATGTCCAGTGGTATCAATCAAGATCGCATTTTTGATACAATCAATCATGCAGTTCACATTTTTTTCTAAGTATCCTTAGATGGAAATCCCAAATGTATTTAGCAAAATGGCTGAATAAAGCTAACATCTGTGTTTTCTCTGTCAGGCTCAAAAACTAATGTTTAAATTAATTTATGCAAAAACACAATGCTTTTTTTTTTTTTTTAAGAGCTGCAGGGAGCTCAAAATTTCTTCTCTGATACCATTTTGTGCAACTCCTCATTTCCCCAAATCTCTACAATGGAGGCAGAGAGTGCAACATTAGCATGACCCACAGAGCCACAATAGCCACATTAATGGAAAATAGTCCCTGTTGGAATAAACCAGAATTATCCTTTAACAACCCCCAGGTGACCCATAAGCTCACTGAGCTTACACTCACTGAGTGGCACCAAACTGCCCAGCAGGAGGAACAGACTGGAGATTAACAGTGCTCGCATCCTTTTTGTCTACCTATGCTTTTCTGAATATAACACATACAGACAAGTCTTTGTTTTGCAGACAAGTAAAATGAGAAATCAGCATGTACAGTTGTGACTCTGTCTTTGCCTGCAGTTAGAAGAGCAGTGCAGGCTCAGTGTGCACGCATCTTGGTTTTGTAGTGGATTAGAAGTGACACTTACTGCAGGCTGGCTGAGTCTGAGCCTTGTTTACTCTGACTGGGTCTTAGCCGGGGACTCAAACCATCATTAGGCTGCGAAATGACTCAACATTGGGTCAGATCTCCAGACAGGCAGAGAGAAAGAAGACTAAAGAAGGAAAAACTGTAGGAGGAACAATTCCGAAGGAAAGAAGAGAAACAAAAAGAGAGGCTATTTCCTGAATTTGCCTGGAGATAGAGGGAGCCGGATGACTGCAGCAAGGGGGTAGCTGGAGGCCAGGACGTGTTATGGTCCAACCCATGTACAAATAAATAGTCAGATTGGTCTAAAATAAACACAAATTGCTCATGTCAGTGTGGAGCAGATGGACGAATAACCCCACCCAGGACCGGGACTGGACGGCAGGCCCTAAACATGTGCTGCTGTTGTGCAGACACACTGCAGGTCAAGTTTTCCCTGCTTTGGTGTGAGGCCTTTTGTAACAACGCCCACACAGGGAAAATATGGGCCTGCAGAAAACAACCATTTCAGACCTTTAACCAATTCAAAATGGAGTTGAGTGAAAGAGGATCAGTGCGATGTCTTCTCAAGAAAGGTTGGAAATATTCCCTGCTCGTTTTTATACCACCTCAGACCTGCATGTTGTTCTGATGATGTAACGGAAAGCAATAGGCTCATGTGGGCAGGTGAAATAAAAGCTGTGCATTTCTACAAAAACAGAATCTCTAAGAATAAAAGATCACACTATGATGAAGACGACAAGCAAATGGAGCCTACAGACTCACATAACAACAAAGCAGAGTAAAAAGAATAATTAAACTGCTCCTTGAATATGGCAGGACATGAATCTTTATTGAAAAGTGCCTGCTGTTGAGAAGAGGTGAGTTATATTCCTTCAAAGTTCGCCTAATGGACTGTAAGAGAAATATAGATGGCTGGCTCTAGATCAGAAGATTTAAGCCTTTTACACACATGGAACTTGCTTTTCTGGTTAAATTATCTGGGAAAATTAGCAGTTCACACATAGGTCCTCAACTGTTTATGGAAAAATCAGTGTTGTACGTTCTTAATTGTTCTTTCTTCCGGAATGAACTTGAATCACTTCACTGTCAATGGTCTTCTGATGATGACACAGCAAGTTTTTGTTTACGAATACATGCTTTGACATAGTTTTCAGGAATTTTTTATGGTAAAAAATGTAGAAATAGTCACTTTACTCTTACAGCTTTGTTATATCACTAAACTTGCATATCAATGGTCTATTGTTGGTCATTGAAAACAATTTGCTGTTGCATAATTTTGAGAACTTTTTACTGGGAATAAAACAAAAAGAGATTATTGATGTGTAAAGTGATTTTGGTGATCCTACACTGAATAAGACTAAAGTTATTGAATATTTTTTATAGTATCTCTTTTTTTCAGTGTTGCACTTGTTAGACGGTCCCTTCATTCATCTCAGCCGGCTGTACATGGGAACCAGTGTTATTCGTTTCAGCTCAGAGAGAGAGGCTCATTTTGTGAAAATCAAGTTGTACCCATTTGTCTACCTTCCTGTGGCAGGAGTGAAATGTTTGTGTTTTAACAATGTTTTGTTAATGAGTTATTGATGTTCGAATCTCCCAATATCTTTCTAACTTTACCAAAGTTGTGTTTCCACGTCCTTCTATCAAACGAGTGCCTTTGCTGGAACCGTTACTGTGTGACTCACACAGGAAGTTGCAGTGACTGCTATCCGTTTGGTAAATGAGAACTTGATCTCATTTACTTTTCCTTCATTGTTGACATCTACCTGCTTGTTGTTACAATTGTGTTCTCATTATCAGCCCAGCGCAAAGTTTCTCATTAATATGCTTTACTCACAGGTGTGTGCATTGACCTCGATATGGAGCCTCTCCTCTCCTCTCCTCTCCTCTCCTCTCCTCTCCTCTCCTCTCCTCTCCTCTCCTCTCCTCTCCTCTCCTCTCCTCTCCTCTCCTCTCCTCTCCTCTCCTCTCCTCTCCTCTCCTCCCCATTGTAACTGCTGTCATGTTTTTGCTTCTTTGAAATATGATTTGATCTACTGAGGTAAAATAATTTATTCTGACCTCATGTCCTGTTTTGAACTTTTCATTTGTTTGGTACCATATAATGTATTATATAATAAAAGAGATGCTGAAAATACAAGTTGAATTTATTTTAAATCTTTCTGTATCCGATCAGGCTTTCCCTACAAGAACACTCCATCAACATGAGCAAAAATAAACAAGACGCTTATGAGGTGCGCTGCAAAATTCCTCTAAATCCTCCAGTTTACACACTGTCTGCTGGTTAATCTCAGACTTCTACCTCCCTCTGACCTGCTGCTGCCGCTTTGGTGGTCTTGGGCTTCGATGGAAACGTTCTATATGAAATAATTTGACACAGATCCTCTCTCCTATCAAGAGAAGATTTAGTAGTAAAAGGATTATTCTGTTTATACAACCGCTTTTAAAGTAAAAACCATAAAACCTGATGGATTATAGATTGGTTTATGTATTTATTTTATGTTTTTTTTAGTTTTTTGGGCTGATAAAATCAGTTGGGGCTGCACACAATGAAACTCAACAATTGCTGGGAACTATATGACTATTAATCAACTACCACTTTAACACACACACACACACACACACACACACACACACACACACACACACACACACACACACACACACACACACACACACACACACACACACACACACACACACACACACACACACACACACACACACACACACACAAAGAGACGGCGAGACTCATCAGCTTCATCTTTGAGATGAGGAATGTTGTTTGCGCTGCAACTCCGATATCAATCACACTTTGTCTGGGCATTGATTATTGATCAGTGCATTGATCACTGTTTGCTTGGTGCTTCACTGTAATGACTGTGTAGCTGTGGTAGAAAGAGTTCCACGCAGAACTTTTTGACGGCTGAAGTCTTCTTTGCATGTTTCTCCTGTTTGCTCCATGTCATTTAATCTCACAGCGCAACACGGTTCTACCTGCAAAGCTCTGTACTATGGTACCAACGTGTTCTTATTCGTATTATGTTGTTAACTGCCAGTTGTCAGACAGCTTTTAGCTGCATTACCGCCTGCGTGCAGATCTTATTAGCATTTTAGCAGAACTAAAGCACTTTGTTAACATGTGTTCTGATTCGTTGTGCTTTTCTTGCATTGCATTGATTTGCCTGTTGTTTGTTTGCATTCTCACCCATCTTATTTCCATCTTTGGCAGATAGATAATTACAAAGGATAAATCAGCTTGAGGGGAAAATGGGAGAAAATCCATACCCTGAATCCTCTATGAATGCTAAAGAACCTATTAAGAGCATACGACGCGTTAGTCTTGTTGTTTTCTCCGACATTAAGCAGCTTAATTTTTATTCATATCGCACAAAGGACATTGTAGCAAATGGTACTCGTATCTCAGCATGTCTTAACATTTGAGTGAGAGGTTACTTGGCTGTTGTATGGTTAAATATTTTTTATTTATCCCATTAAAACATTGTGTTCCTCCATTAATCAATACAGGGATCATTAGGTGAAGGCATCAGATAATTCCAGCTGTTGATTCAGTTCCCGTGTAGGTGCAGTACTGGCTGACTGTCTGAGTAATCACTGGTGACACCTGCATGTCTTCTTCACACGAGGCGCTCGAATCTTCAGAGGTGTTATGGACCTGGATGTAACTGCAATGTCAACATGTCTTTGCGTGTTTAGTTGATATGATGGAGTACTTGTGGCGTTATCTGTGGGTGGCTCCTTTCCCCCTCATTCAAAACAGTGAAAATAAGATGGAAGAGGAAAATAAAAAAATGTTTGTCTCAAGGCATTGTCCATATAGTTGAGAAAATTAAATTACGTTTTATTCTTGCACAGGTCAGGCATGTTTCGCACAATTATAGTCGTTAATAATTTTAAATTCTCAAGTTGTAACTTCTGTACTGGTCGGCTCTTGTATTCCTCCAAAGATTTATCAATGAACGTGACCTCCTTGTCGTACACCATTTGCTTTTGTTTTGAGGCGAGTTTCAGTTTTATCTAGCTTGTCTGAAAACAGGATTGAAGACAATGGTGGAAGCGATGATGCAGTGTTGACCCAGCTGTCAGGCACTACAAAGTGCAACTATGAGTTCGATTAATAGGAATTATGCTTTGCATGACTGCCACGCCAGCAGTGTTGTGCTGCAGTGCTTAATATGTTGGTCACTAACATGTTGGTCAGTAGGCCCTGCAGGATCAGTCCTGGCAGAGAAACATGGATGTACTGCAATATTTCTGGCTAAATATTTACAAACATCTGGTAAATGGCCTACATAGGCACAAGCTACTGTAACTTGGGTTCTTTGAGGTGAGCTTATTGCTTTTTTTTTTTTTCAAATGGAATATTGAAATATCTTTAAGCGCAAAAAGTAAAGTCACCGGTAAAGTTTCTTCTTGGCTCAGCTTTAAATGCAGCTGGTCAGTCGAGGCGTTTTGTAGCACCGTAACACCGTAACACCTTGGTTTTGTCGACATGCAGTGTGCCGTCTACCTCTGCCCTGGTTCATTACGACAAGGGAAACAATGACCCAGAATCAAATTGACCTGAGTGCTTTAAATCAAGGCTGCACCGAAGGAAATAAATTCTCTCCCCACCAGCACGCCCAGTGCCAACTAGGACAAGTAATCCAGACAGAATAAAAACGTCCTCTTAGAGGACACTGAGGGAGAGAGGGATGAAGGAGTGAAGACAAGCTAAGAATGGAATAATTAAAGAGAGAGGAGCCAGATTGGTGACTGGATAAATGGAGAGGTGGTGTATCGCTTCAGCTGCTTAGTTTGCTTTCTGACATCAAGACAAGTTATCATATCACAGGACACTGATCTGAGCAGTCCCACTGAAACTAAAATAAGTAACAAAATGATCCACACAACTGTTCTTTTTCACTTGTCTACTTGTTAGCATGATAATCTAATAATCTAATAGTTAGGGATATATTTTGAACCTGAATATTTTTTAAGCCCTTACCAAAACGTGTCAGCAGCATTGTGTCCTTGAAAACTGCAAAATGTCTGATCAGGTTGAAAACTTCTTTACTGTTTGTTTGATCAGATAGTTCATGAAGTAAAAAGCCAATTGTGATGTTTTTATTAAGGAAATGTTTTTGAAGACACAACAGAATTACAATTTTTAAAACAATAAAGAAGGTAGGAGATAAGATTGTTTTGACAGCTGCTGTTTCCAAGATAAAGAATGAACCATCAAAGTCAAGTCACCTGCAGTTTAAGGCCATTTTATTCTGTTTCATGTATTGTGCGTCTATTTGGTCCTCAGGAATTACGGCATCACTGCCACAAGGTGCAATATGCACATGAACAGCAGAGGCAGTGTACGGGCAGAATGAGGATGTGACACGGTCAGTAGCGATGACAGCAGGGCAGAGACAAGAATGGCAGAAAAGTTAATAGACTGGGTAATTATTCCATTTGTACCATACGGTCATTGCTGCTGCACAGTGACAAAAATGCTTGCTGCTGTGAGATCAGTACCACATTAGAAGTTGACATGGATGAAGAAAATGGAGATGAGTTTGTTACCGTTTCATCCGTGCACGGTGGAAAATGCCCAAAAAAGTGGGGTTGGTGACGATGGCTTGTTTTGTACCTCAGTCGTCAGACACCTAAGGAACTTTATTAAACAGTGGTCCAGTGAGATTGACTTTCCAGAAAGTAATGCGGTAATGTTCCCATGTTTATTGCCTACGTCATGCATAGGTTCTCTTTTTATCTTTTGTGTGCCCTTGAGTGGGAATTTCCAGTAACACATACATCTACGAGTATGTGAACAACTGCTTTCATTACGCAGCTGGTTATCTATGCTAACATGTGGTTAAAACAAAGTATATGTCCATTCTTAGAGGTGTAGGTGGGCAGATTTTGTTACCTTTTAGTAACCTTGTACTTGCAACAATGGCAGCAGTGGTAGAGCGAGATGAAGAATTACATTGCAACTTGCAACATGTGCAAATATCAAGGAATTGAAGCCACAGCAAGAACAAGGCCTTCATTAAAAAAAAAAAAAAAAAAGTTGTCAATGGTCCTTTGTAGTCTGCTCACATTAGGTGAGGATCTCAGCTGTTTACAGCTTAGTGAGTTTGGGTGCACAACATACGTCACATGATGGTCAAGGCTGACTGGTTAAAGGCTACTCCGGAGGTGCCAAAATTAACCCGAGGTCTACACCCACTAGGATGCTATGACTGGAAACAATCCCCAATGTAGCGTGGTCAGACCCATGTATTCACACAGTAGGTATGGGTCTGGTAATACCAGGCTGGTGTCTTCAGGCATTTTTCAGACATTTTGTTTTACCAAAGGAGTCAGAGCTGTTTGTGGTGTTCCAGTTAGCCACCATATCCAAGAGACAAGCTGTTCCTGCATTTTACTTAAAACATCCTTTAAGGCTTTTTCTCCGAAGTTTAACATCAGAGCTAAATGGCTCACTGAAGCCTGTTCAGTTTTCTATTGATCTGTTTACGAACAACAGCAGCTGCTGTTGAGTTATAAGGTTTTCTCCTTATTATCTTTGAACAAAAAGGAAATTGCTAATGAGCTGAGACAGACATCCGTAGCATAACATGACATAAAACATTGACAAATTGGTTCATCCCAGGAGAGACAAAGATCAAAAAGTCTGTAAAAATCTAAATTCCCAAAAGATAATGACCTTTTAAATATTCATGCACAACACAGAGGCCTCTAATATTGGAATCTTATTACAAAATTAGACAAATGAAAAAAAGCCCTCTTTATTTATATAACTGAAGGAAATGTATAGATAATCCTGCAGTCAGTAATTAAAGCTATGTGCATTGTGATAGTACAGTGCCTACCACTGTGTTGTGTGTGTGCGTGTGTGTGTGTGTGTGTGTGTGTGTGTGTGTGTGTGTGTGTGTGTGTGTGTGTGTGTGTGTGTGTGTGTGTGTGTGTGTGTCTGTCTGTGTGTGTCTGTACCAAACACAGACCTGAGTTCCATCAGTTGGACTTCACTGACTTTAGTTTGACATGGCCAGGGGTCGTGTTTCGGCTAATGAATGCAGTTGTCAGAAAGGTCAGATGTCAAATCTCAGAGTAACAGTCAAAACCAACTGCTTCCTGTTTTAATGGCCATGTGCTGTGTCATTAGCAGTTTATGCTGTGTTTCTTCAACACTGGCTCAGGACCTGGAATCATTTTTAGCGTGTGATAATGAGGCCTTTGGGGTAAAATTTAAGTTTCTGGAAAGAAAAGCTGTCACATAAGTTCAAGGGCTGGTGGCACCGTCTGATCTTTAAAGGATAATAACTTTTTTTTCACAGTTTTTGCCATCATTTCTATTAGCTAAGATAACATTGTACTCTCCAATTTAAATGCTCACATCAACAAAGCAACATTGCTGGAAGCATGAGCAGTAACAGACTCCTTCAACTGTTAAACACTCTGGTTAGTTTATCTTATTTTGAAAAGAAAACAAAGGTGAATAGTAACGTTTTTCCCAAAACCGTCCCTAAACAAAAAAGTTTAAACCTTTACGACTGCATGCAAATCCACATTGTACGGCACTAACAAACCAGGGCTGTCCTAAATCAGAGGTGGGTCATGATTTTAGAATATTCAAATAGTCATAAAAATATAAACAATTATTTAGTGTATGCATTGTAATGCATCACTCCTGTCAGAAGGTGGCGGTAATACAATTTTTGCTTGAATAGCTCATCCCTGCTCCAAATCCATGATTCATGTCTGCAAGGTGTTGCATTCTCAATAATTCATAAGAAAAACTTTTCAATGCTGAAGAGTAGTCGGAGTCGGGTGTTGAGCTACCGAGGGTTGCCTCTTCTAGTAAAAGATGTAAATGTATTCTTTGACTTTAAAACAGGAGCCTGATGTTGTCTATCCCTCCTGAAACTGCTGCATGTTTAAATCAGTGTAGTTTATTTTATGAAAAGAAATGTCGATATGTGCAGTGAGAAGTGGTACTGAGGAAATTTGGTTTGGTGTGTAGTGCTTTCAAAACTTGGGCAAACTCAACCTGAAATGAAAAGTATTGTATTTTAGTATTTTTTTTTTTTAATCTAGTATTTTAGGCCCACAGCTTGAGCACCATCACACAACAGGTGATTACCTAGATGTCATGAATGGTAAAAAGCCATTGGTTTTAAAAGGAGGACCTTCAATATGAAGATATAATCGTAACCTGCTTGCGTCAGGTATCTATTAACATGTGATAAACACCACACATTGTAAAGTTTTCTGTTATGCAATCAATGGTCAATGTATTTATTTTTCATTGAGCATAATGTGTCATCTGAGGCCGTCACCTTCAACAGTATCGGCGAAAGACCCAGCGTGCGGACAATAACTGCAACTTTTTTTTTCTTACTAGTGCCCTTCACACTTTTGTAAGGCTCAGTAATGAAACCGGAACAGACATTCGCTTTGTGAAAGTCTTTTATGGTTCAGCTAAATCATGAAATGAGAAGAAGTCATTTCATTTCACTGGAACAGGCTGAATTGCTTATTTGAAACATGAAATTGGATTGTGCTCTTTCAGTGCAAATATCTTCACAAAATAATCCCATTGCACTTTTTCAAAAAGTGGTGCAAAAATCGGACAGATTGAAACAGAAGCTTTAAACAGCTGCATGGCACTCAATTCTCAATTTTTACATCGGGGCCTTGCACAAATCCTGTAATAAATTTCCCGTTTTGTACTGGGATTAATAGGGAAATTGTCTTCTTTGCGTCACAGTAAACCGAGCGAGCTCACTGATAACAGGTCATGGAGAGATACAGGGTTTCTGCAGGAGGGGACATGCTGGTATCTGTTCGTTACTCGTTCGACAGCTGAAACCCCTGCTACTGTCTGCTGAGTGTCTTTGGTGGGCTTTTTAATCAGCTCGGCCCTCCTCTGGTATTAGCAGGTGATTAAATGAATTAGCGCGACGTGGCGACATTGGCACTGGCCTGGAACATGGGTTCTCAGGGATTCAGGGGGCAACGCTGGTGAATGGAGGAGGGGGCCGAGTGGAGCGCCACAGCTCCCCATCCTTCGGCTCAGGCCAGTCACCCATCATGCATGCGAACACAGTGTACACTCACTTTCTCATAACACAGAAGGGGTTTGTACAACTCACGTGAATATGCACACATGTAGATAAAAGCCAGAGGCGCAGACAGACACACGCTCAGTCAGACACACTGGGCCATTGTGTGCGACACTGTCGCCACTGTGTCGCCACGCAGCGCGTCCTGACACAGCACACGCCTCCTCGCTGCTAAATGTCAGGCGATGTTACTGACATTATTAATGCTGCACTTCGCAGCACCAAGTGTATGCGTGTGTTTGTGTGTGTCGGTATACTCAAGTCTGGTGACAGTTGTTTATTTTTGTTGTTGTGTAGAGTAGGGAAAAGTAGTTTTGAATTGATTGGACAAACCGGTCGACTAATTATTCGATCATTTGAGTGTCTTTTTGTTAAATGTTTATTTTCTGCTTTTCTTTATTTTAGATCTGAGTACTGTACCGTTGGTTAGACCAAACTTGATTCTTAAATGTGTCCTCTGCGTCTGTAATCTGCTTTTTTCACAATTTTCTGACATTTTGGAGATGGATCCAATCAATAAAGGAGGAATCAATAAAAAAAATTGCCAGATTGACACCGAAAATAATAATTAGATGTAGCCACAGCATTGAGGGACCCTTCAATACTTTATTTTAAGGCTTCAAAGGACACTTTTGGTTTTATTTTCAAAACGTTTTTCCTAATACATAACTGAAATTTCAGTTGAATAAATCTCTTTCAGTTAACTTTTTTTATATATTTTTTTTATAAATGTGATTAGTTTGTTGATGTAATAATTATTTCTAATGAATTGCTTGAATCTTTTCATACTGAAGTTTGGTTTTAGTGATGCAACTTGAGATTGTGTTCATGACAAATGATGAATCAGTCCCTCAAAAGTCTAAAAAACATGAAAAAAAAACTGCCTTTGCTTAGCCAAAGGTGAAGCATTGTCATTGATTTTACCAATAAAAAGTAATCTCTGTTTATCAAAGTTACATATGTAGATGTGTTTTCCAAGGCAAAGTTGACGGGATTGGTTCCCTAGGTGTGTGACGTATGAAATCCTGGCTGTGTGAATCAGTGTTTTTGAGACTGTTATTGTTACACTGCAGTTCTGAAGTTGAAATGTTCAGCCACAGTGTCGACAGCCTATTTCACTAATCGCATATCTTCTAGTACATAAAAAACACAACATGGATGTGTCAACAAGGCTAAAAACTTAAAAGACTGAAGGAGGTCTTTAAATTGATTGGTTATTTTGACCAACAGTCCAAAACTGCTAAATATCAACTATCAAATTAAATTATGACAAAAACAACATCAGTAATAATGTTTGGCATTTAAAAAAAAAAAAAAACCCAGACCTACGTGCATTATTTTCTTCGTGGTTGTGTGCCTCTCCCTTTCTTTGAGTACACTTTTGCGTTTGGGGGACATTTTATAAAGATATTAGACATTCATAACAGGATGAGAGTGAGTGAATGGGAAGTCTTTAAAAAGATACTGTCTTCATTTGAGGTTTCATTAAAGTCTTTTATTAGGTGTTAAATAGAGAGGTGCATACTTATGATTAAAAAAACTTCTTTTTTTTATGTTCTCAATAGAAATTTTTTTCACCCTACCTGGTTTCCGTCAGCCTTGGATTGTGCTCTTAACACTGACATGTTTTTGTAGTCAGCCAGCATCCTCCTGTACTTTTCTCCTCTCTGTAGAATAAATGAGATAGAAGTGATGTTTAATATGAAGCCTTTTTCCTCACAATGTTTTACAGAGGTGTTGGGGAGGATGTAGAGGTGATAAGACCTCCAGTGTTCGACCACTGGGCTTCGTTTTGAGCTCCAAACCAAGTAATCTCTCTTTCTAAAAGAATCTGCATCAGGACACTGATGTTGTTGGTCCTTAGACAAAAATATTCACTGCGAGAATTTACTTCTGCTCGAAAAATCTAATTGAGATTCATATGCAGCTTCAAAGAAGTGAACAGACAAGAGTGCTTACCTTCGCATGTGGAATTAACTCTGTGTTGACTCTTCATGAGCTTTTCTCACAGAACTTGCTATGACTCTGTTAGTTTATTTGGCTGGTGGAGGGATTTTCTTACAATTACAAAAAAAACACAGCCTTTTAATTACAGATAAAACATTTAGTTGGCTTCGGCCCGGCCTGTTTGTTGAGTGGACGTTTTTGTTATCAGTGCCACTGTTTTCTTAGCACTGTCAGAAAACATTGCTCTCACATTTTTGATGATGGGAATAAGTACATTTTGTGGAGTTGTTTGTTGTGTAATGGATTTCAGTCCTGTTCGATAATGGGTATTGGTGGAGTTTAATACAAAAATGAACACTCCTTGAGCAGCTGGTTTGGGTTAAAAAAAAAAAAAAAAGAAGCATTTGGTGCATCTGTTTCCAGTGCAGCCAAACAAACCCCAAAAGTTGTTTGACTAAAGAAGTAAAAAAACAGGGAGTTGGTCACTTGGCAGAGAAGTTGAAGGTGTGTGCAGCAAAAAATAAGTGTTCTGGTTTTGTGCACATCATTTATATCGGAAGTCGCCAACCTTTTTTCTTCAGAGAGCTACTTTGACTAAATGAAAGTGTCACTCATAGCTCTCAGACAAGGGAACATTTACTCACATAACATAAGCTCCACCAAACCAGCTGAATAAACTTTTTTTTTTATGTGAACAATAACAACTTGATACTTAACACACACATACTCAACCTGGAGACCCCTGCTTTAAATGAATAATTGTAGTTCGTGCTGAATGTAACCTATTGTTTTGTCTGTGGCTGCTTCAACATTAACGCCTGTATTTAAATACCTGAACACGTTGAAGATGAAGCAGCGGCTGTAGGAAATGTTCAGTGTGCATCAGTAGTACCTTAATACAGCTCTGATATAGCATAAAGTGAGTGATCAGTAAAAGCAAGTAATGTCAGTGAGATAAAATTACGTTTGTTTACGGGCACGCATTTATGCTGTGGTTGGTAGTTTAAATCCAGTGCAGGAGTATTTGACTCCTCCACTGCCAATGAAAACTACAATAAAATCAGATAATCACTGAATGTTCATACATGGAATGGCTAAAAATAGAATTCTGTAATTTAACTGTATCAACATATTAGTTTTGATTTATTGAAAGATTGACTACACAGATTTCAACAGCATCTCTATCATTGTTATGTATGTTTATCAAGTACATCTTATTTCTCTCTATATTGTCCATATTGTGAAAATCTAGGCCGAGGCTCGACACCTGGAGACTGAACTTATTTGTTTTTTGTCGGCCTGTTTCCACAGGAGCCAGGGTCAAGACAATCCAGTTGCACCGGCCAGCGTTGCAGACGCGGAGAAAACACACTGCGGATGCTTGTGAGTGATGAACACAAACACACATTTCTACTGCAAATAGTTTTATGACCTAGATCACTTTCCTCTTCAAGGATCATAACTTTAAAGCTCCAAAGTACCAATATCTATCATTTACACATCCTGTACGTTAGATATTACATGTACCAAATTTTTTTTTCCAGCATGACAACAGTTCTCCAGATTTACTTTACTGGCGGCAGCACAGACACACACACTCCACTCTGTTACACAAGCAGAGTGTGTGTACACACAGGGACGTGCAGCAACACACAAACATGCCAAAGATTAAAAATTAAAAGATTACAATATGAAACATTGTTACTTCACTTCAATTATACTTCAAACTGCTTTCAAGCATATCCATTTTCTCTGCAGAGAAGAGTTGTTTCCTACCACTTGACAAATCTGACTTTAATAGCAACCTACTGAGGCCACCTGGCTTTGAAAGGAGATGATGCTCTGAATGGTTTATTTCATGTTATGCCCACCTATTAAAAATTATGAGACTAAGAAAACCATGCCTCTTACTTTGTGCTCAGATTATCCGCCGTTTAACTAATAAAAATGGATTTAGACTCGTCATAAATGCATTTGTGCCATGTGCTCTGGACCGTAAAATTAGAGCCGTTTATCAGCAAGTGATGTTTTCTCACTTGTCATGGAGATGGATCTGAAGACATACAACAGGTTTCATTTAGGAGTCCTTGTGTGAGCATCAGGGGTTCATTCTGGACTCTGAAAACAATTTTCCTCAGTTGTCATGGAAATATATTAGTGAGCTCATTAGTAAACACTTCATAGCTCAGTACGTTATCACATACTGTGTTCATGTATCAAATTTATCTCTGTCATCTCAGCAAACTGTTTTTGCTGATGATGGCTCTCATAATCCCTGTACCTGCACCTTGAGTCTGTTTTCTTTGTGAAATCGAATGACTAAATGTTTACCACTCACTGCTGCTGGTATACATGATTGAAAAATTATCCAACACTGAAGCAGGAAATGGAGACAAAATGCCAGCAGGACATGTAATAAAGATAAGAGGTTTAGATGAAATCCTGCTTGTGGTGTGTTTTGTGCTGCACTGTGCTGTTGCCTGTATCTATACATCAGTAATATATTGTCCTTCCTGCCAAATCACCTTCATAATGATGATTGAAAGTCCAGAATGACCTCAATCCAGTCAGTTTGAGATATTAATGATTCAAAGCAGATGTGCATGCACACACACACACACACACACACACACACACACACACACACACACACACACACACACACACACACACACACACACACACACACACACACACACACACACACACACACACACACTTTTGTGATGCTATTAAGTTTGAGGCCTTTGTTGGAAGCATTTATTTCCTGCTCAAGCATTTTAAAACTCATTCATGCCCAACCTAAACATACTATTCTCTAATCTAACAAGTAAGGACCGGTCCTCCTAAGTGTGGGAACTCATGAACACACTCTATAATTGCCGATGCTGCAGAGAAGAAAATGGATCATAGCGTGACTACTCGGTGACAGAGCTTTTGTACTGGCAGTTAGCCCAGCGAGATAAAGTCAGCGGCTCAAAGCAAGCATCAAAACTGTTTACCTTGGAAAATGGGGCCCAATTTTTTGGCAGATTGTGTTTTGAAGGCCCTGTAGATGCCTTTAATAATGCAGATTTTCTGAATGTTTTGGTCTGGCAGGTCAGCAGCAGATACACTTTTAACAAGGATGTCAATTATAGATGGAGACTGAAAGGTAAAGATGTCATGGCTGTCGACTTTTTCAGAAAAGAACGAACATTTTTCAAAAGTCCAGACCAGACACCTATTTAATTTAGGAGTGTGAGTGGCATCGTTTGCATTCATGTGACCTTGTAAACATTACAAAGCATTGGGTTTTGTGTAGGTGCCAATTTATGAAAACCACGACCTGAATAAACTCTGAGGCAAACAGAAGAAAAACATGTTGGTAATTGTAACTCTATTTTGGGAGTTTGCTTTGGGCATAAACAATTTACTGATCGCAGCAGCTGCTCGATGTTCTTTGTCTGACCTGTTTTTTTTTTTTTTCAAATAATCGGTATCAAATTAAGGCTGTGAATTTCCAGAAAGATGTGAAATACAGGGTGTTGGTGCAGTGCTACATCTGTATCTGAAGCCAGAGAGATGATTGAGGTCAATCTGTGATTTGCTGCCTTGGCCCCAGGGACCGGCTGTGATATCACCAAAGGGCTTAACGTTACGCACAGCTCCCTGGGTTTCACATATATTCTAAAAATTTGTCTTTGCCTCCTGCTAGGACGTAATATCATTTACACGTGTTTGCATTGTCTGTTTTCTAAGCCCAGCTGAAGCAAGACAATCTTGCCTGGGGGCCCACAAATGATTTATTCTCTTCCATCTTCAAGTGTTAATAAATGCCAAAGGCTGTGCTGATGTAATTTTTCTCTTTACTTGTTTTTAATCTTACAAAAAACAGAGCACATCAGCATGTGGGCTCTCTTCTTAGATTTTATTATTTGTCTCATCAGTGAGAAAGATGTCAGTTAGATCACCATAGAAACTTTTTTTTTTAAACCTGCAGCCCCCTGAATATAGCATCATTAAGTTAAAGCCATGCGCTTCGGGTACTAATTTCCTGGAAGGAGATCGATGTTGATCAGAAACTCATCAACCTTCTCACTTTTTTGGTTTTGGGGTGTTCGGGTTGTGGGATGGTAGGAAAAATGGTTATTATTCTGAAAATCTGTGTAACTCTCTGAAAAAAATCATTCTAGTCTTGGCAGCATGCTCTCCTCTTATATTTTCCATGAGTGGGCAGTAATCACAATGTTAATGTAAGAGAGCAAAGACAATTCAGCCACAAGTGACAAGTGAATTTTTGGTGTAAATTCAATGAATAAATAGTTAATGTTAAATAACACATGAAAAGCCTGTTTTGCAGATTTTGAATTATTATCCCTCCATCACTGATTCTTCACCTTATGTCGGCCTGCAGGTGAAAATGCAACATTTGAGTTTGCTGTGATTTATGAGCTCTCGACTGTACTTGTGTGTCTCTCATCCGTAGACCCTCTGCACTGTTTGATATGTTTTTTGTTTAGTTGGTAAAACTGGTCAGTGGTGTTTGAGTCTATGGTGAACAGTCTCTGGCATGATTTGCAAAATACTGCTCTCTGGTGAGTGTCAGACTTTTCATACGCAAACCACATCCATCGATAGAAGTAGTCCCTGTTTTAGGTTAATGCTCCCTGTTCTGTCTTAGTTGGTAGGAGTCGTTCTCCTGTTAGGAATTAACCTGTTCTGTAGCACATTGTCTTTCCTCCATGTTTGTATGTGTTGCCTTCATGCAAATGTTCCATTTGCATCTGTACTGTGCTGATGGAGAAACTGTTGTCCATTTGACAAAGACTTTAGGAAAATCTATTAGCAGAAGAACATAATATTCATAATTTGGTTTTCATTATTATATAATCACCCGGAAATAAAATAGTTTTTGTTACCTTAGAATGAGCCCTTCATATCTACATAGGGAGTGGGTCCTCTTCTACAGAGGCTGCCATGTTTCTGCAGTAGCCGAGAAGGGACAAACCAAACACTAAATCTTGAACGGTCCTTTCACATTTTCTTCAAATTTTGGGACTACGGTACATTTTATGACTAACTTGCTTACTAACTTTACAACCAAGCAAATGTTATTATAATAAATTGTACCTTAAACCTAAAAAAAAAAAAAAAACGAGCCTTAGTGTTTGTTTAAGAATTTTATATTTTTAATCAACTAGAATTGATAAGGAAGAACAAAAGCAGGATTTTTAAATACGAGGCTGTCATTTTGTTGTCAGAGCAATTTTGCTTTGCTCATTATCTATCAGCATATTGCATAAATCTTTTCGTAAATCCAGCCTTTGACAGAATGTGTGGTAAAGGTGGGTAATTGTGTATATCAATTTTCTGATGGATGTGGAAGTTGTGTGTGTGCGTGGGTCTGTTTGTCTTAGTTACTTTTATGTGTTTTGTTTTACTGTCTCTGTGTGTGTGTGTGTGTGTGTGTGTGTGTGTGTGTGTGTGTGTGTGTGTGTGTGTGTGTGTGTGTGTGTGTGTGTGTGTGTGTGTGTGTGTGTGTAACACGATTACCTCTGCTCTGATTCTCCTGACTCGATCAACAGTAGCTCCTGGGTTTCATATTCTCTGCGTTAATGCCATTGACCATCAAAGACAGCTAAAGAAAAACCTGGATGTTCCTTGTTTGTCACACATCCTGTCTGAAGTTAATTCACTTTGATCGCTGAGAGAGGGAGAGGTATGCTGTGCCTGCATGGCCTGGTTCATGGTGCATCAGAGTAAACTTTAACTTTGTAAAAATCCTGCATGCTGTAAAATAAAGCAGCTCATGTAAAATGTTTTATAGATGCAAGCGGTTTGGGGTCATATTCGTTCTTCGACACACTTTATTTGTTGGCGTTTTCCTGGATCTGCTTCACTGTGAGGCTCTTATTGTGATCCTGTTGAAAACTTGAATCTTTCCAGTGGAAAAAGTTTGTGATGTTTGTGTTCTATTGTTGTATGGTTATTCTGTAACTCTTACTTATATACTGACACATCTTCAGGTTGTTCATTAGTCTGTAATGAAGTGGATGACAAATTCAAGTACATCTTTATTCTCACCATAATCTATGGAGGACATCTCAGTGTGTTATATCGTGGAAAAGCTCTGGTGTCCAGTTTTAATGGACATGTATCAGCCAATCAAAATCTCATCAGCTGCTATAAACCAGGGAAGGGCGGCTGTAGCTCAGCTGAGCCAACCTCAATTTCACTGATAAAATTAGGCAGTAAAAACTTTACAACTGAGCACATTTTTGTCATAGTGAATAGTAAAGTAATATGAGCAAAACAGTGAAGGCTGCAGTCTGCATTTTCTAAGACTAAAAATGAAAGGAATCGCAGGTGACGTCAAAAACAGCCTCCTTTTAACCCAGCATGGTGCATGAAGATGAGCTTAAGGGTCTGTTTTATGCTGTTACTTGAATAGATGAGGCTCAGGTCCGTCAGAAACAGATGATACTGAGAGACCAAACAGTATTTATGTGCTCAATTGATACCATCACATAATTTATTCTGAGGATAACTAGAAGATATTTACATTCAAAATGTTTTGAAGAATTATTATTCCTGCAGTATGATGACTATACAGGTAGATATTATTGCTTGTGCAAATGTTGTTCTGTTTCAGTATGTGGCCTTTAAAAGCAGGCAAAGATAATATTGGAGCTGCTCCCAGATATTAAATTCCTATCTATTGTTGTTTCTTAATTACAGTCCTTTCTCTAAAGATATCGAAACAAACAAATGTGTATTTGCATTTTATAATTTTGTGCCGTTGATTAGATTAAATACATATATTTCAAATGACTTGATTGATTGATTTGATTTAAGGCATAAATACATCACCACATGTAATTTTAGATGAACAGAATCACTTGAAATAGTCACAAAAAGATGAAAAATGACATCTGATTACCTTTTAAAATAGACCAAAAAACCTTGTAAATTAATTTTTTATATTGATCAGAATTTGGAGCAGTTGGTAATACAAATTCATTTTGCATGTCATACCTACTTTTCATATCACCTTGAAGCTTGAAATTTGTTTCTTATTTTTTTTTGTCTTAACATAGTAAACCAGTTTGTGCTTCTTTACGTTCTACTGGAATACATTTACCGGCCAACAAATGAAACCATGTCATTACATCTGCTGTCTGTGTTTCTTGAATCACTTAAAAAAAAAAGTTGCGTCTGGTGACTGACCTTTTTGGGCCTGACCAATTCTTTGCAAATCATCTGCTGTATTAAAGACCTTCACAGCTCGTGCTTATCCCACAAAGCGTATTGTCTCTATCACCACTTGTCTTGAGCATCTTTGCACTGGAAACTTTTATACATCTACAGGCTTCAGAGTTAACGATCTGTGGAGGTTTAGTTTCGTTTGTATGCTGGGATCTCTTCTGAGTCGCTAACTTGGCTGCCGGTTGAGAATGCAACGGACAACCTCTGTTCACACATGCTGCGTTGGCAAACTGACGCCTGAAAGTGATGCTGTCGGAAGTGATTGTTCTGCTTGTTTCCTGTCCATGTTTTCAGTCGTTATGTAGGTGCTGCGAAGGAAACGAAGCATGAGCTAACTGTCAGACTGACTAGACGTAGTAGCGCACTGCTTTGTGGAGCGTTTCAGCAGGGTTTTATTAGTGAGAGGCTACAGAGATGAGTGAATGTTCATCAACATTTGTGAAATAGTAAGTAAGAACATGTTTCATGCATCAAACAGTTTGTTTGTTCAAAGCTATGGAAATCCTATAGAGTGTTTTCGTATGTGTTTGCACTGTAAGTGATTGGGAACAGTTGGACTTTAATCAGGCGAATGTTTTTTTTGACTCGTGTTAAAATGTCCGTACATTGTTAAGAGTGCTGTTCAGAGGAAGTGGTCTAATTGAGCCCAATCACTGTAGGTTGTTTTAGCTACTGTATCAGTGTGTTGGCTATTTTTGTCCTGTCTTCTGCTTTATTACGAGTGTTCATGGTTCTGCTGTTGATTTTTAGTTATTAACAAAAGATTGTTTTCTTCTAGATAATAATACGATATCCATACATTCAACACGCAGTAAGCTCTGTAGATCCTCCAAAGATGAAAATAAATTGAAGTTGGGTTTTGTTGGTTCACTAATGGTGCAGCTATCAATTGTCAGAAAAAAAAAAGAGAGACTTTTGTTTACGTTTGCAGCCAGAGAGTCCCCGATTGAGCTCTCTGCCCCAGTACTTTTTTAATTCTCCTCTTCATCAGTTGGTTGTTATGCTGGTATTTGCTTGTAGCACTCAGGAAGTGGTTTACCTCGATGGAGGATGGTAGAAAAGAGGCCTATAAGAGCTCACAAAGCAAATGACACATTCAGACATTTAGACTGAAACCTATGCTCAGTCATTTAGTTAAAAATTGAAAAATTTACCTCCGTCCTAGTGGAGGTACATTTGTCACCTATTCCTTAGACCTTGGAGTCATCATCTTCTAGGAGTGAAAATCATGCAAATTCATGGGAAAAAAATTGTTTGAGACTAAAATGTTGCTTTTATTTTTGTTTTATCTCAATGTCAAGGACTGATATTTTTTTTTTTTAACATAATAGACCAAAGACAATAGTCAAGAAACACAAGAAAGAAATTGCTCAGCACTTGGTTGCGCAGTAGCTTAAGCTTGGATCTGTTTAATTGGGTCACTAAAATGCAGCACTTTGCACTTTGCTGTGGTGCGTTAGACCAGGACTCACCTTAAAAGATCACTCAAGTTCAGAGACACTTTATTTGTAAGATGAGTTTACCAGAACTGTTACTTTGCAACAGATGACTTCCACATTTTATTTAGTGATGGAGTTATTTAAAGTTTCAGCTGATAACTTTGTGGCTTTTATGAACAGTCGCTCAGCTTCTCTCTCCGTCTCCTCTCACAGGCCGTTTACTGCTGCTGAAAGGATGATGTTAACGATAATGGGAGGAGGCCACGGCCGAAGTTGCAGCCCTCGCTAGACTCATCCATTCTCCCCCGGTTTACCCCTCCGCCATCACCCACTACTGCATTCCATTCCCCCTGGTGCCATGGCCAACCACCTGGAGCTGATCCAAGAGCTGCAGCAGCTGGACAAAGTTCCCAGCCTGGAGAGGCTGCGGGCGGCCCAGAAGCGACGCACTCAGCAGCTGAAGAGATGGGCCGTATACGAGAAGGAGATGCAAAACAAGAAGCGCAAGGCGGACAAGAAGGGGCGCAATGCCAACAACCTCCTGCAATCAGAGTCCAAGAGGCACGTGTCCTTTGCTGCCAGCGTGGCTCTTCTGGAGGCATCGGCCAGGAACGATCCGGATGAAGGTAGGAGCTGAACAGAATATTAATAATATATGCAAATAAAAAAAGAGAGGTATAGCTTCAATCAAAAATGTGCCAAGTTTATGAGAAATAACAACACAAGCTACACAAAAGCACACATGAGCAATAGACTAAACAAAGTGCAGGCACCTTGGATTTAGTTTTGTTGTAATGAGACCGCACATTAAAAATAATGTGCTGGGTTTTATTTGTAAGTTAAACCCGACACAAAGCTCGGTGATGCCACATTTGAATAATTACCCTAATTTCAGCCTCACCTCACCACTTTAGCCAGATATCAAAATGCCAAGGTCAGGAAAGCGATTAGCTGGGCTTGCCCACTTAAACTGCAAGTCGAAGTCACTCCATTCGAATTGAATTTGTTCTGCTAGGAGACTATTTTATCATTGGGTAATAATGGAGTTGTCAGATGAAACTCTGCCAGTCTTTTAATTAAAATTTCAACGGATGGTGCCCCCCTATGTGGAGATAATAATTGTTTTCCTCCAGTACAGACAGTCCCACGACGGTGTGGCTGTGTTAATAGTTTGTCTGTGATGCAGGAATGATAACAGGCTGCTATCTTTTAGATATGGCATCTAATTTAACGTCACTTTAACCTGAAATTGGATTGAACTCTCTTTTTTTCTCTATCATAACAAACACAGCCCATGGCGGTGCTACTGTACATTCGTTGCTTGTGCAAGCTGTCATCACAGATAGGAAATACGGCGAGAGGCTACTGTATTTTCATAAATATTCTTACAGAGCAGAAGCACCTCTGCACTGTGTGTTTATACTTACCCGTGTACACATATGCATATGCACATGGACTGTGAGCTGGTTTGAATGAGCTCCAGCTGGAGTGAGAAACATTGGATGTATTGGAATTTTTGATGCCTGATGGTCTGAAGCTTTGATATAACCAGTATGCAGTAAAAGGATGTTACCTCACGGGTAAAAAGGAAAGGTTTTGATCATTTAGGTCTTTAGATTATTTTAAAAAACCACAGGAGGTCGCCAGGAACAGACAAATTCTACTCATCAATAGTAGGCGTTTTTGGACCGGAGGGACTATTTCGCCGTTCTAAGAACAGTGGGAGGGGTTTCCCCCTTTTGTGTGTCCGCACCAGCAAAACCTTTTTCGTTCCTATAACTACGTTTTGGGGGACTTTTTTTTTTTTTTAAGCTCCTAACTCTGCCTGGGTACTCTTCCTCTCCTCCGTTGCAATAGGAACTGTCATGACACACACAGGAGCACAGACAACCGCCGTGTTGAAAACACAGTAAGCAGGTAAACTTCAGCTGCGAACAAAGCCTTTTGTTGATGCCTGATTCAACAAAGAGAAATAAAAACGTTGCTTTGTTTATGTGCTGCTGCGCAGCGGCGTGATGCTATTTGAAGCACAGTGATGTGATTGTCTGACTTCAGACACAACACGTTCCTGAAAATGTTTCACAATACAAGCCTTTTCATGGGGGGGGGAATCTCTTTCTTATAAAAGGCTACAGGGGTTTTAGTTTGAAAAATACAGGAAGTGTTGCGTTTCTATTGACCCGTAATGCAGTAACTGACAATTATGCAAAATGTTACTCTTCTGCTTGTTTTTATTGGTCCTCTTGAACGAAACACGCTTTGGTTCTTCGAACAGATAAAATACAAACATGAATTTCAACCGGGTCAAGTAAACTGAAAACTGTATTTCCTCAATTAGTGAAATAAGTGGCGGAGGGTCGAATAAATGTATATTTAACATGAGTCTTGTCTATTTTGTAACGGTTTGAATTGAAAGATGTTGAAGCACTTTTTCCCCCCGCTGTCCAATCACAGTGAAGGAGGGGTGGTACAATTACACACTGGCCGCTGATTGTACCTTTCAGTGTGACTGAGCAAACTCTAGTACGAACAGCGTATCCAGATAATAATCACAGTGAAGAAAACAGAAGCTGTAGCAATAGTCTGGTTCATGGTGCTCATAGGATAAATTCTAATAACTTTGATGATCTGCAGACTTTTACTATAGCACCAACATGAGCTTGATATTTGGTTGTCTGAAAAAAGTCCCCAAATGTTATCTTTCAGGATGCATTATAATGATGTAGATATAAAACAATTTCAGCATGTGGATGCATGGATGTGCAAATTAATTAACAGCTCTGTAAATTAAATTTACAGCAATTTCACAACTAAGCTCAACATTATAACCTTCATGGCGGCTGGATTTATTGCAGGACTGTTGTATCAGACTGCATTAGTTTTAACAAGATGTCATTATTAAACTAGAACCTGAGAGGATTTCATAAATATCTGAATATTAGGCCAGAAGTGAATGGCTGACATTTTCTTTCTGTCCATTATCAGTTAATCCTGAAGATGTTCGGTAATTAGACAATTTCAAAGCTCATTATTTGAGTCCCTTTCTTGGAAATAATAAACATATATTTACTCGTCAGCATGCTTACACTTAAAGTGATTTTTTTTTCTCATAATAAATGTGCTGCCCCGTGGCTCTCACTGTGCATCACTGGGCACATGAGAGCACATTTCTTTGCTTTGTTTTGAGCAATTTCTGATGTGCAGAAGCTTCATCAGTTCGTATACTGCTGACAATGCCTGGGCATAGAAAGGTTTGCTATTGCTGTGGTTTAATGAGGGTGACTACGAAACAGGCAGAGAGATAAAAAGAAAAGGGAGACGGCATGTAGTGTTGCCCACACAGCTCCATCAGCAGCTGGCTGGCTCAGGAGCTTCATAATCTCTTATCTCATTCCCTCTGGTCCCCAAATGCTCGATCAGGCGTCATGACTCCACACGGTATGCTGCTCCAGCACACAACTCACAGGCTCTGGGTTTCTTTTACAGAAATATTATGTGACAATATCTTGGATTCTCTTGTAAAATCATTTCAAATATAGGGTTGTGTAAAAGAAAAAAGAAAAAAGATGTAGGTCACGATGGGAATGTGTATGAGCGTCTTTCATGAACATAACATACGGCGCATTTTCAGAAATCAGAGCTGTTTATTTGACAGAAGTTAAACCTGCAGTCTAACAAAACAATGTCTAGTGAAGCCAAACAAAGCAGTGGTGATTTACTGATGAGGCTGGAAATAAAAGGAGACACTTATCAGCTGTTCTACATGGAGAGAGCGACAGGACAAATAAAAGCAGTAAAAGAGAAAGATTGGAACTGACTTTGACCTGCGGCTGACTCTTCGGCCTCGAGGCCATAATAGGATGAGAGGTTGGATTGGCTGGAGCGACTCGCATTTATAATCTCTTATTGGATGGCGTAAGCGAGTTGCTTCCTGCGATTCTTTCCCTGCAGTCAGAGCATCAGTCAGGCGATGTGTGTGAGCTCATGCCAAGAAATATGTGTGTGATTGCTAGTATGTGTGCTTTATAGATGGAATATTTTCTGTTTGTGATGCGTTTTGTAAGATTTACTATATCTGGAACAGTGAAACTAGGATCTGTGCACATGCACACATGCTTGTTTTTAAGTGAATATGTTTGTGTGTGTGTGTGTGTTCTCTTTCCTCTCTGAACTACAGTGTTCCTGTCATTATAACTTCCTCTCTGGAAGCTGTGGGAGCAGACTCACCAGGCAGGGAGGAGACGCAGCTATAGTAAAGCCGCAGAGGACACAATCTATACTTGAGCTGAAGTTTGTGTGTTGTTGTAAATGTGTTTGTGACAAGAAGAGAGGAAAAAGCCAGAATGTGTTCATTTGAATATTTGAGTTTCCCTGACTATAAATAAACTTTGTAATGCGTGTCTCCAGTTGTAGAAAAACGGGTCTGCGTTTGTGTGCATGTCAAAGGGGGTATGAAAGCAGATAATAGTATGTCGGAGAGGACTCAATGGAAAAGGATGCTGGGGAGTCTGAGCTCATTTCTTCTCCCTCCGGCGGCCACCATCCTGAACCCTCTGCCCCTTCACGGTGATGAGGATTGATGGCTGTGAAATTACTGTGAAGCACTGCAGTGTCTTTCTGTGTGACTCTCTGGCCATTAAGACTGATAGGATTTCTCCTGTCTGGAGAACCGCTGTCCTGCAGAGGAGCAGCCAGTGGGGTCAGAAAGGACAGACACACACAGAGCATCGATTGACCTGACATTTCCTCTTGAAACCGCTGTATTTGATGAGGTTGTCAAACAGCTCGGATATGATTGAAGGAGTCGTGAATGTCTTGGGCTGGTAACCGAGCTCTGATACTATGATGGCACTTACTGAATTGCTTTGGTACTGGAAAATTGACTTGTCATTCAATAATAAACTTTGTTATGTTTATGCTGGAGTAAATTTCATAAAACAAAGTAAAGCTCAGTTGGGGCAAAGCATTTACCATACGTAGCCTCTACTTGGGCGGTGGCTCAGCTCGATAAAATAACTTGGTTTCAACTTAACCAAGTAAATCTAATGACTAAATGACTAATTTTGCTCTTTTCAAATACATTTTTGAACAAATACCTGAGATGTGCTACAGTGACTGGAGGCTCCTCAGTGTGCAGCCAACCAGCTAGAATCTACCAATAGCATGTGAAGAACATCAATTAATTTGGTTATAGCTTGATGTGAGGTGTTTAGAGTATATTTGTTATTTGTAGCTACAGAAAACAACTGCGCCACCCGTTCCCTCTAAACTGCAGGAAAACTAAAGATTTGGAATGGAAACATGTCATATAATTACCTTTCTTTTATCTTTGGATTTTATCAAATTGTTATTGAATGAAGTAGTGCTCAGGAGGTGACATTGAAGACAAGGTACAGGTACTAGAAAAGAAGATTTTTTTTTTCTTTAACGATACCCAGCCCAATGAATTTCTGTTCAAAAAGGAAAATAAACAACTCCAGTGAAAAAACTCAAAAAAGTTGGAGTCTGCAGGTAAAACATAGCAACAGAAAGAAAAGAATGTGAACATTTATGGTTACGGTTGTTCGGGTGACTGTGACTCAGATGGTAGAGCAGGTTGCACTAATCATAAGGTTGGCGGTTCGATCACCGAGTCCCCCCGTCCACATGCTAATGTGTCCTTGGGCAAGACACTGAACCCCAAGTTGCGCCAGAAGGCAGGCGAGCACCTTGCCACCTTTGGTGTGTGACTGGGTGAATGGGAGGCAACCTGTAAAGCTCTTTGACACTCTAAGGTGATAAAGCAATACATAATTACTCATAATTCTTATCTAGCAGTATTTATGATTAAAACAACACCATCAGGTGAAGTTAAGCTATGCAGGCAGTTGAATCCTACTGCTGATTAGCTGACTTTAAGTAGGTGAGTGACAAACAGGACTTCCAGTAACGGCTTTTCAGAGTGTCCTTGAGAAAGGCTGTGAACTTCCAAGCGTCTTCCGACAAGTATGTCTGGCTATGCAACTCTGCCTTCATTTGTGCTTGAATGTGTGTATTGTATGGGCTGACTTATGGTAGAAAAGAGGTTGCTCATATGACATGTTGTCTCACCTCGTCTGAAAGCACAAGTGGTTCGTTTTTCAGACACACTCAAAGCTGGAGTAAAAAGGAGGCTGTCGTACAGGGACCCGGTTATTGTTGCCATAAACAGTTTGTGTACGAAAGAAAAAAATGGAGCTTATTATTTGAAACCCAACTTACTTTCTCACATATCTGCTCCTGGCCAGTGACGGCATTAAGTGGGTGTTTATGTTGTTTCCAGAAAATTGCAGACATTGTTAGACACAGCCACACCAACTCAAAGCGGTGTGTGGAGGCCGTTTGATCATCCGACAAGCAGATATGGTGGAGTCTAATAGTGCTCATAAAATGCTTGAGTTTTCACTTTGAATTGATTATTACTCATTGGTTGTGTTTCTACTGGGTAAAATATCCAAAAGTATACTTCTGTACACTTAAAAAAAAAAAAAAAAAAAAAATACTACTCCCACTATAATAGATATTAATGTTTCGGTGCAACTTCTACCCTCAGGCATTCAGCAAGTTGTACAATAAACACATTTTATAGCATTCATGAATATTTTAATAAGATAACTACTAATTCAAGGCATGAAGCAAGTGAATATCCAAAGAAGGAAGATATTAAGCACACAGGAAAGTGGAAGGATATCTGTCGGCTTGGACACGGTTGCTATTTGCATTTTTTAATTGTTAATCAAACATGGATAATTGACAAGGATTGTGTGAAATAGAAGGGTATCAGTGGGAAAAAAACACACTTGTTCTTCTGAAATTGTGACTATTTGGAGATTCAAGTGTTTCAAAGATCATGCGACTGAAGACATCTACAAGATTTGTGATCATGTGAATGGCAGCAGTGTGAAATGGAGTCATATTTTGCCCTTTCTTGAACCCAGTCTGTGCGTTTCCCAACCCTGGACTCTTTTTATTCACCAACTCACGTGGCAACACCCAGAGCCTCAATTACCACTTATTCCCCACTGAAAACTTGTAACTTAATGTTTGAGAAGCCACACTTTAAAATCCAAATTCCATTTTTAGCCATGTGGCTTTTGCCTTTGGTTCACCGCCGTTTTTTGTGCTATGTCATCACCATCAAAATACAGAGGAGGAATGAGTCTAGATTTCAGGATTGAAAAATATTCCTCCTGTGAGTAACAGCCTCTTGGAAGGAGAATTCACATGTGGTTTTGTCTCCTTTTTTCTTTCTTTCTTTCAACTTATTTGTTTGCAAATTAGGTCTCAGAGGAGCTTCTGTCTTCTTCTGCTGTCTTATTAGAGATAGGCTTAGCTGCTTCCAGGCATATGGCATCAACAGAGTGGTATTAAAAAAAAACCTCACAAGAGAAGAGTAAAAAAAGAAGAAAAAAAAAAGGCATGAGCAGCACAAATAAAAATACATCACATCAGATTTAACCGCTTGTCCTGAAAACACTGACCTTTCACAGTGATGTCCGCTGTGTCTCAGTTCATTGTGACCATCTTTCTGATTCTTTGTTTAATTTCCAGGAAGAAACACACAAACACTCTGTGCAGGTTACCCTTTACTCCTAGTTTCAAATGCCAGTAGGGGGATTTAAAGTCCCTCTGCTGGCATTGATTAAACCTCTAAAAACTCATCTCTGTTTATCAAAATTCGATTATTTTTTTTTTTTCCAAGAAAAAAAAAAATCCTCTAATTCCTGAATGTGGCACAGATGTAACTCTACATTTTTGTCTACATTTAGTACACACTAATCTTTTGAATATGAAAATGTTTTTTTTTTTTTTTTTTTTTTTCTCGTGTTTTTTTATTTAGTTTTTTCAATTACATACAGAGCAATGTTACAGGTCTGGTCCATAAGAAAAACAAAATTAGATAAATAATAAATAAAAGGATACAACATGGTAAAATGAAATAGTTATTGTACACATTGATCCGATTTAAGTCCAATGTTCCCAAATTCAGTCATTTGTCCACAACCTTTATCAACTTAAGTTGAAACTATATTTAAGTCTCATAGATTCCAGCGGTCTCTGCCATTTCTGCAGAAAAAGTCACTGGAAACAAAATAACATTTTAATGAATTTTTTTTTAGGAAAACTGATCAACTTTTGACATCAATTAGTCACCTAAACAGGCACTACTACATCTGGGTTGACAGCTTGTGATCACATTTAACTCTTGTTTCCATGATAGTTGAAACATTTCTTGTCAGTGGCTTTAGACAAAGTCAATGACCCAATGAATGCAATGGTAGGTAGGTAGGTAGGTATTTACTTTATTAATCCCCGAGGGGAAATTTTTTCGCTACAGCAGCATACAGAAGCAATAAGATAATAATAGAAATAATAGAATCAAATACTAGAATATAATATAATAATAGAAAAGCAATAAAATAGCAGTAAATAGCAGTAAGAAATATAAATATAAAATATACAATATAAAATGCACAGTTTATACAGTACATTATATATCTATATATATTATATACAAACAAACCAAGGACACAGTCAACATATATATATATATATATATATATATATATATATATATACAGTACAGTATATATATCTATATATATTATATACAAACAAACCAAGAAACACAGTCAACAGTGTAATTGTACTGTGATGGATTTTGCCAGAGGTGAGTTATTGTACAGTCTTATGGCAGTGGGCAGGAATGATCTCCTGTATCTGTCCTTGTGACAGCGGAGCTGGAGAAATCTTTTAGAGAAAGTGCTCCGCTGTCCCTGCAGCAGGTGGTGGAGAGGGTGGACAGGATTATCCAATATGGACAATAATTTGTTCAGCGTCCTCCTCTCCACCACCTTTTCCAGGCTGTCCAGTTTGTAGCCGATGATGGAGCCGGCCTTCTTAACCAGTTTGTTAAGTCTGTTGGTGTCACCGGCTCCAATGCTGCTCCCCCAGCAGACCCCAGCGAAGTACAAAGCACTGGCCACAACAGATGGTAGAACATCTCCAACATCTCGCTGCACACATTGAAGGATCGAAGTTTCCTCAAGAAAAAGAGTCGACTCATCACCTTCTTGTAGACAGCATTGATGTTGGTCTTCCAGTTCAGTCTGTTGTCGATGGACACACCCAGGTACTTGTACTCCTCAACCATGTCCACCTCCTCTCCCAGAACTCTCAGCGGTTGTGGAGCCGTCGCCATGTGATGGAATGTGTCCAATGTGATGGAAACAATAACTTCCAAACAAACCAACCTGGTCTAACTAATGGAGAATCTCACTCCGTTCATCAGATGCAGTCATTAACATGTTTTTACATTGAGATGAAGGAGTAATGAGCTGAGCACATGAAACAGAGCTACATACAGGCCATATTAAAAATAAACAGTGCTGTGCAGTGAAGATGCAGGTCTCTCCGTAACGAGATCAATGTCACTGCTCTGTGTTAGTTTGCTGTGAATACGTTGGACCAAGACAAAAGAGAATCGGTAAACTTCAGACGGTTTGCACTCACAGACATAAAAGGATGGACTTTTGAACCAGATTCAGGAGCCAGTAAAAGCCGCCTCAAGCTTGTGATTCATCCCCTTCTTTCAAATGCTTTCAAATTCTGTAAAACACCGAATCTGATATGAAAGCCAGTGATATGCTAAGTGATTCAGAGGCTAATTTCAGTCACGCAGATGGCATCTCCTTATCCTATTTTTCTTTTCTTTAATTTAATTACAAAGCTTCACAGATCTTCTGAAAACTATTGTTTTGTTTTGTTTTGTTACAGAGTCTTGACCTTTTTTTTTACATTTAATTAAATACACAGGTTTTGAATAAACGTTGAGTAAACCCAAAGCCTTTGAAACTATTTCATAAAGTTTTCTCTGCTCAGCAAAAACATGAGGTTGTTTTCTCATATGTGCAGCTATACTGATGTGACCTCTGACAGCTGTAGTATAAACTGGCCAGTCTCTGCGGTGCATCGTGGGTTGTAACACAGATAACTACGAGGGTGAGCAGTGTGTTAGGACACATAACCCTGAACTGAACAGTTATCCATTCCTGTTTATCACACGTTGAAATGTAACATGTTTTAGATGCTGTTCCACATTTCTACACTCCAAAAGGAAGTCAAGATAAATTAAAACATCAATATATAGTTGAACCAAGCCTTTTACTCCAGTATTTATTATGTAGCTCTGTGTGTTTCTGTCACTGTGCGCGTGTTAGATTAAATCTCTTCAATCTAATATAAAAAAAACAGGCATTATCCTTTTTGAATTATCATCTTTTAGTCAGTGGAGAGAAAAAACATCAGCGACAATTTAAGTAATTAAAACAAAAATACCAAAAAATTATTGGCTTCAGCTTCTTAAATATTAATACTTTATGGTTATTTTTTATGTTTGTATGATAATAAACTAACATTTGTTGTTTGGACTGCTGCACGGACAGAAAAAGCCACTGAAAACTTTGTCATCTTAAACTTGAGCTTTTTTTCCAGTTTTTTTTAATATTTCGTAGACATGTTCCTATTGCATTTCTAATATTACACTGATGCTTTATGGGTTGTACTCTGACAGCTGCTGCACTGCTCTCTGTAACTGATTTAATGCACCTCACTGGCTCCCATCCAGTATTTAAAGCTCCCTCATACATATTACCAACACTACCTACAAACAATACAACACAAATGTACAAATTGTTTACTGTTGTCCTGCACTGTGTTTCTGTCACCTTTACTGTTATGTTGCAATGTCTGTTACGGCAACTGAGACAACAGTGTATAAGCTTTTTGTTATGCTGTAAGCTTAGTATAATTATAATAACAATAAAGTTGAATGGAATACTTGCTTGAAGCCACTGACCAAAAGATAATAATAAAATATATTCTGTTCCATGAGATTTGAAACAATCATTTAAACCTGTCAAGCACAAACTCTGCATTTACTGCATCTAATCTGCAAACATTGTAAAGTGCCATATAGCATTTTTGGCATCTTTTTTGCATCTTTTCTGGTTACAAAATTAAGCCGCTTCACTTAAAGCCAAATCAAGGCTCCTCAACCACCACCTCCTTGCATTTCTGTGTTCTCCTCTTCATCATCGCATCGTGGATGATTTTATGTGACACTGGGACTGGTTGATTACTCAAGTGGGATTTGGCATTTAATTTCCCTGAGCAGGACTGCGGCAGTGACACGTAACCTCGCGCAGGTGGCATCTATTGAATGCTCCAGTGATTAGGAGGTCCAGTCTCCCTCTCCTGACATCAGTAGATTTGAAAAGCTGTCTCTTTTTTTTTCTCTGCTGCTGGATTGTGAGACTTTTCTTTCCTGTCAGCCCTTTGTGATTAGAGCAGTTTTTATGGAGTCTCAGGCAGCCTTCAGGTCAACAAAACTCTACTACTCTTCTCTCTTTTGATCCCTTCTGCCCTTCTAGTTCTCTCTTTCTGTGCCCCTAAAAACAGATTATTGTTTGGGCTCGTCAGACTTGGCTCCTCCAGGCGTTGCTGCTCTGTAGCCTCCTCCCTGCCATGCTAGCTCATGTGCCTCAGCCCGGGCAGAGGGGACTGACTCATCCAGGTCATGTGACATAATTTAGGATTAACAATGGGTGGAAAGAGTAAAGATTCAAAACTGGAAGCCACACGATTGGTTAAACTAGAAGTTGCAATGCTGCGTGGAGTGTAAATGTTTGTAATGTGGCGTCACTGGTTGGTGTTAGAAGAGCAGGATGCACTGGATCGAGGAATTATCAGAATTTTGGCTAATTCAGTCACATATTTGAACACGTTTTTTGGCCGTGTAACTGTCTCACAACAACAAAGAGTCAAAGTTGGCCACTTCACTGACTGTGCTTCATTGTGTTTTCACTAAAGCACAATTCTCTTCTCGTATTTCTTTCTTATCTGTGTACCTCTTTTCAAACTGCTCACTCAAAGGTCTATTGTTGCTCTCTGCTGGTTTAGGTGCATCTTTAGTGAACTGTGCTGTATTAAGCATTAGTCTGCCAACAGGTTTGCTGAGATCTCCCTCTCCTCCCCTCTTTCACATCAGTCAAATCTCCTGGGAGAGCCCCGACTCTCAAGTTAACTCCTATTTCCATGGTAACTGAGGCAGACATAGAGAGGTCCAGGCAGCTGTGGCCCGCAGCTACACAGCGGCAAAGGCACAAATTGTGCATCATCATTGCGGCACCTGAATGGGATAGTATGCGGGAGAGCATCGGATGTGGTTGTGGCTAAAGGGCTGATGGAAATTGAACTGTCATAGGTGGGGGTCCAAATCACAGTCGGTGCATATAAGAAAAGTAAAGAAATAAATCATTTTGGCATTATATCAAAGAGTGAACATGAATGACTAGCATTAAATTTGACATAAAAATCAGGTTTCATATAATTGGTTAAACATTTGGAAGGTACACTACACATCCACTAAATTACAGACATGGAGGAAACTCTCCTGAGAAAACGTCTGATATTTTCCTAAAGTAAAGGTGAAAAGTAAGCCGTCACAGACGAAACAAATACTTGGATATCATACTTCTGTTTCAAATTACTGACCATGCCAGAAACCAATAATCAAAATAAATAACGTACTATGGTGATTGTCCATTCAAGTCCCATTGAAACACAGCAAGAAGAAGGGGGTGCCACACGATGACGTCATTAAAAAAATATCAGTCAAACTTCAAACAAGGGAAAACATTGTGGAAACAGTGATGGAAAAGCTGACACATACTGTGACACAACAAGAAGCCCAACTTGAAGAAAAACATCAGACAAGAGTGAAAATGGTGCAAATAAATTCATCAGCAGAACTGCATTTTATCAGCGACTGTGAGTGAAGCCCACCAGTGTGTGCGCTGTCCTGCTGAAGGCATTGAAGTGTCCGTGTGAGTCGGGGTTGATCCACCGCTGCCAATCCCCTGAATGCTTGTTCAGCACCCCGCTGCTCCCCCACTCCTTCTAAATCATTTCATGACATCCTCCAGTGTCTCTCCACCTGCTCACCTCCTCAGTGAGCAAACAGGCCTCCACCATAAATCCTAAAAAAAGATTCTGGATTATCCAACAAGGATTAGTCCTCAACAAGCCAAACAGGGACAGCCACATTAACATCATTTAGACTGATGACATTAAAATCCTATTGTACTGAAAAAAGTTTATTTCTATTGTTTCTTCTACAGCATGTCTTAAAAACTAAACCTAAATACATTTTGATAAGAGGTTTTAAGAACTCAAGAGTCAAAGAGCGGATTAGATAAAAGATTTAGAGTGGATAAAATACCAGTCATAACATAGCCCGTCTCCCTGCCATCTTTATCAGATTATTACTGAAGCCATGAATCCAAATGGGGGCAGTGGAGTGGAGCTGCTATTGGCAACCATTGCAGCTGGTTAAAAACAGAGGAGCTGTCAATCAAGATAAACAATAAACCTAAAAATGTACCCCTCTTTAAGCCTCAGATTCCTTCAGTGGAACAATAATTCCCACCAGAAATAAAATGAGCCCTTGAGAATCGACTGATTTTGTTTTTGTGAAAATTTGACATTTTATCGACTCACTTCTGTAAGATCTGGTTATTTTTGAGGCTCCATCTAAAGGCCAATAGAAGAACTGCATCAATACGCACTTAAGAATCATCCTTAAGAGTACTTCACTGATTTATTATTGCACTCTTATAACCTTAGAAGAAAATAAGTATATATTTTTAGATATTATAACGCCAACATTTTTCAGAACCGCTAACATCTGTAAGATTAGGAGCACAATTTATTGTAAACTCATTTTGTAACAGCCTTGGTTTTCTGAATATATAACAATATCAGACCATATCTTCTTGCAAACAAGTATGTGTAGGCAACAAAAACCATTTGAATATCTTAATATATGTTGTGCTAAATAATGTTCAGCTAAAGCTTTTGAATTTGATGGTTTAGGGAGGAGCAGCTCTTTTACAAGAAACAGCTCAGTGGATCTTTCATCCTCTCCTCTGTCTTCTTCCTTCTTCTGTACTGTTAGTTGAGAGAGGTTGGTTGAGGCTGCCGGTCTCACTCCAAAAGGTAACATATTATTAGTGCTTGTAGCTCATTCATAACAATTCACTATGTAAAACAAAGTGGCTATGGATGAAAACTAAGCAGCGGTCAAATATGTCATAACTATACATATTTTATGTTCTCCTGTTAATTATAAACATGTCTAGATTTGAATCCTAATTTAACATTTTATGTTGGTTTACAAACGGGACACGGATTATCTTTATTATATCAGTTGGCCTGTATTATGTGAAATAATACCAGTAAAAATAAGTTGGAACTAATATGGTTTAAGGCAGCTTGGCCTGAGGTTTGAAAGATTTATATAGAGGGGAGGATGATCAATTAAAATGTGTTGGATGCTTTTTAAAATAGCTGGTCCTCTCTCCATCTGTCTCTGCATCTGAAGTGGCGTGACTCATTATGAAACCCGGTCGGATTACTTTTCTCAGCACGTATAAGATCCAACACAGGAAATGTTGCTTATTGTTATATTTTTAGCATGCCAGCAGCAGGGCTCTTTGCTGATGCTGTTTTGTCAGTCAATCCAGCACTTTTATTCCAGACTGAAATATTTCAGCAACTGTTTGATGCCATTAGATGTGGTGCAGACATGCGAGGTCCCCAGAGGTCAAATCCTTCAGACAGTTCTGATGTCCTGACTTTCCCCCGAGAGCCGGCAGGATAAAGTTTTAACTTAACATCTACTCGGTGGATTGGCTAAAAATTTGGTACACACATTCATGGTTCTCAGAAGATGTATCCTAATGACTTTGGTGATCCCATTAACTTTCCACCAGGCTCCATCATCTGGTCAAAATTTTAAGATGGGCGAACAGCGTAAATCGGTGTGTGTCCTAGAAGTGGGGGAATCATCAATGTCTGGACTATTGGCTTTTCTATGTTGTAGAACAATATTTTGGCCTGATTTTCTGAAGTTTGGGGTCGATGTTTGTCCATTTAATAAATTCACTTGTATTATGTAAATTGCTTCATTTAGATAGTTCCACTATTAATGGCAGTAAAACGCAGAACAGACTCTTCATACTAAGCTATACTGACATATTAAAATGAGCTGAAAATGGTGCTGTTATTTGAGATGGGATTTACGGACTTGAGATTAATCTGATGAAATGTTTGTCTTGATATGACCTTGATTTTTCTCTCTCCAACTAACATTTGCGAACATCAGAATGACGCCTGGAATTTGTCGTTGGGTCCACATGATTATTGGGGCCACCTGTCAAAGGCTTTGTCTGTTAATTATGTTGTTCAGTGCGTTCAAATCATCTTCCCAAATTACAACCTTAGATCACTGGAGTATGTTATGTTTATTCTTTTTCAGCATTAATTTGCTCACGGTGACCCAGAGAATACCTGCTGTATCCCAACCCACAGTTTGTTGTGTCTTCCAATTGCCTATCCCTGCAGTGCTATCCAACTACATCTGTTAAAGCAGCGTAACATACAATTAAAGTCCCTTAATAGCTCATCATGTGGAGGATAATTATAACACTGCAGAATACTAATTATATCAGTGATCTTCACTCCTAACGTCCTACTAAAACCAATGTCATTTCGCTGCTACTTATGGACGTGCCGAGTGGCCTACTTTTCTTCACAGCCGGAAGGAAGGAAGAGAAAACTAGCTTGCCTGAAGAGCATTTGGAACACAACTGTGTTATTTTGTGGAAACTGCTGCACTGACTTTGTTTAGGGCTATTTGGTTTAAAGTATCTCATTTGTGGGAAATTATGCACACTGATGAGCATGTGCACCACCTTCGCCTTTTTCCATTTGCAGTAAATTTGTGAAAAAGTATTGAAATGGGGTTGTTACAAAACCCAATGATGGCTGAACCGACAACTGCAAATATTTCTATCAATTACCGCAGTATTGTTTGGCTGAATTACAAATAATCAGTGAAGAGCGCTGTCTCCAGTTTCTATCATGCATCTTTACAATGCTTTGAAATAAATAAATAAAAATTAAAACAACAAAAATTTCATTAAATTAATTAATCTTTTAACATGAACTTTATATGAATACAATTATTTCAACTGGAAACTTTTGTTACCATTTTAAGACCCACATTATTTACAAATTATTTAATATGCGTTCCTGAGGTTAAAACTTGCAATAACAAGCTGTAATCAAAACATATGTATCAGATCAGGTCCATATTAAGAAATGCAGATGATGCAGATAAATCATGGACATCCTGGAATCATGTTAATCTGTTGTTATGGACAAACTAATTTTTCTCTTGTCTCGGGTTTTGTTTTTTTAATTGAAAAATGCAAAATTCTCCACTATGCTCATTAAATATTTGCCGACTTTGCTGCTGAGCAGACGGAATGGATTATCCTTCACAAAAACTGGAAATCACATTATGAGAGCGGATAAAATCAGTAAAGTTGTTTTGGAAAACCACAATATTTAGATGTAAAAGAACTATGAAGCTTTGTAAGTAAGTAAGCTTATTTATTTGCAACCATCCAAGATCAATAAAGATAAATTATCCAAAAAAAAAAGGCAGGGCAACAGAAATGCAAAATGCATTCATAATAGAAAATGCTTAAAAAAAAACAATACAAAAAACTAAACAAAAAAAAAATGGGTATTGACCTGCTTTTTGAAAGTGTCCACAGACATTAAGTCCAATAAGTCCAAAATTTCAGACACTTCAACCTAGAAAACACAGTCTCCTCTTGACTTTAGCCCGGAGCAACAAGGAGCCGCAAACGAGCCGGACCTCAGAGTCCTGCTAGTAGTGAAAGGCTTACAGTACCTCTCGTGTAAACAGGTGTCTAACCATGGAAGGCTCTAAACAAGATCACAGCAATCTTGAACTGCATTCTGAATTTCATGGAGAGCCAGTGAAAAGAAATCTAGATTGATTTTAAATTAGGCCTTTTGGAGAAGCAAAAGCAGCAGCAGCGTTTTAGACCACTTGTAGGTGATCGAGGAAAGTCGAGATGAAATAAACCTGTGAATTATCATTTTAATATCGGTGAGGGCTAGCTTGTGCTGGTCAACCCTCAAAGCCAGGCCCAAAAAGATATCTACATTACAATGGGTGTATTTACAAAGAGTAGAGTAAAGCAGAAGGGAGCGACAATGTCTGGTGATAATTCTTTGGGTTGCCCTAAGTGCTCCTTTGTATTTACTTTATTTAACTTACTTACTTTGAACCATCTTGGTTAACGTTTTACAATATAATATCTTTGAGAGCCTCGAGTCACACTCCATGTGTATCTATTGGAATATATTTCCTAATACGTTTTAGCGGTATTATAAATAACTGTGAAATGTTAAACCATTCTCAGCAAGTCGCTGTGATTGAAGGGATTGTTACTGCAGCATGGATTTGCCTCTTCAATACAGCGCAGATACTCTGGAAATAAAATGAATTGTCCAATTGGACTCCTCTCTTGCATCTGAACTCACGCAACCGCTCTCATATCACAATCTTTACTTGATCCTCACTTCACCGGCAATTCTCTCTTATCAGTGATCATTGGCTGTGAGATATGAGTCTACAGAGGGATTGGTATGAGTCAGCATCCTGAGCCAAGACCTGACAATAGCAACATCCATGCTATTAACTGTACTGTACACTCTGCTCACGGAGAAATTGTTGCAGTGTTTCTTATGACAGCTGCAGAAGGTAAATCATCAGTGCATCCAGTACGCTGCGATATGAGGCTCACTCATCAGCAGGCTCATCATAAAATGAACCCTGTAAAATCCTCATCTGATCCTGACTGCAAAAATTGAAGATTGAACAAAAATTCAGTGTGATCTGATATGATCCATCAGAACTCCTCCACAGCTGCGGGTCTGATGTGTGTCAGTGATTACAGACATACGGTGAACTGAAAGGGAAAAACAAAACCAAAGGAGGCTTTGGTGAAACAACCGTCAGGTGGACAGCCTGTGTTTCTATTCCGCTTTATTGCCACTGGTTCAGTTTGAAAGTGAATCTCTCCTGTTCGTTTCAATGGCGCTTGATCACGCAGAATATTTTTCCGATTGGATATGATGTCTTTTGCTTATTCAGTGGAGTCAGTTGAGTAGGTGTTCCTTCAATGAGGCCCGGGACACATTTACACCGGTTCAAAGAATGGGGACATTCGCAGCGTGGACCCCCTCCAAATGCGGTCGGAGCAGATCAGATCTCAATGCGTCCTCTGTGGGTTCACACCAAGCGGCAATCAACCATGATATCACCCATTGGTTTGTGAACTGTCATTCTGAAAGCCTTCGAGTCCGGTATTTTGGCAGCCGCCATATCTGTATTTTGGATCCAAAACTGACCAAATATGGACAAGCTGGCGAGGAGCAAGCGGTGGATCTAACTCGATCTCCAAGGACACTACGCCCTGCTTAACGATAGCAAAAACTCATTGCACCACAGGCCTGTCGATCAAACAAGACACTGCCCCAAAAATTCCACTTTTTGAAGCTTAATAATTAATTAATAAGAGGATTATTTTCAGATTGACCACCAATAAACTAATAAGAAGGAACGACTTTAGCAAATGACACTATAATGATTTGTTAAAAAAAAAAGAAAAAAAAGAAGCCAATCAGCCCTCAGTGGTATTGCACTTCAAAACACTCCCGCACTTGCCTTACTTTTTAAACCCTGAAGTTACAGCCATGTTTACATTAGGTGTCCACTTGTGATCTAATTACCCAGGATGGTTGTTTATGGCCGGTGTAAACAGGCACTTAAACCCTTAAGATATTTGCAGGTGGACAAAAGTGCATCACTATCATGTAGAAATCACCATCCCAACTGAAAAAACTCCCAACAATGTCACTTTTATTTTTTTTTAGACACTGAAGAGGATTTACACTTTTATTAACAGAAACATTTTATTAGTATTCAGGACTGGTTGAACATAAGAGCCCTCATGACTGTTTGTGAAAACTTCTTGATCAATAATATTGTCCATCTTGGATAATCCTGTCCACCATCTCAACACAGGCTGCACACACACACACACACACACACACACACACACACACACACACACACACACACACACACACACACACACACACACACACACACACACACACACACACACACACACACACACACACACACACACACACATCACAGTACAATAACACTGTTGACTGTGTTTCTTGGTTGCTTGTATATTATATGTATATTATATATATAGATATATACTGTACCGTATGTATATATATATATATATATGTTGACTGTGTTTATTGGTTTGTTGTATATAATATATATAGATATTTAATGTACTGTATATATACTGTATGTACTGTGCATTTTATATTTATATTTTTTATTTTTTATTTTATTGCTTTTCTATTATATTATTCTATTCTATTATTATTTTATTCTATTGTTTCTATTATTGCTCCTGTATGTATGCTGTTGTGGCGAAAAAATTTCCCCTCGGGGATTAATAAAGTATATACCTACCTACCTACCTACCTTAAGATATTTGCAGGCGGACAAAAGTGCATCACTATCATGTAGAAATCACCAGCCCAACTGAAAAAAAACCTCCCAAAAATGTCACTTTTATTTTTTTTTAGACACTGAAGAGGATTTACACTTTTATTAACAGAAACATTTTATTAGTATTCAGGACCCCGGTTGAACATAAGAGCCCTCATGACTGTTTGTGAAAAACTTCTTGTCAATAATCAGCTTTTAGGAAAGTTATGACTGAAAAAACTCCTTCGGGATTTGTTTCCATCTCCAACACACACACACACACACACACACACACACACACACACACACACACACACACACACACACACACACACACACACACACACACACACACACACACACACACACACACACACACACACACACACACACACACACACACACACACAGACAGTGCTGTCGAGGCACTGTAAGATAACAGGAAGGAAGGGTGGGTTTCTCTTCCCGTGCCGTTGTTTGTTGATATATCTTTTTATCTTTTGGGAAGCATCTCGTCCAGCTCCAGCTCCTCCCTCGATGGGAATTTACGGGACCTGCCCAGGAAGGCACGCATGGCATCTGTGCAGCGGTGTTGTGTTACTGGACTGTGGGGTGGTAGATAATCACCATGGTGATCCTTGGATGTAATGGATTGCCTTTAAAAGATTTTTTTGTGTTTGTGTTTGCTCGGTCCCACAGGGTGTTGGTACAGACGGATAGGAATCACATTCGTGGTTTATGTCGCCAACTCTATTTCACTTTCTCTGCTTCTTTTCTGTGCATCTCTTAGTACTCCAGGATCTGTCTATATGATTTAGAACAGCATTTTACCACTCATTCTCCCCCTTTAGAGTTTGTATGATATATCCTCTGAAATACGCTTTTACCTTTGTCATAAAACTGATATGCCACCATTGCCAGAATTGGTTGATTTATGTGGGGGAACCCAGATGATTTCTTCTGAGCTTTATTATGTCGTGTCTATGAAAACAGTGTTTCAGCTGTGTTTTGGAGTCGTCCATCTCATACGTGTCAAATGGAACAAGAAGCTTCTATGTTAATTAATACAGCTGACCACACTGCCGGCGTAATAGTTAAATGTTTCACGCCCATAGTACTTTCAAAACGTGAGTGACCGATGCTGAGCACAGCACCTGAACGCCTCCTGCGTAAACACACGGACCGAGCAGCTCATGCAACTGTACACTTTCTGTGTCGACCGGGTGTCAGCTGTCTCGTGGTTTCTTTAACTGTTGATTTTCACATTTCTGCTGAAGCTCACTGAAACTGCTAATTGACATTTAAACAGTGTTTGTAATTATAAATATAAAGTCACAGTTTGGAGGTTTTGACATTATTTTGTTTGTCCCCTGTGTAAGCTAATGTGTTCAGGAAGTTATCTTTTAATTACAGTGTGTTAATTAGTTTCTGCTGCTAAAAGGCTTTTGTGTGTTTGTATGTTGTTGTTTTGATGTTATTGTTCCAGGGATCGGTGTTTCAGTGGGGAGGGATCGTGTTTGAACTCTCAGTATGAGACAAATCACCTCCATAAAGGTTTGCCCTTGGAGATATTTAAGACAGATTTCGACAACGGAAGATTACAGTCACCTCAGTACATACAGTGTCACTCACATGCTTACATGTATTATACAACAACACATAGCTGTACAACTGCAAGGATCCAAATCAAATGCAGAGAAATACTGTTCACACAAACGGATTCAGATCAAACAAAGATAAAAACATTCTGTCCTTTATAATTACAAATACACAAACAAAAAAGATTAACTAAAAGATGCATTAAATATTATTACAGTACGAACACATACTAACTGCATATCTGAAGAAACTTACCAAGGAAAGAGAGTTTGTGTTGGTGAATAGTAATAATACATTTTTCAGGTCTTTCAACCGAAAAATTTATTCAAATTTCCTTGTTTTGATGAGTTTGTATTTGTGTGTAGTTTGACATTTGGCCAGTCATCATTCTGCACCCTGGGAAACACACGTCATACTTTTTATTCTCCATATTGTTACCAGTTTGCTGCATAAGTGGGACAGAATCAGAATTTCATAAGCACTTTACTGAATGCTATTTACACAAAAAGACAGACAGACCAATGATTGAAAACAAAAAATATATATATATTCAAGCCAGACACGAATAAATCAAACAAACCACAACATAAAATATGCATTAAAAGAGAGTTAAAAAAAAAAACCAGCAACAGAAACATTCATGAATATTAAGTGAGAACCATATGAATCTATTTGTCAAATTCTTTATACTCTTGCTGTTCATACTTGTCTTCACCTCACCTTCCTTATCATATAACACATCATAACCCAAATCCGTTTCTTAACTGATGCATCAGTGGCCACCTTCTCACAGAGATAGCAGCACCAATGCATATATTTTGGTGAATAAAAACCAATCACATATCCAGCTGTTTGGTGATGCTGTGTGTTGCTGCTGCCTGCATGTGAATTTTTTAATCTCACCTATTTTAAAATGTGTAATTTCCTTCTTGAAGAGCAGGCAGACAGACACCATTAGACAACTGTCACCTTCTGATTGTGTTCTCACACTCAAACAATGGGAAAGCAGAAGTGTTTATGCATTGCATTGTGCACTGCCACCAAGTTCATGCAGAGGAAAATCTGCAAACATGGGAAAGAGAAATAATATGCACATGGTCATTTCTTATCACCTGCGCTCAGGTGTGCGTGTACACACATACCTGCGTACCTGCAGTACCGCTTTGTGTATGTAACGGCTAGTCAGTGTTTACCAGAGATTAATAGCAGGGGAAGTTAACACTAACGCTTTGTTTATTTAGTTAAAGTCTTCACACAGACTGTGATGACACACTATAAATTGTCTGGCTCTACCTTTTCTAAGTTCTAATTATTTTACAGACAGGTTTTGGCTTTGACTGCCTTAAATCCTGCTGCTGTGGTAGACATGCTTTGACAGCTGAAATCCAGTTTATTTTTCTGTTCGTCAACAATTAGAACAGACGCCCGACGTGTCAGCATTTATTCTTTTCTTGATTTGTTACTTGGCAGGGATGCTTGTTTATCTATGTAGCTACTTAAAGGTGCTGTTGTTCTGCTTTCATGAAATTATAAATCAGACTTAAACCTTTGCAGTGGCTCTAAATACATCTTCAATTACCTGCTTCTTCTATAACTGATGTATGATACGTTTCATATACAGTACTTATAATAAAGAAACAAATTCATATAAAATAGCCAATTACTAATTTAGTGTGCTTGCTTTATACTCCAAAAACAAACTTTTATTTAAATGCAGTTTTTAGTGAAGTTATATTCTCCTTGGGCAGATAAACATGACATATTTTTGAAATCCAGAAAAAAAAAAAAATCTAATTACAAGTAAATCACAGAGGATTCAGTGTATGTCAGCTGTAAAGGTGATGTTAGTGCTGTAGTTCCTCTGTGATTTGTTGTTTACAATCCAGGTGGAACGCTTGCTCATGTTCAACAGAGCACTGCAAATACACAGAGGAAAGCAGAGATGGCGTGTGACATTTATTGGATGCAGTCAGACTCAGCTTGCAGTGTATAACCTTGGGTCCAATCCTTTCAGCACTCACCGTAATATTTCCCTTTTCCGCTCTCTTACGCCTCGGTGGAATGTGTGACGCTGCAGGCAGCTCGTTCGTTTTGGTGGCCTTGGATTTGAAATACAGTGGATGTCTTAGAGGTGACCACCGCTGAGCTCTTGTGTAGATGGTTGTGATAATACTGAAAACACTCGGACAAAGTGAAATATACCAAATAGGGAGGGTTGACAGTAATGCAAATCAAAAGCCTAATCGGGGTCTCGGATGCAGGATTCAGGAAGTTGTACAATAAAATTAGGCTGATAATTGCCGCACTTTCATCAGTCTGCTTTACTGTAGAAAAAAACACTCTCTCAGCCATATTTTACACAATAATAACCAGCTGCCACTATTGTCAAACAGTACTTCCATTTAACCTGCACACTCAAAGGAAAATCCTACACCACACCCGGTGTGCATAAATACTAAACTTTCTGCTGCTTGGTTTTCATTCATATCCATCTTGTTGTCATACCTGCCTCCCTCACCTTCTTGGCTGTCACAAAAAATTAGGCGCTCGTCTGGGAAAACATACTGCTTGTAACTGCTTTGCATCTGCCTCGTACTCTCTCATACAAAAGGTGCTGACAGATGTGTGTTGAAAACAGATAGCCGCATACTGTAGAAAGATAATACATAACTTTATCTCTCTAACAGCATCCCGACATAATAGAGAAGAGGTATAAAAGTGTTACATTCCTCTGGGTTGGCTTGACTGATTACTGTACCTACAGCAATTCAACTTTATAATTACCATCAAGCGTTTTGAGGTTTTTTTTTTTGTTGTTGTTGGTTTTTTTGCCCAGCATTCTGCCTCTCAGGAAACATACAGGCTGTCTTTTAATTATTTTTACAGCAGTTGACTGCAGGTGCCACAAAACAGTCCTGTTATATCCTCTGCATTTTTTTCTTTTTTTTGTTAATTGTAATTTCTCACTAAAACGGAATTTAAAAAAACAAACAACTGAATTTCACATTGGCAAAAACTCGTGATCACGTGATTGTGCACATGTGAGAGATGTATTTTACCCATTGGCAACATGTGGTTTTGGAACATTTTCATGGTGTAATATGTGAAGCCCATCCCTGAATATGTGCTAATGCTGCCTTATTGTGTATAAGGTGCTCAACTTATATGAGAAACCCCTTTTTGTAAATAGATCAGTTCTTTATTTAAACATTTATAAACATAAAAAAAAGAATAGATACAGTATGCTTTTCCATAATGTTTGTATAATATGTAGGTTATTGCTGCAGTTTCTCGAGTGTCCCTCGAGGGCTCTAATTGGAAATAATGAGTAGGAAGAAAGTCTCTAAATACCTAAACATGATTAATGTAGAATATTTGTAGCACTTTACTTTTTTTTTGGTCACCTTTATTATGAAAGGCATCCTTAAATTTTTTTTTATTTTTTTTTATCACAGATTATTTAATGAGTTTATGCAAACATAGATATACACGTGTGTCTGTAATATTGTGCACATGGTGTATCTACTTAATGTATACAGGGCTGTTTTTATGCGAGTCAAGGGGACAGATGTGATAATTATCATCCCAAATCTCTGTCATCTCTCTATCAGCATCATATCCTGATTTATACGCTTGCTCTGTTTTTTTTTTTTTTTTTTTTTCGGTCTCTAAAATAAAGGCAGATGGAACCACGGCCAAAACCAGGGGATAAATATGACACGGAGAGGAGCCCAACATGGCACCGACACTTCCTGCTCAGGCCCGGCAGGTTTAGCAGTCAGGCAGCTGTCTGGAGTGCTGACTGAGATATTTGGGGAATTAGGGTACGGGCGGAGGTTTTATCTGTTTGGACTACGAAGATACAACCCGTGTAATCCCAAGCATCATTAACATTACATCATCCTCCACCAACAACGCCCCCCACCCCCTCCCACACACACACACACACACACACACACACACACACACACACACACACACACACACACACACACACACACACACACACACACACACACACACACACACACACACAGCTCATCCCTTTCACCCACTCGTCCATATCTCCAAGGTCAGTTAGGTAACATCCTGCCAGGGATGATAATTTGAGAGATTGATGCATCACGATGATGCGTTTGTGATTAATGGATGTCAGATTGATTGGTGATGTCACTGGGTAACAAAAGGTTAAATTGACGTGCACCTGCTGGCTGTGTGAGCAGCAGTTTAGAGGATATGGGGTTGTGCGGGATCTCGTCATGCTTTTATCCCGCATCCATTGTTTGGTTTGCTGCAGCCAGAAATTCCTGTTCCAACTGAAATATTGATCATTACTACATGTCCGAATCATAATGGAACATTTATGCCTTTTACCTCTCAGGTGGAACAACACATTCTCAATTCTACGCCACAAAATAGAGAGCTCTAAATGTGATTTAACTTAAAAGAAAAGATGCAGTTATTCAAACCCACTTAAGGGCTTCAAATATTTAAACAGAAATATATAAATATCTCCTATAGTTATGTGAGACTTCTTCCTTCATCTGTTTCTTTGTCTCTTTTTTCATCAGTTCGTTACCTGCTGAAAAACAATGTGAGTCCAGACCTCTGCAACGAAGACGGTCTCACCGCCCTGCATCAGGTACGATCACCCGTCACCACCAGGTTTTATAAATGTACATTTTTTTTTGAATTTTTCTTCTTGGGTACATAAAATAAATCCAGGGTTTTCCCTACCATCATAACATTTAGGTGCAGCATCCCAAGCGCTTTTTTTCACAGCAACTAAGCCACTATAGCTTCACTTCAAGCTTTGTTTTGTTTTTGTGGTTATTATTTTTGATTGCATATACATTTTTGAATAAACATTGGAAAGATAATCATCTAAAATGATGTAAAAATACATATTTTGCCCACCAGCCACTACAGCTAGGCAAATCATATTTTTCCATTTCTTTCTTTCAATAACAACATCATAGCAGCAGAAGTTTGATGATGTTGGCAAAAAGCAACACTCACCATTGAAAACCAGAGAACAAACCAAGAGAGAAAAACAAACATATATTAAACAGATACTGTATATAAACATATATACTGGCACCACTGTTACAGGCTCATTATTGTCAGTTGCTCATCTCACACCTTCACCCCCAGACCCTTTAAATGTGTCAGTCCTCATGCCTTGCCAAATACCCCCCTCCCTCCTGCAGTCTTAAATCTAAGCTTCTCCAAATGGAAGATTTAACCCAGCTCTCTAAGCCACATCTAAAATGAAGGCTTTTTTTTTTTTTTTTTTAACCAATACAAACGCAGATGCTCCTGACATTTGTTACTCATCTGAGTTCAGGACAGTTGTACCAGCAGACACACAGAGTGGCTGTGGTTTGGGCTGCTATTCCTTGTCGAAGGCTTTTGTGTTAACATTAAACACAGAAGTTCAGACTGAGTGGAGGTTTGGACAGGTCCATAGTTGGTGTGTAAGGGTGCCAATTGGGTTCTTATATTTCTTGCGTAGTGCTGTTACACTGGTAAATACCTTGTTTACTTTCAGTTTTTAGTAGTGCAGTCTCCAGGTGTTTTGTCGTTCTTTGATTTCTATGATGTGTCAATCTCTGTTTTCCCTTAAAACTGAGGCGCCAATGACAAACTGATGTCAGCGTTTTTTCTCACTTTGAAAATGAAAAAAGTAGAGCGGGACAGGGCTGGCAGCTTGATCTTCAGTTGAAGTGTCCTTGAGCAGCACACTGAACCTCAATTGGCTGTGTGTGAATGCATTAGTGCTTTGGGTAAAAGCAGTATATACTTTAAATGCAGCCCATTTACCAAAAGAAAAACATCAGTCGATGGCTTTTTACTTTTACTTTTCTTTGAGCATTGTTTCAATTTGACAAAACGGTTTGTTTTTAGTCTGCTGATCAAAGTTTTGTGGGTTTCCCAGTAAAGAGGGAAACAGACTATAAAAAGGGAACTCTCTTTCCGTGTCATTGAGTCACACTTGAACAAATTGACTTTTATTCATCTGGACTGAAATAAAGCTCTGTTTCAACATTAGATCAGACGTCTGAAGTCTTCTTGACAATATTTTGTCCTCTCTTTGTTTTGACTGTTGAAATTTGGTTGAGAAGTAAAAGATCATGGCTCCTGGTCTGACCTTACCAGCATCATCGCAGTCTTTGTTGAAGTATAATTAACTCATTTCCTGATTGCAGGGGTGCGATTTAAAGGCCTTGTGCAGACTGGAGTGTTGAGGTTGTCTGACTCTGAAAACATTAATTTTAATAGTGAGGAAATGAGTTCAGTATTGGCGGAAATTAGTCCATTTTGATGTTGGAAATTGATAGAAGATATCAGGCCTATTTTTACTTGCTGATAAGAGTTATTACTGACATCATAATCATAGCTTCCACTTCATCCCAATTGATGCTGCATGTCATTTTTAGTTAAAACAACTCAGTTATGTGCGTACACAGCGGATTATTACACGTCTCATTAGGTCACAAATCAACTAAAATTTGATCTGAAAAGAGTTTTGATCATTTTTATTCCATCTAAAACCTGAAATAGCTTGAATATCTGGCGCAGATGTCACCCAGACCCTGTGCTGATCCAATCACTGAGCTCAAACATTCCTCAAAAGATGCCACTCAGAAAGACAATTTTATTTCCAGTGAAGTTTGATTACTCAGGCAGCGGGATGACCATGAAGATGCTGCTTTTGCTGACCGAACCATTTTGTTTTTTTCCTCCTAAAGTAAATTGCTGGAGAGGCTCGAAGAGTAAACGCCGAGTTTTATTTCCTAAAGGTGTGATTGGCGCCTTTATGGTCAGACAAGGGGTTGTTTACAGTGTGGAAGGCATCAGTCTTTCTTGAGGTGGAGTCGCATTTTAATGTCAAATAAAAAAACAAATCTGACCTCCGAAAGGATGGCTCTTCATCTAAAAACATTTCAAAAGGACGTGATGCTCATTTATAAACTGTCTTATTCCTCTGCTCTCTGTCCCTCCTCCTCCCTCTTTACTCATTTGTCTCTCATTGCAGTTTTACTGACAGTTTATGTCCTCTCTCTCCCTCTTTGCCGCTTTCCGCTGTGCCTCGGTGAACAGCCGTCTCTCTTTCCCTCTCGGCTGTTCAAAGCCTAATATTCAGGCTTCTGCTGAGAGGCAGCGAAATACACAGGGGAAGAGAAAATTTAAGTCCATCAGTCACCACTGGTGCGGCTGGTGTTTTAAAAGCGGTGGGCTGCCGAGAGATCAGATTGACCTTTGATCTTTGAGTGAGTGTGTGTGTGTGTGTGTGTGTGTGTGTGTGTGTGTGTGTGTGTGTGTGTGTGTGTGTGTGTGTGTGTGTGTGTGTGTGTGTGTGTGTGTGTGTGTGTGTGTGTGTGTGTGTGTGCGTGTGTGTGTAACCGATAATCTGCTATTTGGATGGGTCAGCCTGCAAAGTGTCTTCAAAATGAGACCTTTTCCCTTCCACTGCGATTTGACAAATACCAGATACACACAAACACAATCACACAGGCAGATAGGATCCATTACAAAAACACACATAGGACATGTATACATGTACACAGACACACATTTGTGTACTCATCTTCTTTTAACGTGCATTTTGTCGTCCTAATTTACAGAGGCTAGATTAAACACCGACACTTATACTGAGAGAATAAATGCATGTGAGAAATACGATGTAGACACACGCACACATGTCACATTGCACAGGGTGAGACAAATGAAGGAAAGTGGTGGTGATGTATCTCTAAATGAGATGTCATGCGTGTCCCGGGCTGGTCTCACCTCACTGATATGAGACATTAATCAATAGATAGCTTGCAGGGTCACTGTATGTACCACACACACACACACACACACACACACACACACACACACACACACACACACACACACACACACACACACACACACACACACACACACAAAAGTCAATATTTACTATGTCAACCTTGTGAATGCCTCGTCCATGCACGTTGGTTTGGATGACGTTATGGACGATGTCAAAGCTGTGTGTTTGTGTTTGTGTTTGTGTTTGTGTGTGTGTGTGTGTGTGTGTGTGTGTGTGTGTGTGTGTGTGTGTGTGTGTGTGTGTGTGTGTGTGTGTGTGTGTGTGCGCGCGTGTGCGTGCGTGTGCGTGCGTGTGTGTGCATGACTGTGTGTGCAGCTGTAATGTCATCAGTCCTCACAAAACACAGCCTCAGTCTATGAGCAACTCCACAGCTCTTTAATTGTGAGGTTATATCTTGTTAGTTTTTTCTCATCACCTCCTCTAAATGTTGTAATTTTTCATTACTTATAATACAAGTATGATAGTTACTGATACTTGTACAGCGGCGAAAGGGACAGTGAAAACCATGATCATTATAAATGCAGTCATTTTTATTCTCTCTCTGACCTTCCACTGCCGTCGGTATGATGTTCCATATTAATACGACTGTGCTCTCGGCTCTTATGAAGGTTGGTGATTCTGACCGGTCAGCTCGCTCTCTTTGATTATCGTAGCTTCATGCTCAATATTCCTCCGCTGTTCCTTTCACAGTACTGGGTAAATATCAAACACAATTTGAAATCAGGTAGACCTCAATCCAGTAAGTAACTTTAAGATTATGTTTGTAAACCCGCGCATTAAAGGATCATGTAAGCAAATAATCAGTCCAGACCAATCTCAAATCTCAAACGCCCGTGTGTGGGGCCAGTTTAACACTGGGATATTACTTTTCAGAAAACAAACACACGGGAGTCTTCCATCTTTCTGTAGCTCACCCAAACTCCAGGATGAGGGTTCCTGAATCAACAACCACAACACAGTGAACACACCACAGTAAGATTCAAAAAGGGTTCACACTCTTAAGTTAAATGTCAAATTCCCTTTCACTGACTAAAAAGTTTAATATTAATGACCTATAATGACAAAAAATAGTCCGCATTTGTGCTCATCAGGCAAAATCTAGCCGCATTATTTAATTCCCAGCAATTTGTGAGCTTTATTTGCTTGCTCACAGCTATTTTCAGTAAAACACAACGTGTTTTTTTTTTTTTTAACTATTTTAACAATAAACCAAACACAAATATTTGTTATTAAATGGGAACAAAAGTAATGAATTTCCTTGCGATAGATCAATTGTAGTTTTATAAACTTTACATCTAGCTTTTCTGTCGCATACCAACCCAATCTTTGAAGTAAATTGTTTGTAGCCAAAGCTGTTAATTTTATTTTCCTAGCATGTCTGCAGCTACCACTCAAGAAACACATTAAATTATACTGTAGACAAAAACTTCATGGAAAATATAACCTTTTGATAAATGGCAATTCAAATTTAAACATGTTACATTCAAAACTTTAATGTATTCCATGACTTTGCCCTAAATATGATCAGATCCCCTGACTTTCATGTCTGGAAGAGACTTTATAATTCCATGATATTCCAGAAATTCCATGACAAGTGCGAACCCTGTTCAATACAGAACATTTACTAATTTGTTTGTATATATATATATATATATATATGCCCAAAAACAAATGTGGTTCAGATCAGATTAGACGCTGTTCATATCAGCAGTTCTGTTGCCTATAAATTCTATGAGTAGAAGCCACGTTTCTCTTTTACTTTGAATGTTATAATATACTGTTATACAGACTACAGATTTTGTCCCAGGGAGATGTTGTTGAGGATATTTTTGGTTTGAAAGGACTGTGTTCGAGGGAGACGATCTCCTTGCCAGCAGATGGTTCCAAGCACACCTTCCTCATGTTGTCCCATATTTTGGGAGAGCACACAGCTGTTATCCAGCTCTGAGCTGTGCTGTGTTTTCCTTCGGGCCTCCAGTGTGGCTGAGTGGGCACGATGACCCAGAACATCAACCGACTGTCGGAGTTACATTTAAAAACATTTACTTTGGTAATTCAGCCACTTAAATATTAAAGCAGAGATGGCAAAGGCGGGATGTGGAGATGAATGCAACTGGTGCTGTAATGATCATCGGCAGGATTTGATTCATGTCGAGCTGTGAAGTTTGGAGTCTGATTCCTATGTGGTTCCAGTCTTTTTTTTTTTTTATCTCTCATTCAGTTCTTCACTACTTCGGCTTTGGATGGGGCTCAGACCTTTCGGCGTCATATTCTTAAACTTGGCTCCCAAATTCAGTAATAACTATGATGCTCGGTTAGAGAGTAAATAAAGCAGAAACAGAAAAAGAGAGGAAACGACTTGTACCATTGGTTTAAATTGTGTGAGAGCCGAGAAATCATCTCTGCAGGAACAACATTCTGTACTCTTCCGATGTCCCAGGTTTTAGTGACAGCCCATATTGCTATATGCAGAAAATTGCTATATTGTAATAGAAATAACTAATAAAAATTCATCCAAAGTCCGCAATATTTGTGGGAGCTTGCAAATTTGCTATGTTCATGCCATTTATATGTAATAAAAGTAATAGGTAGAAGCTCCACTGAAAGCATCACTGCACAATGTGGAGCCTGTCCAAACAAAACTGGCTTTATTCAGAAAATAACTCCATATTTACATCCTACAAGGTCATGTAACTTGTCCTCGCATCATCAAAACAAACCACATTCTGGAAGACCAGAAAAAGCAGCCACAAAAGGAATAGAAAGGTTTCATAGAAAACCCTTCCAGTTGTAAGAGATTTGTTTTTGTGTTGAATTAATATTATTAAGAAAGAATTAAAAGCACTTTTTTTAATTTTTATTTTTTTAACAGAAGGTGAAACTTACATATTCTATACCAAATGGCAGACGGTCTTGTAAAGCCATGACACTTTTATGACTCGTGAATTTTGTGTTACTTTGATTCCCATGGTTATTTAAATTCAGAGAATGAAAGCAGAGAACTAAATATATCCAGCTAATTCTGTGATATTGATTATGCTTATTATCGTATAGAGTGATTTCATACAGCTCTTTTCAGGCTGTAATACAAAAATCTCAGAAAACTCCTTCAATTACATAAAAACTTTTGAGAAAGCCACAATTAAACAGCATTTATGACAAACAATCACAAAAAAACCTCTCAGCAGCTGAACTTTACTTCTCGGGTTTCCTCATTGAGACCCTGTCGCTCTTCGTGATCACCATCAGTTCGTTCAGCTCTGGGACAATTTAAAGCGCCCTTTAACCTCTAACCTCCTGCAGCCTCACCTGTACTCTCAGGCACCTGGTCCTGCTTTTGCTCACTTAAACCCTCAGTATTTCAGTTTCAGTGACAGGTATGTCACCGACAGCCCGCTTGGCAATGGCCCTGATCAAATTTCAGCCATTCGGTCAAAATTTCAGCCTCATTTTGCTCCTCAATCTGAACCGCAATTCTCTCAGCTCACTGATGGCTCTCAGAAAGACTGTTGCTGTTGTTTTCCAGCCATAATCTGGCCCTTTGTCTGAGCCACGCTCACATCCATTAGTGAATACTTTTTATGAATGGCACATTATTTCACTGCATGTTCCTTTGGATTTACTTTAGTGACTAGTTATCCCGTATGTGTTTTCCTCCTCTGGAAAAGCTAACACTTTAGCTTAGCAATTAGCAGCAGGTGGGCTGAAGTATGTGGGTTTACTCAGAAGGAGGTTAGGAGATTAACCCGGTTGTTAGCTGGTGTGTGGGCTTGCTGCCTCTCAGGTTTTCCTGATGACATCTGCCATGCCACTGCTGCAGGCTGCAGATTTGGAAGTGAGCTAATACATCAGCGTATCGGATGTCTTTACAGCTTGTGTGTCTCTTAAGAGTCTTGTTCCTGTCAGTTTTATAAGGCTGTTCATTTTTCTTAAATTATATTTTCAAGTTTGCCTGTTACCAGCCTCAGACTGAAAATGAAATCCATAACTTGTTCTCTGAATCACTAAATTGCTGTTTTAATACCTTTATATATGTGCGCACACACACACACACACACACACACACACACACACACACACACACACACACACTGACACACGTGAAAAATATGGAAATGCACGACTCATGCTCGTCTGTCTTATTGTCTGAATCTGTTCGTCTGAATTTTCCAATCATTAACACAGGAAGCAGTTGACGCACATAGACAGAGCACCACTTCTGCTTTTGGCAGTTTTACAAGAAGGTCATAGAGACACTTTGTTCTTCCTGCTCATTATCTGAGCATCATTGACAGTAAATGCCTCTTATATTAGGTTACATTGAATTTATACTTAAAAATACATGCACACAACTCTTTCACACCAAACCTGTCGCATATTCCTTGAGAAAACATTTGCATCAGATGAGAGAGAAACCTGTCAGCCCCCTCCTGTGCTCAGTGACGGTATCCAGGATCTCCAGACTGCAGCCTTCATGTATTTATTTTTATTTTCACACTGCCTGGGTGCTTTTAGTACCGTGTAGCTCTTTTCATCCTCAAAGACATATCACAGAGATTTCTCCATAATCTGTAAAGTCCTCCACTTTAAAACAGATCGTGACAGCATCTGAAAACAAAATAGGAATTCAAGAGATATTCTGATGGGGCAACCTGTGTCCATATTGCCAATATTTATTATCAGGCTTAATGGCCATTGTCTAAACTAAACTCAGTTTACTCCTGAAATTAAACCACTGATATCTGTGTCGTTGAGCTTCAGCAGAAGTAGAGAAGAGTTGTAAATTTAGTGACACAAAATCTGAGTATTAAAGTTGTTTTTTTTAACACCAGTGTGTAGGATTTATGAGAATCTCTTGTCAGAAATGGAATATAATATTTATAATTATGTTTTCTCTAATGTATAATCAGCTAAAACTAAGAATTCTGTATTTGTTACCTTAGAATGAGCTCCTCATATCCACATATTGAGCAGGTCCTCTTCCATGAAGCGCACCGTGTTGCACTGCTGTTTTTCTACAGTAGCCGAGAAGGGACAACTCAAACTTTGCCTCCAGAGCGGGACTACTAGACCACTGTAGATTTTTCTCCATGCTTGCAAGGGGAGGGTAAGACGAGGGCTGTTCAGTTGATTGCAACCGTCCTCCTAACCACTTGTGCACCGAAGTGACCACCAGTAGGTCACTTTGGTCTTCTGATGCCACTAAATCCAGCACACTGCTCCTTTATCTGATGGTTGTCGTTTTTCTTTATTAAAAGGGAATGCAGATTGAATTGATATTTATTTAAGTTGACTTTCAGCAATATTCTTAGTAAGCATGGACATTTCAAGCAAAAACAGTTCTTAATTCCACCTACATACTCTGATGGTCTTTTTTTTTTTTTTCTTCATTCTGGAAAATGTCTGTCAATGACCTACAACAGATTTACTGTAATCATGTAAAAGTTTAAATGTGGGGAGCAATTCAGGTGTCATGCGGGGACTAGGTTGTTGCATTTTCTTTCTGGGGTCCTATTTTACTTGTCACACAAATACTTATACCCAAACATTAAAGTTGTCTGCAGATCAGATGCTGTGTCTCTGTGGTTGTAGAAAATGGAGCCACAGTTCAGAATTAGTTGTCTTTCAGTGCAGTCAGATTTTTAATGCTTGAGGAAATTCGACTGGCTTACTGTTGAAGGACGAAACTATCCGTGTTCACTTTAATCTTTATTTTTTTGGGGGGGAAATGCAAAACTTTAGAGTGAAATTTTAAATCTGACAATCATCCTGTACATCTTCTCCTCAACTGAACTGTTATTCACAGGAAGTGGTTGTCAGACAGTTTTGTCTCCAGTCAGTCAGTGTTTGTTTTTCTATGCATCTGTTTCACCTCTTATCTGTCTTCCTGCTATCTATCTTGTGCATCTGTGCAGTAATTTAATTTCCTCTCTTGCTTGTGTATTAATTTATGAACTCCCCCAACACACTTGTCAGAGCTGCCTTATCTGAGTAGCCTTATAAGTTGAAGCTGCAATCCTCCAGAGAATGAACTCAGCTCAGTTTCTCCTTATGTCAATGCAGAGTAATAGTCTTTTTTTTATATATTGCCGTTGTTTAAGATTTTAGATTGAAGTTTCATCAAAGAAACCAATACAGAGTGAGAGATGGAGTACACGTGACGGAAAAGAGAGTGAGGTTCTGTTTCAAAATCAGATGTACTGAACGTGGTGCACACATAGACTGTTTATAGAAGTGGACATAGTTTCAGGGTCTGAAAAATGAGGCCAATATGAAAGTGCTTTAAATTGTAATACCACCTAATGCCACAACAGGTAGGCTCCAAAAAGCCTCTGGCTACATAGACTCCCATTCTAGTTCTCTCAGGAAATACGAAGACAATGAAGTCATTTTGGTGTTGGTAGCTAAAGTCACTCCTTCTTATTAGTTTTCTGGTGGTCCATCTCAAAATAATCAGATAATACTTAGAAAAAAAAAGACTCAAAAAGCTCTGAACTAGCAAGATGGGGACCGGCCAATATCCGAACTCAAAGCTTCATAATGGCCGTTGTGTGTTGTCATTGTTGGTTGCCGCTTGGGTGCAGACAAAATGTAACATCTGAGCTGTAAATTGTTGTAAAATCACTTGAAAGTAGGGATTACATGTCAATGAATGCTTACACAGGATGCTGAAGGACAGAGTGTGCAGTTGTTGTTTGCATTTCCCGAAGGAACCTTCATTCATCCTCTAATCGGCCCCCACTGGTTCTCTTTGCGTCCAAAGGGTTTATATTCGTGTTTGTGCTTCTCTCTGTATTATTGTCTGCTCCACCCTCGCTCCTACTCTCAGATTCTCTACTAGAAGCCTCCAGAGATTGCACTTTAGCTCATTCTCTATGTAAATCCACAAAGAGAAGAAAAAAAAAAAAACTCTTCTCTCTCTGCGCCTCAACTTTTCAAGGTTTCCGTGGTGAGCATGTACAATGTGGGGAAAGGGAGAAAGTTTGGAGGTTCTTTCTGTCATTCATTTTAACAGCGGTTCCTCCAAAAATGGAGGTCATTGTGAAGAGAGAGCATCTGGAATGATAAAGAATCTGTTATTACGCTGTAAAGCAAAGGACAAATGGATTTGTATTATGATATTTTGTCTTTTAGGACACATTGCTTTTGGATCTGTGCCCTTTGACCTTGTTCACATGACCTCCTTTTGCTGTCGATATTATGAGATAACAGAGGTTAGGTAATGTGCCTTTAATAGAAATAATGGCCATATAATACCTATATGAGAGGGAAATGTTGACTGTAACATGTGTTTAAAGAGAGGAAGGCTATTGTTTTACCCACAGTTTCAGTGCTCCTCAGGGACTAACATTAAACATTAAATAGGTGAACTCATCTTAACTCCATCACTACTACATAAAACAAATCATGTTTGCTTTCTTACAAAATTTTATTTTTTTATTGTACAGATCTCTATGATCCTAGTTGTGTATGATCTGTATTGGTTTGTATATACAAGAAAAATTCCAATAATCAATTAAAATGTTTAATTAATTGTTAATACATTTTTCATTTATTCGTTCAAGTAATCATTCAGTTTAAAAACTGGAAAAAAAAAATCACATCACAGTCCTTCACAGTTTCCTATAATTGTCTGGTGATGTCTTATTTTGTCTGACCAACAGATTGAAACCCAGAAATAGTTCTTCAGCAAAAACATTAAAGAGAGAACATCAAATCTCAAATCGTCAGATTTGAGAAGCTGGAGCCAAACAATACTTGTAGTTTTTGTTTCACAAGGGAGTCAAACTACGAATTGATCACCAAAAAAAGATCCTGATGGAATATATATAAGAAATATTTACTGTGTGTCACTTTAAAACATTTGGCAAACTGCATACAAGTAGACTATGTGGTTTGTGTGATAGCAACCCGAGAACACTTGAATGATGAGCTTGTAGAAAAATGTGGTCTACCAACTTTATTTAGCAAAATATTCCGCTACTCACATAGAAGTCACACAGAAGCTTTTGAAAAGGCAACAATTCAAGACTTGCATGTCAGCCCTGTGATGGGGTGTGTATCCTGCCTCCTGCACAATGCACGCTGGGATAGGCTGCTGCTTCCTGGAAGCTTTAGCAGGATAAGCGGTTTACATAATGGATGTATTTATCTGGTTCTTTTATTCACGTTTATCTTTATTTTCTTTCTGTTTGCTGCAATCTTTTTTTTTTTCTCTCATTTTCCTCTCACTGATTACATTTTCAATAAGGTACATACATACTTCATAATGGGATTATCAGCAGTAATTTTATCAGAAGAGATTTTGCATTTCATTACGACAGATGACAACACTGCAGCAGCTTCTTTCAGAAGTGTAGGTGCTCCTTGGTAAAAACATGCAGGTGTTTCAGAGAAATACGAGGGATACGTTTTATACTAGAGTGATGGGAGGTTTGATTAAAGACGTCACGAACCAGATTCAAACCCGCAACTTTACCAGCACAAGTAATAACAGAAGCTTTGCCCTTCTGACTCTTCAGTTTCCAGATTTTATCGGCCCATTTTACTGTGACAAATGAATCCCATTCTTTATGTGTGCACTCTGCAGCCTCTTCCTCTGTTGTTTTCTCTGTCTATCTCCTCAGTCGTCTTTGTTTATCGGCACAGCACCGCCACACTCACCAATTAGCTCTGATGGAGAAAACTGATGTTGCGGACAGCAGCCAGATTGGAGGATGGTGTTCATGGAAAATTCTCCCTCCTCTCCACCCTATAATCACACCCAGTTTAACGAGGAAAAAAAAAATTCTCCGTTCCTCTCGGTCTTTGTCTTTCCATCTGTGCGGATGGGTGTGAGTTATGGGTGCATTTCCAGTTTTGTCTCAGATCCAGGGAACAGCCCTGACTCTGTCCAAATTGGCTTTGTGTGCTCTCAGTTGTGGACTTTATGGACTTCTTGTTTGTCTGTGCTGTTGGTGACAAATTAGGTTGTTTTTTTTTCATTCCTTTCTTGCACTGATTAAGGTGATGAGGCGAGCAGCAGTGCAACGGAGCCGAGTGCGAATCATACGTGGAGCTCCTTTTCAGCCTGAATAACAATTCTCCAAACAAGAGGATCAATTTTGACATTAACTCATATTAGAGTTAAAAGACACACGTTCGGCAAACTATTAACTTTGTCTTTTATGGTCTTTTCACTAAATTTTTGACCTCCTTGCTTGTTTCTTTCCATCAGTTCTCTCTCTCTCATCTTCCATCTCTATTCCAGGGCTTTAAGATATCAGGCCATTAAGTATTACAGTATGTATCCAAGCTGAGCCAAATCTAATCTTGTCCCCCCCCTCTCCTTCCTTACCTTTCCTTCCTGCTCTCTCTCCGTGCAGTGTTGTATAGACAACTATGAGGAGATGGTGAAGATCCTGCTGGGCCGAGGAGCCGGTGTTAACTCTCAGGACAACGAGCTGTGGACGCCGCTGCACGCTGCTGCTACCTGCGGCCATGCGGGACTTGTCAAGATCCTCATCGCGCAGTAAATCCTGCAAATACACTACACCTTGGTCTCCTGCATCGTGGTCCTTATCCTGGCGGAGATTAAGATACAAGATTATGAAATATAATATTAGCCTCTTAAAGCTTCAGGGAAAAAGAGTGAAGGCACTAGCTCTCAATGTAAAGGCCACACATGCAGTGAGGAACAGCAACTGCACCGATAACAAGATGGGATGCATCATGTGTTTTATTCAGCTCGGCAGTTGATCGATCGCTTCGCGGTAAATTAATCACAGTATTTAGAAGAAATAAAAGGCTCTTAAGTTTTTACAAGTTGGGAAAAGTAGTGAGAAACAACTCAATCAATCAATTACAACTGGGTGCCGATGAGAAAAAAAAACTCCCGAAGTTATTTTGTAAATAAGCAAATTCTGCATCTCGTTAAAGTTGTATTGATCTTCTGGACTCGTATAATCAATACCTGTCAGCAGTTGGAGGAGTGAGCAGGGTTGACCACCTCCACTAACAAGTTTCCTGAGGAAAACATTTATAATCTGAAATTAGCAGGTATTATTGCCATGCTGACAGATATTCAGCTATAAATGCATCAAGTGTCCCCAGTGGGGCGCAGAAGGTAGTTTTTATCAGCCTGAATTCCTCTCCATTTTTTTTTTTTTTTTTTTTTTCAGAGCTCTGGGCAAGAGAAATGAGGTTTTCTGATGCAAAAACAACAGAGATTGCAACCTGGAGGAGAAAATATTAACAGTAATGCACGCAGCAGGAGAGAAAATGGTAACACTAATAAAAAGTGCAAGAAAAAACATAAATTGTAATACATTCATAAAAAAGGACGGAAAAATGGGTTTAAGCCATGGTTAAAATAGCACTGCATTTTTTCCAGTTGAGGAAGATATGTAATAGGTGTCATGACGTATTTAACATAATATGATCCCATCGTCATCTCAGAGTCAAGATTATTGACCTATGTGCAGCCTTAGGATATAGCACAAATGGCTCGGATTGAGTTTTCCATTTATATTATGCAAATGTTGTTAATAATTAAATCACTCTGAACCAGGTTTTCCCCAAGGTGAAAATGTCCTTGTTATGTGACACGTCAGCAAATATGTGGAATACATATAGACAACTCGCAGGAGTTCATACATTAGGTTTAATTAGGATTTAATTACATCCTAATGAAGCTATAGCAGCTAAACACATCTAAACCCACCAGAAGGACAAATCAACATGCTCTGTGTACACACTCTTATTATTTCTACCTGTTTGCACGGAGGGCTGAATTTCAGCTTGTATCCAGTGACTAGACACACACACACAGACACACAATAGAGATACACTGCTGCCATCTGTTGACACACAGATCTTGTCAAACCACTTATGTTGTCACTTGGACTCATTATCCACAGTGAAGTTACTGATTAAAAACGACTGAATCATGCAGGCCAACTTGTTCCATACTGAGAGAATTTAATTAGCATCATCAATTAGTTCTCGAACAGTGATTTATTTGGTCATTCCTGTCCAAGAGTTTGAGTTATAGATCATCAATTTTCCGCATTATTTAATCAGAACATGAAATGCAGGCCTGTTTTACTGAGATTAAATTATTTCAGTTGTTTTTACCCTTTTGAGTACATTCAGATGACAGATGTTGTCATCAAGTACATTCCACACTTTTGTTTTTTTCTCATACTCATATGGATATTGTACATTTAGAGCATTTATTAACCTCTCAAAAATGAATATTACAGATTTATTTCAGTATTCATCTCCTTGTCTCCCATAGCGGTGCTGATCTGCTGGCAGTCAACTCTGACGGGAACATGCCCTACGACCTGTGTGAGGACGACCCAACGCTGGACATCATTGAGACAGCCATGGCCAACAGAGGTAAGAGTATAAATGTTTCAAGAGAGGACAAACCAGCAGAGACGGGTCCGTGGACAGAATCAGTAGACTGTCAGCTTATTGGTATATTTTTTTTGTGCATCCCTGAATAAATTTGGAAACTTTTCAGTATCACCTTTGTCTGCAGGTAGTTTGAATATTTCTACATTCACAGTATTTGGATCATAAAATGTGCCGTTTCTACTTTTACTGCATTATCTGCCAGTTGGAGCTAACTTGTACCATTACATTTAACTGATGCAGGGTTTTTAACATCTATTACATGTTTTGTTAGAGTCACACTGACAAAGACAGATGCAGGACAACAACATTTCCCTTTTAAACAAATGCATGTTAATCTGTTTGCTAACTGCCTTCACATCACCTGTTAAGCATTTAACATATAGTTACAGTGTGATTATGGTAGCACATTTACCATCCTAATTCTTCCTATTTTTTATTTTATATAATGGGTCCTTGATTTGAGACAAAAGCAGCTTTTCATTTCTAGCTGACAACTATTCATTTTGCCACCTGAAATGAAAACTGACGTTCACAGACTTTATCAGCTAGAGTTAGCAGAATCATGCGCCTTACACTGACTGCTCAGATTAATCATGCATAAATGGATTTAAACACGTCCTAATGCACTGGTTATGGGCCCATTGTCTGCACTATTTGACGAGCCCCATAAATATATAAATAAAGATATTATAGATCTACAGTACTGTAGTTAGCCCTGGTAATAAGTATGACGGGAAAGTGTAAAACCGCTTATTAGCTGACATACTTGTATTTCAGATTTAAGGTTTTCACTTTTAATGTTACAACAGAAAAGGCTTTTAATTTGAGAACTTACCCACATGTCTGATAGCTGTAAAGCTATCTCCGTAATGTTGCGCTGCGGTTACTCCTGTAATCTAATAAGTGCCGGACAGAGCTGCTAACATTAACGTTAACTGTAATACCACGCAGGACCAGCAGGTACGAAATGATAATTTAGTTTTTTAACATAATTTTTTAACTCCAGAAAGTAATGTAGTTAGTTAATGATGAGCTCCTTGGCCTGGGAAGAAACGTATTTGACTACTGTCCGTCAAAGGTCAATTAAATGGACACGTTAATGCGTGTAGCTTACTGTAGAACAGACAAACACTCTAATTCAAATCCTTACACTTACGTCTACCAAAAGTCTCCACCTTTCTGAAACTTTAGATGCTTTTACGACATGATCCATAATGTGATCGGAGAATTGCTGTTGGAGAGAGGGACCTAGCAGAAGAGGAAGATGTTAAGGTTCCTCCACCTTCGCAGTCTGAAGGCTTTGGCAGTCTTAAAAGTCTCTCTGCTGCAGGAACAGATTGCTGAAGAGGATGGCAGCGGAGCCGTGACCTCCTGCAGAGTTTTAGGTCTGACACTCAGTCAGCTCTGGGAACGGCATAGCTCTCCCTCTCTGTCTCGGCGGGATGCAGATTAGGATACTGTATATTCATGCTGTGTCAGTGTAAACAGCTGCAGACTGCACAGTTTTGTCTGTGCGACAGGCGTGAGAAAGAGTTCAAGGAGATCAGCGCTAACCGCACATCAGTGATTAAGGGGGGGGGGGCTCGTGCTGTGCATTAGATGTGTTTGCATTTCTGTTTGCGGCTGTGTGATTTACGAAGAGAGAGTCGGAGTGACAGACGACTTTGTTTACACTGGAGTAAAACTCAACTTTCTTAAGACGGGCTCTTGTCAGTGTTTTGTTTTCTGGTAAACGGTTACATCTACAGGCTGGCATGTGTACTGTGCACACAGCTGGCAGCAAAGCAACCAAATCTGCCTGTGTGTGTGTGTGTGGGGGGGGGGGGCAGGTCAGAGAAATACTGATTGCTTTAATATGATCGGTTTAAAGGAGTACGTCAACATGTTTTTGAAAAAAAAAAACACTTATTTGCTTTTTGGCAGAGAAACTGATGAAAAAGTTTGGCACCAATCGGACTATAGTCAGTGTAACAATGACAGTTTGCTGTTGTGCAGACTGTGTGCTGGATGAACTGTTGGCCAGGTGAACAGAGACTTTAGGAAGTTACTGCTTCCAACCAAGATATAGTCTGGCACATAACTCCCTGTAAAACACTGAGCTGTCCTTTTATACTTCAGTGTTTGTACAGAAGAAATGAAACATTATGTGTAAATTAGTGCACTTTAGAGGAACTGGTAGACTAATAGTGTTGCCTTCGGAAAGGGCAGGCGAGCTGTTTCCCCATCAGCAGCCGTTGCACTAAGCTATAGCTTCATATTTACTGTACAGAAACAAAGAGTTTGGAGCAAAACTGTTTCCTTACGCAAACGGAAATGTAACTATTTTCTATCCCTGGTTCTGTACATGCTGAAGGTCTTTCTGACATCGAGTCTTGCTAACTTTTTCCTTCTGGTATGGAGAATCACCAAATGCTGACTCTTTGAATACAACAAAATCTGAGCAAGAAGCCTTTGCCTCCTGTAGCTCTTAAAATAAGCCTTAGTTGTACGGACATTATTTCACATGCTTCTGTCTGAGTCCCATAAATGGTAAAGACCAGAATTTAGCTCCAGGTTAGCAATGGCTGCTAACTGCAGAGGGGTCTATTCCAGGAAAACACGTCGGCTAACCAAACTAGTCCACTCGTGCTGACACAGGGTTCTTTACATGTGTGAGACCGTGGGTTGCTCCTGATTGGTTCTCGCCCAAGAAGTAAAAGCAAACGAGAAAGGCTGTGAATGAGTTAAATGTTCCTCGGATAAGGTGTCCTTCAGCAAAACACTAAATCCTAAATGCATCAGTGGAGCAGCTGGATAGTAAACAGGAGAAGACTGCGTGGAAGCAGGGTGGTGCTGGAGAGCATCATGAATGCTCAGTCATATTTCCCCGGATAATTAAAGGTCAGAAAGCCCTGGTGTGAGGAGCATTGTATTGTAAAGAAGTGCAGAGTTAATCATTTTAGCAGAACAAATAAGGCACATGACACCACGCTGTGTGGGTTGCATCCTGGATGTGAGGCAATGTTGGAAATACATGCAGAGAGAGAGAGAGAGAGAGAGAGAGAGAGAGAGAGAGAGAGAGAGAGAGAGAGAGAGAGAGAGAGAGAGAGAGAGAGAGAGAGAGAGAGAGAGAGAGAGAGGGAGAGAGAGGGTGGGGGCTTGGAGACACTCGAAAATGAGGATCTCGGCTTACAATGGGACCTCTGGAGCTGCAGAATACAGATAGCGGTACAGTAGGTGAGAAGAATGATTATGAAGCTGATCAAAGGAATTGCGGCGCTGCTAATTGCTCCCGTAATTTTCTCAGCACTGTACTGGTGGATAAGACTTCTCTCTCCTCAGACACTGCAGGGATGGGCGCATTAACACGCACGCGGCACTTGATGCGCAGCAGCGACTGATCTGACTCTTCCTTGATCCTCCCCTGTAGAGCCCATTTCATGTGTGATGAGGAGGAGCTCTGTCTAGCTGAAGGGGTGAAACAGAGTGCGGCATGCAGACTAATCAAACTACTGGCTGCACAAGTGACACCGCTAATGCAGGGTTTTTTTTTAAAACATTTTTTTTTTTATCCTCAGTCAAATTCAAACACGCATTGCTGGAGAGACAACAAACACCAGTTAACCCCTTAACGCTCACTGCTCTCTTTTGAATGGCATCGACCCGTTTTGAAAAGCGGGTAAAAGCCCAAGTTCTCACGATTCAAATGGTGTACATTTTAGGATGCCAATACCACAGTAAGAAGATACAATAGCGCGTCACTTTGTAATGAGAGAGTGTACGTCAGACCTTTTCTGTCATCTGCAGCGACACATACGCTCACTATTTTCACAAACAAAATGCTAACAGTCATAATGGCGGTTCATTTTAAGGTTAAGACTGTAGACTTCTGATAAACACGGACATGGTGTTGGAGGTGTCAGCCAGTTCTCTGAAGGGATTTTTGCTGGCACTTTGATGCTAAAATGAGCAATTGACAGAAAATGATTTGACAATAAATCTACTTATTGATTAACGATTTGAATAGTTTGTTCAACAATTGCCTATTGCAGGATTTTTTTTTTTTTGCTTTTCTCTTGTGGTAAGTTCAAGCTATTATAGTTTTGGATTGATGGTCAGGTGTCACACTTACTGAACTCACTTTGGACTCTAACCTTATCTTGTTTATCTGCGTGAAGACTCTGTGTGTGACCAAGTTGTTTAAAATGCTTAACAGGTGATGTGAAGGCAGTTAGCAAACAGATTAACATGTGATTAAAAGTGAAGCACAAAATAACAGAACTACAATGAAAAGAGTCCAACCACAGACCAACGTCTTTTCACACTTCACTGAATTTTTTTTTTTTAAGTTTTGGACTGCTGCCACAGCAAAACAAACCTTTTGCAGGAATCTGTGATTATAGTTTTTTTGACCGAAACAAAAAAAATAATGTAGTGGGTCAATCAGTAATGAAAATAATAATTACTTGTAGCTCAAGTCTAAATTACTCCCAACGACTAACCTTTAAGACATTTTCTGCTATTAACACATCTCTTGTTTCAATGTACATGTGAATATATATATATATATAATTTTTTTTTTTTTTATTTTTTTAAAATAAAGTTTCATATATTCTGTGGAAAAATAACCCACCCATCACTTTTATTACTGCCACCTGGTCACTAAAATATTTTGGGTACACAACTTTTTTTGTTGTGTTACATAGGTTGTGTCGTTGTAGTTGTTGTGTACTATTGTGTTTGGTGTGTGTTGTTTTATAAGCCAGTGCAGAAGACAAATATTAATTTTATGCCAAACTAATGGACAATAAAGTGATCTAAATCTGTTTATGGCGGCTGCATCTTGTTGCTTACCACAGCTATAATCTGTGGTTGAATCAAAAGGAAGTGTGAGAGGAATTAAGAGCAATGATAGGCTGGAAAAGCTGTCAATCAACTACCTCCAAATAAATTTTTCTTAAGGCTTAATATATTGACATTAAATGCACATTTCAAGAAGGAAATCAAGATAGGTCCAGATGGGAGTGATTTTAAGTGCAGCGTATCCAGTTGTCACTTCTACGCAGCCATCACCGGAGTCAGCCGACGGCTGTAAGTTTGCCAGACCAGACATCCAGTACGATACGATCACACTTTGACAGTTCAGAATGAATTCCACACTCGTTTTGTTCCACAGACTCGTGTTTGTATCTCGGCATACCCAGGATCAGTTTGTTATTTCAGTTTAAGAAAGGCTCATGTCTGGTTATTAATGTGACAATATATTAATAATTTCCTTTTACACATTTGCTATAGTTGAATGATGAGGAAAGTTTGTTATAGTGTACATTTTTAAACCCTGGTAGTTTTTTGTTTCTAACTGCGGGGCATCACTGCACCAAAATATGACAGAAACAAGGCAAGTCAAAATTGCAACATGAGTACCAGAGAGACTGTTGTTTTCTGACAACAGAAAACAGAAATAAAACAGTTGCTGGAGGGATGCATTCAATCAACAAACTGGGACTGTCTTCGACCTGATTCCTGCACCTTTTACCACCCTTCAGCAATTTTCAATTCCTCCTTTTCAGAGCCTTCATCACAGTCACATATACCTGCTAAGAACAAAATTGTGACACTGAAAGAGGAGTTTGACTTAACATGGCAGGTTGGAAGCTGGAGCACCGGATGAGTAGATAGATTTGCCTTCAGCTTTATTCGTCTAATTTATTACTCAGAGCCACGCAGGAGGTCGAATAGGGCTGAATTCCTGACAATAAAATATGCACAGTCAGGAGATGCCTGTCTGCTTCCACTATTTATTTTAAGTAAGAGTGTCCAATATCAGTGGCTTGTGCTCCATGCATTACAGAGAAGAAGGTGTATTCGAATTAATAGCTGTTTGAGCTTTTATTTCCAGCTGTTTTCCCTTTAAGAATGGGTAACCTTTAACAAGTAGTATAAGATGACTCGTTACTTTTTTTTGGTGCGGGTGGACTGATTTGGTTTAGTCCTTACACCTCATGCACCTGATTCATTCTGAATTTCACCCACATAATCAGTCAGTCACACGCTGCGAGAATATAAGTCACATGTCTGACTGACAGGCTCTTTCCACTATTGTTAATCTGACATTTCTTTCAATTTTCTGGGCAGCACAGCACGTTACTGCTGAGCTAAAGTGTGGCGGTCACAGTGTTGAGTCCTACCTGGCAACAGGAAGAAGGATTAAAGGAGGAATTTAGATTGGCGGTGAGAAAAAGAATTGCCAGAGCTTCAACTGGGCCAAACTCCATAAATCTCTTTGCCCAAAGATGATAGGAAAGCCAGCATAAAAGTAAACTACTCTGCCACCCAGACAAAAATGGTCAGATATTAAAATCCAAATCTAAATGCTCTATGTAGGTTTGTACTGATCGCCTGTTAACTGTCCATAAAGTTAAAAACACTGGAAAAATGATCTAAAGGTGAATTTATTTCTTATGACCAAAACTTGTAATCTATTCAGAATGGTATGTAATACACGTCTGGGTTCGGCCCTTGTCTGCTACTCTCACTTGAGAACTTATTTCTGCTTTTCTTTGAAGCCTGACCTTTTTTTTTTCTATACCTGCAGCTTTTATTGTGGAATCTGTGAACCGTTGCTGATGGAAAACATCCGAGGCAATTTAAAAAAGGTGTTGCTATAAGTCCGAAGACGCTTTCTCTCTATAACAGTCACTTTTTGAATTGATTTTTACAGGCATTGTGTCGCAGTTCCATCGCACCCAGGATGCTCCTCCGTGTCTCTGTGTGCCTCTAATCATAAACTGTCCATGCCAGCCGCTGCGGTTATATATCAGGGCTGTCGGGGAAAAACTGCCTCCCCTGACATTAACTCTGGCTCTGCTCACGCGTTTATTGACAGGCATCACCCAGGAGATGATCAATGAGACACGAGCGTCGACAGAGAGGAGGTTGCTGGGAGACATTCAGGAACTGCTGAGACAAGGAGAGGAGGTCAACCAGCAGGACTCTCAGGGAGCCACACTGGTAAGAGGCAGTGCTGCTGATTTATTTCTGAACCTAAATCAATTTAAAACATGCTGCCTGAAGGGGTTTTTTTGGTTTTTTTTTTTACCCAAGTTTGAGCTTCTTCATCATTTCAGCTCAGAAAAATACAGCTGACATGAAATTCAAATCATGCGGGACAAAATGTCAGACAGTTAATGCAAACACTAGCTTCCTTTCCTGTAGCTGCTTCACAGTAAATTCCTTAAAAGTGCTGAGAATTGATTGCAGCTTTAAAGCCGGAACAAGGCGTGTTCTCTTTTACGATAGTTTGGGTTGGACCAAACTCATGTTGGATGTGAAGGGTGGAGGTTTAAACCTACACTGGGACACCTTTTGGGCTGTTTTCCAACACAACTGCTGCTGTTTCGTCTGGCTCCGCCCACCCATTGATTACAGCTTCAGCCTTCACTGTGATTATATGCTGGAAACCCTGTTTGTATACAGGTTCACCCAGCCTCTCTGAAGTGTTCACCAATCAGTGACCTGTAGGGGTGTCTAAGGGTGTTTTCACATATGGTCCGTTTTAAAGGAACCAAACTCAGTCCCCTTGAAATGGACTAAAAAGTGGGCCAACTGAAGAGGGACTCAGTTCTTTTTGCGTTCACGTTGTAAGTTCATTTGAAAGAGGAGTCCTCTTATCGGTCCCCTTTAGCTTCTGTTCATACAACACACTGATCTCCTGTCCCAGGGAGAATTTATTTGTTCTAAAAACTTTGAGAATATTATGTGGTATGTTATAAGTAGGACATTTTTAGTTTTTCCCCAGAATGTTCTTAAGGGTATAATAATATTCTGAGAATATTCTCAAAATATTTTGTGTAAACTGTCCTAAAATGTTTATCATAACATTGTCAGAAAAAAGGTGACATTATGCCCTAATTTTATGCCCAAACATTGAAGATTTGTAGTCGGCACGAGAGCAAGCAGTGATATGCAGGCCCGCGCATGCTGCACGTCGGGGAGGTAGCGGGTCAGAACATACTTCCAAAAATGAAAAAAAAAAAAGGGATACAATAGAATGTCATTCAAAATATGAACAAAAAGTGATACTATAGCATATCGTCTGAAATATCTAAAAAAAAAAAAAAGTCATAATATAGAATGTTGTCCAAATTATAAAAAAAAAAAAAGTCGCATGTCGTCCAAAATGTGAAAAAGTCATCATATAACGTGTCGTCCAAAATATGGAATAAAAAGTCATACTATAGCATGTCATCCAAAATATGATTAAAAAGTCGTACTATAGCATGCCGTCTAACATGGAAAAAAAAGTCATACTATATATAGCATGTCGTCCAAAATGTGAAAAAGTCATACTATGGCATGCCGTCCCAAATATTAAACAAAAAGTCATACAATGGCATGCCGTCCAAATTATGAAAAAAAAAAGTCATCTATAGCATGTCGTCCAAATTATGATTCAATTTCATATTTTGGACAACATTCTATAGCATGACTTATTTTGTCCCTGCTTTGCATGGCTCAAGCAGTGATTGATTATGAGCATGTCGTCCAAAATATGACATATGACATGGCGAGATGTCAAACTTTGCCGCATCGCCCTGGCGACGCCTTTTCACAAAAAAGCACGGGCTGTGATTCAGCTATTGTGACCCGATTTGATGTCGATGTGATCAACCAGCTCGATGAAGCACGTGAAAGAATGAAATATGTATTTTCCTGTTGCCAGCAAGGGGCGCCATCACCATGGCCGATTATTTCCATACCGATGTCTTCACGGAATGACTGTTATCAAACATGTAAAGTTTGGAGAAGGTCAGTCTATGTATATAAGATTTACAGCAATTTGTATTTTCATGGTGAGACGCTCAAAATGGCTGTCACGCCACAGGCACACCATTAGATGGAAACAAATCATTTTGATAACTTTTCATCTCCCACGTGTTAAGATAGCATAGACAATATTTCAGGCCGGTACGTCAAAGTCTGTAGGAGGTTATTAAAATACAACACGTGCGAATTGACAAAAATTCAAAATGGCAAACTTCATGTTAAGTTTAGGTCTTCGTGCCAAGAGACTTTTTTTTGGATGCATGTCCACCGAATTTCGTGCATGTAGGTGAATCTAGGTGCCGGGGCTGCAATTTAGGGGGCGCTGGTGAGCCATTTGGCCACGCCCACTCACGAAACCACTACAATATGTCAATTTTCGCCACGACTGACGCGGCTTCCAACTTTCATGGGTTTTTGAGTAGTTTAAAGCCGGCAAAAAGGCGATTAAGCTTAATGAACGAGAATAATAGGGAAGAAGAATTTCTTGAAGAACAATAGGGCTTTCGCACCATTCGGTGCTCAGGTCCTAAAAATAAAAAGGTTGGCCAATATGTGCTGATATAAAAATGTTTGTTCTCAGAACATAATGCACATAAAGATGCTTCTGGTACATTAGAAATTGTTGGATTTGTGGTGGTGTTTTCTTTGTTGTTATTTGTCAATGTCTAAAGCATTTGATGACCACATTTGATGGATAACGCGAAAAATATATATTGTATATAGAGTATGTTGCTATGTTGTACATTTTACTGTTTTCCCGTGGGATCCCTCCTCCGTTGCTCTAGATGAGGCTTCTTCCACTTTTTTATCATAAAAAGGTAGAATTATTTATTGGAAATATTAATATTGGTGAAATTATTGATGTCGGGCTAAATCATTAAACTGACTCAACATATATGGGTGTTTGTCATGAAACCTAATCCGACCCTAAATCTTTCTCGCCATTGTAGTCAGATTATCCAAGCAAAACCACGTCCGGGGAGATAAAGAGGAGGATATGATCCTTATATTATTTTCGATCTACATTAGCACATGCACGTGCTAATGCTTTATTTAGAGTAATCTTGTTAGCTGACCTGTAAGTAAGCCAAATAAACAGAACATTACAGAGCTAGACATAAGGCCAAGTAACACCACCATAGCCTCATCCTACCAAGAAGATTCTGGGTGTGTTTTCCTTGAAGACGTGCTGCACACACACACACACACACACACACACACACACACACACACACACACACACACACACACACACACACACACACACACACACACACACACACACACACACACACACACACACTACAAGATTATCAGGCATCACGGCTCTGCACCAAGAGGAAAGATCAAATGGTGTGTGAATATTCAGTGGACCATCTTTATTATGGATTCACCTCTTAAAGATTTTGTGCTCTGCATCACTGTCTCATGAGGCTATAAACCCTTCAGAGCTAATTAGGCATTTAGAGAGTCATTACAATGTTTTTAAAGGCAAATCATTTTTTAAAATGCTTGTCAGATATACAAGATATCTTGCTGTAAATGATGAATACACCTGCAGTCATAATTCAACGAACGCTAGATTACAATAAACCTGTAATAAAAATGCATTAAAGAGAAACGGTAATACATAATGAGAATCGTAAAAGCAACATTTGACCACAAAAGAAATAAAGTGATTCAGGGTCATTGGATTGGATTTTCAATGGTGGTTCCAGAGTCTGACTTCCTGCCTTACTGATCTGTTCTGTGTAGCTCAATGTGGTTTCTGTCAATAATAGACTAAACTCATATTTGTAGGTAGCGGCGCGGAGAGATGTTTTTAAGATGCTTCCGGAACACGCTGCATTTCGACTGGTAGTATTTTAACAGTTGTGTAGAATGGCTGCGATCAGATCCGTTGGCCGCGTCAAAGCCAGAACGTGACACAGCCGGCCTCGTGGCGTCAAACCTTAACACCCGAATTTTACACTAATGCCAGCGTCCTTTTCATCGACCAAGTCAACCTCCAATACGGGATTCATTACCAAGCAAAGTTATTAAATATGAATGCGTCTTCACATCCATCTGTCTTGGAAGTATGCTCCGAGTGTTGCATGTCATGATTAGAGACATTAGAGAAGACTGAAACATGAATGAAAAGGAAAACTAAGAAAGGCCTGTTTATGCTTTAGCTACTCAATCTGGGTGTAAGTGAGCTGTTTGTTTATCATCTGGCACGGATACTTATCAAAGTGGTCACTGAACTAGTTTTGTTTGGCCGTTCAGTGTAGCGATGCAATAAAAAGTCAAAGTCAAGCAAGGCCCAAACAAATTGTCAGCGTATAATTTCCCGAGTCGGCCATGTAAAATGTCAGATGCTTTAATGAAGTCTTTATTATATATCCTGGATTTAGCTGCCCTGGGGAAACACAGTGACGGATCACTGGATGAAAATAGCCAGGGGATGGTAGTATCCCAAAATATCCCTGTTAAGCTTTAAAGTCTTACTACAGATTGTCTGATTGAGCTGCTAGTCCGTTTGCTTTATGCGTCCTGTTAATCTTCATTCGAGCATGATGAAGCAAACTAGAGCATGCCTTATTAAAATCGCTGGCAAAGCGGAGAGGAAGAGACCTGGAACCGGTAGGAAGTTATGTAATGTTAATCTTTTGTTTTTCAGTGAAATACAATTTGTTTCCCTCGGTTTGATGTGCGGGAACAATAGTTTTCATGTCTTGTGGTTGAAAACGGTTTGATCAAAGTCCAAGATGAGAATTATTTTGTCATGTAAAGTGGAAGCTAGTTTTGTTCATTTTAGTTCATGCGAAGAAATGCACCTGAAAAAAATACACAAAGAAACATGGTTACAGACCTGAGATTGTAATACCAGTTTTTGCATTCGTTCCCATTAATAAATACATCGAAGTGTTTCAGCTAACAGAATAAAAAGCTTAATGCTTTGAGGTAGAATACATGAGACAAAGTTTCGTCGTATATACACAAAGCATTTCAAACAGCAGATGTAGCATTTTAACATCATCAAACTTGCATTGCTGCTTGTCTCTTCCTGGAGAAACTGCCCTCTCTTCCAGTTATTCCCGACTGCAGAATCAAAACATAAACCTTGAATCGTATACTGTAGCGCTTGCTATTATGCACTTGCAAGCTGATCCCAAGATAAAAAAAAAAAAAAAAAAAAAAAAAGCAGAAGAACCACTGTCAGGCACAACAGTACTCTGTAGCTGCACACCTGCCTTCATCCCCAAAACTTAAGCATGTAGGAATTACTGACATGCTGCCAATTAATGTGTTACTACAGTAGTATGCATTAACCAGGCCAGCTGAAAGTCCACATATCACATGATAATAAAATATTAAAGGTACAAGATTTTAATTGTCACCAGACCTAAATTCCCTGTGTGAGTATATGGGTCTGGCTACGCTCCATTTGGGATTGTTTACGGCCATTACCAATCAGCATCAAACACTGTATGACGTATGTTGTGCGCTGAAACCCTCCAAGCTTTGAACACAACAGATACCCTTCCCCAGTGTGAGCAAAGTGCAACGCCATGTTAGTAAATGACCATTGTGACTGTACAGACTTGAGCTTCAATTTCTCAATATTTGCAAGTGTTGCTACAACCGTTCAAATGACTTCATTTCACAGATTGGTCCACCTAGCAGACTGGCTGAGTGAACGTTTATACAAACAAGGTTTCCAGACCATAATCACAGCCAAGACTGAAGCTGTATGCACTAGTCGTTCAGAAACAGGCAATAAATTCAAATGGACATGGCGGTGATAATGAGAATAGACCACAGTTCCCGATCACAAAGCCAGTCACCTACTGTACATGCTAATCTATCTTCTGTAGTATTTTCTATCCTCTAACAGAGGTTTAAGATACTAGGACCAGAATTAACATCCTTATTCCTATGACAAAAGTGTAGGTGCTAATCCACTATTCACGGTTCTTAGTTTAGTATAATGATACAAGTGAATGTCTGAGCTGCAGAGTGGGCTGTGTCAAGGGAGCTGGATGTGTTCTTTTTTTTTTTTTTTAGCTGTAGCCGCTTCGTTTACTTAACTTTAACTGCAGAAGAGCTGCTCGGACAGGACTCTCCACTCAATTAGCCTGAATTAATGGCAGTTCCTTTTTACAGTGATGTGGACCCAATTGGATAAAACATGGGCTTTTAAGGTACTCAGTGAGACTGACATCTCCAAACATAGATGCAAGTGAACATCTGGCTTTGTAGATTTTTGCAGGTGTAGTGTAATACTTTATATGGTCAGCAATTGCAAGGTACTAATACGAAATTCTTTGGCATCTGCAATAATGCTTTAGTGTTAAATCCACACACCGGATTGTATGCGTGGAGAATATCTACAGCAAACCCAGTGCACTGGAAAGATCTAGTGTTCTGTCTCTGTCCTTTGCAGCTCCACATCACAGCAGCAAATGGCTACGTGCAGGCTGCAGAGCTGCTGCTGGAGGGGGGAGCTCGCATGGACCTGAGAGATTCAGATGGATGGCAGCCTCTTCATGCTGCAGCATGCTGGGGTCAGGTAAGGTAAACAAACAAGTGCACGTACACATGCACACGACGGTCTCCAAAAGCATGAATTTAATTTGCTACCACTTGTTGTTGTTGCTTCAGATGCATGTGGCGGAGCTGTTGGTGTCTCATGGAGCCAGTCTTAATGCCAAGACCTTCCTAGAGGAGACTCCCATCGGTATATTTATACCTCAGCACTCTCTTATCAATATAACCAGCAGGTGGTTAAGAAGACAAATGTCTCATCTCAGCAGGGGCTCATTTCAAGCTTGTTCAGTCAATGCAAGTTTTACATCAAGGCTTATTTCCCCTTAAGTGCTGATTTCCATGTTCTTAAAATGAACCCGAATCAGGATTTGCTGTTTTATGTTCATACCAGCTTGTACATTTTTTTTGTCAGTATTGATGATTAGTGAATTTTAACATGGTAGGAATGTTATAATCTAACCATTAGAGACTACAAAGATTTGTGAGACGGAGGTGTAATTTGAAAGAAGCTGACATGCCATGTACTTTATCCACATCCCTTTAAGATCTGTGTGAGGATGAGGAGTTCAGAGCCATACTGTTGGATCTCAAACACAAACACGACACTATCATGAAGTCACAGCTCAAACACAAGACCTCACTGTGCAGGCGGACGTCCAGTGCAGGCAGTCGTGGGTAAGTACTGACATCTGCTGGCGGTTTTATACCTACTACAAAGTTTCTATTCATTTTTTTTTGGAAGCAAAGGTGGGGGAAAGGAGGACAGAGACCTGCCAGTCGTAAAACAAGACAGCTGTCAAATTGTAATCAAATTCAGTGATTTGTTATTCTTCTAGTCGCTTTATCTGACTGGGAACTTGACTTGTGTTTACAGAAAAGTGGTGCGGCGAGCCAGTCTGTCGGACAGACACAACTTGTGTCGTAAAGAGTACGAGACTGAGGCCATCGTATGGAGGGGAGGCAGGGAGGAGGAAGACGAGAAAGAGAAGGAGTCTGATCAGGAGAATAATCAAGTGGTTAATGTAAGTTTTTTTCATTATCAGGTTTTATTCTTGTTGCTAAATAGGTATACAGTGAACCCTCGCTATAACGCGGTTCACCTTTCACGGTCTCGCTGCTTCACGGATTTGCATCGTGCATTGAAATCACATTACGACTATATGTAACGTAGATATATTTAATGTCCAGTTCTATCTATTTCAATTGTAAAATAAAGGTTACTACTTCACGGATTTCGCCTATCACGGTTTCTATTTGGAACGTAACCCCCGCGAAAAACGAGGGTTCACTGTATATACCTATACATATATTTATGTTGAAGCAGGTTGCAGAAAAACTCACCAAAAAAAATTCAATTTAAGTTTCTGTTTGGAGACACTGAGGGAGATTTTCTTTTTAATTGAAGCAAATATATTTTCTTTAAGTCTCATTTTATTTGAGCTTGGGCACCAGATCAAAGATATCTGATCTCCCCTGCACAGTGTCGCTCCTTCATGTATTTAATTATCTAAAAGAGAAGCCTTAGAGGGATTAAAGTAATCCTTATTGATGTCCTGCAGGTCAAGCCGGTTGTAGCTGTGGAGCTGCCAGATAAGCCCAAGCTGCCCACCATCCTCAAAGATGGCAACACCAAACAGAACGGCCTCATCTCCACAACGACGTCGGTGCCACCTCAGCCGCCCTCCAACGGCAACACGCCATCGTCCAATGAGGGCGTGGTCGTCACCACCCAGCCCACCCAGGAGGACACCTGGCCAAAAGAGCGCCCTCATACTTTGTCGGAGCTCAAGAAACAGAGGGCCGCCGCCAAACTGTTGAATCACCCCTTGTTCAATGGTCACCTTGGTAACGGCTCCACAGACTCCTTCACCGATGCCAAAAGCAACTCGGAGGACCCCCGCATGCCGTTGGTCTCCTCTAACGGCAACGCAGTTTACTACACTCCAGCCAGCGGCGACCCGCCCCTCCTCAAACTGAAACAGCCGATGGAGGAAGAGCAGCCGAAGGTGCGTACCTGCTGCTGCGTGTCGTAGCGCCCTGGTCACGTAACTGTTGACAGATCAGGAAGTGTTTGCAAAGAGGAGGGAAGCAAGGACCGTGCTGCGGGAGGGAAGAGAGGAGGGAGGGAAGTGGGGAGTATTCTTGTCTTTTAATATCCTGTTCCTCTCCTTCGCTACACTTCCTCCAGAGCGGATGGGAGTCGTGAAGAAGGTCTGTAAACTTGTCCTCGTACCTCCATGTCAAATGACTCCTGAGACACCTTCCCAGAATGCAGGCATATTTAAAGCGTAGCAGAGAAGGGGAACTGAGCTGTGCCACTTTGTTCTCCGAGGCATCACTTGGATAAAATTCCTTTTCATGTATTGAGTCTCTTTACAAAGACACACCAGATTGGTAGTGACAAGAATCTGTTTCTGTGGCCCTGCTGTCTTCATAATAATCAAAGTTTGGGCAGGGTTTTTTTTGGAAGCTTTTCAACTGGAAAGAGTATAAAAAAAAAAAATGTTGAATGAGGAGAAGATTGCGAGGTACTGCATGTTCTGCTCTCAGACAGAGATGGAAAAGAGCTTCTTTTTTTTTTTTTTAACTCTGCAAATGGATCATTATTGTGTCATTAAATAACATTTCCTTCAGGACAAACTCGCATTGCTGTTAAACCACAATGTTCTAATTTTTCATCATATTCTTGTCGTTTTCCAATGAGCAGGAAGGCCACCCTTGAGTGGTCCACACCAAGTTGTTTTACACCATGTAATACAAATGTAGCAAAAAGAGATACGTGATATCTCTCCACGTTCAAACACTGCCTGCAAAAGCAAAGGGAAGGAATGCCATAAAACAGTGTTTAAATATTCAAGAAGTGTACTTCTACACCGAGAGATAACAGGAAGAGTAAAGTACTGCACTATAGTGTTTGAAACTGTCACCGTACTCTGTCGACTATACTTCACCTCGCCGTCCTCTCATATCGAACCTAAACTGACAGGTCATGCTTTGTTTTTATGCATAACCCACTTTGTGCTCACTCCTATAGATAATTTAAGCAAACATGTTTTAAAATTCCTGTACATTGTTTTATTTATGAAATTAATGTAATGTGTAAAAAAAAAAAAAAAAAAAGAAGCAGCATATTATGGTTCCTAAAGTTGAGTGTATTTATTATTTGGATGGTGTGTGGAGAGTGTGAATGCAATATGAGAAAAGCTGGAGAAATGTTCCCAGCAAAGCACCTTCTGACATGGAAAAGTCCAGCGTTCAAAAGATGAAGTGAAGTAACGGTGACTGTCCGTTATACAGTATGTATATGTTTATTAAAAACACAAACGAGCCACCCTGTTGGGATGGAGTCATATTTGTGTCACTACAAATAACAGTGTTATTTGTCTGGTTTTTTTTTTTTCCCCCTTGTGGCCATTGTGTGGCTTCACCCGCTCTCAGTCACTGTATTTGTCTTATTAACAGAAACTGTAAGTGTTTGTAATGAATTACTGTAAGTGTTGTATGAGTTTTCAGAGGAGACACGCAAACTTAATGCCTCAGTTTTTCCTTCTTTTTTTTTTTTTTTTTAAACGTTAATCCTCACATGGATCTTTGGTATGTAGCGAGCCCTTACCGTTATGTCGGGTGTCCTTTAATGCATCACGGGTCCAACACACAATATAGCCTACACTCGTCAGTCCAAAAATAAGTAGCAGTTACTCTGCTTAATTAAAAGGGTAAGTTTGACATTTTTTTGGAAACACTTACTGAGACCAGTTACACGAGAAGATTGACAGCATACATGGCTCTATGCCAGCTGGAGCCAGCAGCTGGTTAGCTTAGCTTAGTTTTACGATGCAGGTACACAGACATAGCCAGGCTACCTGTTTCTGGTCCTAATGCTAAGCTATGCTAAAACCAACCAACTCCTGGCTGTAGCTTCATATTAAACTGATAGGAAGATTGATACCGCTCTCAAATTTGGCTTATTCTCAACAAGAAGTAGAAATGATTATCTTTTAAAAACAAATGTTGAACCGATCTTTTAAACTAATCTTGTGAGTGCCAAAGAGTCTTCCACGAGTAAAAAACAAAACAAAAAAACCCCATCAGATATGGACATTTGGAAAGTTTGGAGGAAGGTTTTCGTTGCCGTTACAGAGATTTGTTTCCTTCTGAAGGCCAATCCCTCTGAAAATGTGATTACCCACAATGCCGCTCTGTCACACTTTATCCCCACAACATCAACTGTACAGTGTCATATATTTGTACAGATGAGTTTGTAAATATGTTTGTATTATTATCCCTTTGTTCCCATGTTTTGCATTTAAATGTCTGTGTCGTTACCGTTGAGGAACATATAGGAAAATCCAGTGTTAAATCCAGTGTTAATAGACTTTTGGTTGTAAAAGGGGGGAAACTGTCAGACCTCGTCGACCCCCTTGGTCATATCCAGAAGTCCAAAAGTCTGTCTGCAAAGTCGAGTACACCCAGCTGTCTTCAGCATACTTAGTGTTTTCTCCCTACTGTTCAGAGACCAGTGTCAGTGGTTCATTCAGAAATGAGTGGGGACATTTTTCTCCCCACTTTTTTTTTTTTCTTTCCCAAGGTCAGTTTTTAATATTGTGCTCTCAAAGGAAGCGGATTGTTTTTTGACTAAATTAGGTCCAAGAGATTGCCATGTTCCCTATTTTTGGTTCTTGTACTTGTTTTATAAAAGGAACCAAGGCGGTGATATCATCATGTTATGAATCAGCTAAAATTCATCTGAAGTTTGAGCTGCTGCAAACAATTTAATACAAATTTCCATTCTTGTTCCTTATTGATAAAATTCGATCAAACTGAATTGTTGTTCTGAACTATAGCCAGGTTAGTATGAGTCAGAAAGGGACAGTTAATAAGTAACCTGTGTTCAATTAATATTCATAGATGGAGGCTTGTGTTTGACGGCAAGTCTCGTTGTCTATAAGGATAAAATTATGAAGAAGACTACTGATTTTGTAATTACTGAAATATATTGATGGTTGCATTAACATATTTTGAATAAAATGTATATTTTGAGAATTTTAAATGGTCTCTTCTGAATTTGTAAAGCTCTTGCTGAAACTGTGTTGTACGCTGAATAATTATTATTATTATTATTTTTTTTTAAATATCACGAGTGTATGGGTGTCACTCGTGTTTTGCGTACGAACGAGGCGCAGCACCGTGATGTGCACGGAGCGGGAGGAAGGTATAACCCTAATGAGTAATTGCTACAAATTTCGGCACGTGATTAAAATCCACTTCCGAGTTACAGGTGATTTTGTGAGCAGTGGTCTGGGTGCGTCAGCAAGCAACAACAACAAAAAAAGCGCACATCAAAGTATGTGAATAATTAATGTGCTATGAGCGGGCGCAATGTCATGTTGGAGAGCCGAAGTGCCGTGGCGCCACAGTTAAAGTCAGTTGCTCTGAATGTATACCCTCAGACCCCAGGGGGACAAATTCACAGTCACAGTCTGTGCCAGTGTCAAAGAACCCCCACCTGGAATTGCATGTCATTTTATATTCGTTCAAATTAAAGTTTTGGATAAAGTGACAGCCTTATGTTGTAATAATAAAACTATTCGCGTTGTAACTGATCAGTTTTCTTTTTCTGGTCTGGTGGCAATATGCCTCCGCAGTCAGGTACAAGTCTGAACAGAAAAAAAAAAAACATCTCAGACAGAAACTTTTTAAATGTGAGGACTGGATACTTTTTTTTTTTTTTACTGTAAACTGAAAATCTTTGAATGTATTTTAAACTGTTTGTAAAAAAAAGGAGACGCTTACAAAATTATGAGCATTTTCATTTTTTTGGAATATGTTTTTTTGACATTTCATCTGTGGATGTACGAGTCAAACTAAGTAGCATTTTTGAAAGCTCCATTATTTTTAAAAATGATTTTCAGTTTAATAGTCCGTTTTCATTTCATGTTCACGCGCTGTATGAAGGTTACTACAGTTTAATTCACCCTGAGACGTCCGCTATACTTGGCCTATTTTTTCAGTTCTGAGGCAGGCAGAGGCAGGTCCGTCCTTCATCACACAGCTGTCGGGGTCTTGGCCCGACTTCAGATGCTTCCTCCAATGATTTTCTTCCTTTTTCCCCGTTTCTGAACTTTCACTCGTTCACTGGCTGTAGGGTCAACAGGGGTCAATATTTTGACAGGCTACACGCAGCAGTTGTTGCTCGGATGCATAACAGTTGGGTTACAGCGGCAAGTAAAGAAAACAGTTTAGAAATAAAATAGAAGTAGCCTATGTCTCGCAGAGTTTATTTTTGCCATTTGGTGAACTATCTATTTCCAGTCTCCGTCGAGTAAGAGTTTACAGCAGTCTTCCACTCGATTAGCTGCCTATCCATCACTCTCTCTGTTTTATTAAAATGTTAATTTTAAGGGAGTGTCCTGTCGACATTGATGTACTTCTCTTATCAGTGTTTACAGTTTATTATGCGATCATAAAACAGCACGTTTCAGCCAATATGTCTCCTCAGGGATTTGAAAAACAAACCAGTCATGCAAACACTAAATAATTTGTCAAACATCTACGTAGTCCTTGATGTGTATTGAGCAAATGTTAGGAGAGATCTTCTTTTCATCTGAAGCTCCCTCTGTCACTATGTGGAAGGCATATAGACAGAGAGGAGGACAATGGCGCTGAAAACACATGATCCAGACTGCATTAACCTCCTCTGTGCTGCCTGGCTTTGCTATTGTGCCTTTGCTTTACAGAGAGTAAGCCAGCTGGCTCTGGTCCCAGTCCTTCAGTCCTCTTCACTGAAGGGCAAGTGGATCACTTCCAGAAAGAGCATACAGACACACACTGACCACTCAGCTGCTTACATAAATGGAAGGATGCTGGAAGAAAGCACAGAGAAACAGCCGGGAATGTGGTGCATAAATTAGGAAAGTGAATCAACGGCAGAAGTTTATGAGACCACGCAATCGAAGAAGAGGCGTTTGCGTTGAAGAGCCAAGGCATGCAAGGGAAGCATGATGAGAGGGCCTTGAAGTGGGGCTCCGCTGGGAGGAGACAACAGCTATCGAGCCTCTTGCCAGTTTGTAAGAAGACTGACAGCAGAGCCTTCCAAAAAGACGGGCTGGACACAGGGACGGCTCAGTGGGTCAGGGCGTCTGCTCGGTTCCCATGATCTGTCGGATTTAACCGAGCTTCAGTGCGTTATTTGACCTGAATTTACGATGTTTACGAGCTGATGTCTGTTTGCCCAGCCACTGATAAAAGGATATCGACCGAAGGATTTACACTCGGTCTGTGTCAGTTACTCACTAAGACGTGAGACAGCATTTCAGTGCAACAAGCACTGATACTTTAATCTAAGGTTGAGAATATAGGGGGGAAGTCACTATCACAGTATTACTCCGTTTTTAGCCAGTTTTAGCCATGAGACGGGGCTACAGGTGCGGCTTTGTTAACTGGTCAGCTGATTAACCACTATGAAATATCTCGACAGCTACAGGATGGATATGCATGAAGTTGTGCAGAGACATTCATGGTGCGCATGTGATGAAAACTGACTCTGGCAATTCTGACTCCTCAACTGCAACCGTCATGTTTTGAGTAAAATGTCTTCCCAACAGCTGCCTTGAAATTTGACACATTCGTTGCCATCATCGAGGTCAAATATGAATTAGTCAGTTGTTTTGGTTTATAGGTAACGACCTGATGACTTTCTCGCCGGCCTCAGATTTACTTTGTGTTTCCTGCTAATTAGCAAATGCTGTGATGCTAACATTTTAAAGTCAGATCATGGATAAGCATTATACTGCAGCTAAACACCAGAATGGAATGTGAGCATGCCAACATTAGGATTTATTCTCAAAATTCACATCCACTTATTACAAAATATCAAGTTTTCATTAAAAGGGCCAGTGCCTACAGTAATGGAATCATTTTTTTTCTATGAAGGCGTAGCAAACTGATGAACCAGCAGTCATCGGTCATGACACACACCAGCTGCTCTACATGTCTACAACTTCACCTTTTAAAGGAGGAAATGTTATAGTCTCCAAACTGTTTCAATAAACCTGATTTACTGGTTTCCAGAATGACAACAGAGCAGCAACACTTCTTTCTTCAACAGCGAATGTCCACCTGTAAAGGTTCCTAAATAACTAACTGTGGAAACATGTTTTTGTTTGTTTTTGTGCATCAGAGTGCCCCAAATATATACACACAATCACAAGCAATAATCTGCAGCTGAAATCCTGGACAGTGTACAATGACAAACTATGAACCGCAGAATCTAAATAATTTACAATCTGAGGAAGGAAGGGTGAAAGATTTACATTAACGTTCGGTGTTTGCCATGTATTCACTTGGCACTATCGAGGAAAGCAATCACATGTCTGTGTAAAGTGACTATGAACCAACAGACTGACAACATGCTGACCACATCAGACTCAGAGAGCATTAAAGTGGAAGTTACAGTGACGTTATTGACGGAACACTGCCGATTTGTCACTACATGAAGCAACACACATTCACAACTGACTCATTGATTGAGCATGAGAGCAATGGCATTTGGTCCACATTACAAACTGGAGTCTCAGAAATGACCACGGTCAGGGACATCAACGTGACCCTAATCGGGATGTAAAGTGATGAGTTCTACCTAAAATACAAAATATTTCTGGGAATGTCACAGCGACTTTTTTTCATTTCACTCTCTACAGTACGTGGGACTGTACTGTTCAGCTCTTATCTAACGGGAGTGGTCGTCTTCCGTTATGTCTGTCTGTGGGAGGCAGCAGATACGGTTCACGTAACAGCCCAGGACTTGTTCTCAGACATGTTAATGTCACTTTTTAACATTTACATTCAGCACTGACCCCTGCTGGGGAAATAAATGTTTCATTCTAAACTATTAAAAGAATAAATCACCAAACCGCAAACGTGATAAAGGGTTTAAACTTAAAAGCCATGTTAAATCAGCCAACATGTTGATTGTGTGGCTCTGCTGAGTAAAGGTCAAAGGCTCCACAGCTGCACTGAGTGTGGGCTGTTTTTCATGGCTTTCTGCCAACATCCCACCCTCTTTATCTCACCTCCTACACACTATCACCCTTTTCGCTCTGACTTTTACATTGTGAGTGTGCATACCAGCATTCTTTCTCCCCCCCAAAAAAGGTGCAAATGTCACCAGAAAGCATTACCCTGAAAGCGGGTCATGTTTATCACGTGACTAAACTTTTAACACAGACATGCAGCAGGATGCTCCAATAACACAGAACTATTTGGGGAAGTAGGCTTCACTCTTTTAAATTAAACCAGTTGAAGAGTTTGTACTGATCTTGTGCTTTCCCACAACTTCCTTTTGAGGTTGTGCTTTTGTTTACATTCCTGCTTCTTTTTTTTTTTTTTTTTTGCAAAGGTGTGCTAATTTAAGTGAGAAACAAGAGTAGAAAAATGTCTGTAAATTTTCTCTAAAACCTGGCTCATCATGTTGATGCAATACACACAACTTATAAAAACCCAGCATGGTAACAGCTTACATTTCCTGTCTTGTCTTCACTCTGTTGGCCTGCAGCCTTATCTCTCCCTGACATGACACCCTATAACTGCCGACAATGAAAACTAGCGTGCTTTGCATTAGAGATAAGCCTATACTTTGAGGGGACATGTAAACTCAGTGACCCCTCCATAGTAACACTAATGGCATCCAATATAACTGATGTGTCATAATGTTCACTTTTATAATGTCTGTAAAATGTTATGTAGGTCATAGTCAGTGATGTTGATTTATTGGAAAGCAATACAATATTGTGGCCACCACATTTATGTAAAGGGCCATCTTAAAGTACTGTATGACCTTATACATACTACAGTCCACAAACACTTTAACACTGTGGTCTTCTCTTACCTTAACCGGACTAATCTTGTTGTTGTGTTATTCTTCACAACGTGTGTTAATCTGTGTTAGGCGTCCTGAAATACTCCGTGGTGTGATTGGTGCTGGACAAATACAATTCAACTGAATTGAGTTGAATTGAATTGAATTGAATCTGGAGGATGATCATGGAGGTAAAACAACAACAGACCTCGTTTTTTTTTTTTTTTTAAAAAAAATCAAACTGAACACATTTAGTGAGTCTACAGGCTGGAAAATGCACACATTACATTGTACAGATCTGCTGGGCTTTAAAACACACGTCCTGGTCTCAGTTATACTTGCACCCCACAGATGCTTCATGGGATAACTCGGTGACATGAATCAGCACGGTTACACCTTTAAATACCCCCCCCCCCTCCTCCTCCTCCTCCTCCTCTTCAGCATTTAGTGTCTGCGATTGCGCGGCGTCAGCCCTCATTGGCTGTCGGTTATAATCGGTCAACAACAGGACTGGAGAAACACTAGTGTGCACAGGGCAGCATGTTTACAGCCACTAACACTCCGAATTAGTTATCCGAGCCGGTTTCCTCGCTCTTTTGAAATTTTCGGAGACGCTAAGCTAGTCTGGAGGTGGGGGTGGAGTGGGGGGGGGGCCGTCGACGACAATGTTTTTGTGTCGCACGGGGAGGCTGTCAGCAGCGGCTCTGGATCAGGCTTTCAAGGCACCGGGCTCTTTTCTGGTGAAAGTCAAACCAAACAGACCGGGGGACGTCACGGTGACGGTGCGCACCGGCCACACGTTTCAACGGCACCGGGTTTTCTGCGCGTCCGCCGGCGGTGTCGGTCCACCTCCCGCGCACCTGAGGGAACCACCACAACGGGACCCCGTCCGGAACTGGGACGCGTCGGCTGGTTTTATAAGCGCAGACTGGGCACACTCGGACCGGGTGGCCGCTGTCGCTGCGAATCTCTCCAAAAGCGTGCGGCGCGAAGGCGGTGCATTAGATGTTGTCGGGCAGCCGCTCGTTTGGACAAACCGGCGCCATAACGGCGGCGTGAACTCGGCGGCTGATGTTTTGTTTACAGGTAACTGGGGGGTTTCCAGTCGACACTGCGCCACCATGCAGACCAGATCTTCATCCACAAAAGCGGCCACAAAGAAGAGCGACGCGGCCGAGGAGCAGACTGACGGCGACAAAGGGGTAAAATGAAACCGTTCCGAGTCAAGTGTTTTGTTGTAACCCCCCCCCCCCCGGTGACCGCTTTAATAAGAGCACGCACGACCCGGTGTCGCGAGTCCCGCGCGGCTCAACCGGCGGTCTGAATCCCCCGACGGGAACCCAAAACACAACTGCGGATCATGCAAATATCAAGCCCGGCTGGCTGCTCAGGGGGGCTCTTCAGCAACACACCGCATGTAAGTGAACGGGGGCTTCGTTATACAACAGGGCATGACGCGCACAGATACGTGGGCTGCCTTTTTCTGCAGTGAAGTCACTGTAAGTCCGTGTAAAATGAACCTAAAACCAGCAGAGGTGTCGTTCACAGAGCTGAGAGAGCACATGCTGCCTCACGCACACCTTGGCTGCACAATGTGGTCGGGGAGGGGGAAAAAAAAAACCCTCCTTCATAGAGAGTCGTAAGCGTGAGTCAGTGACTATAAACCCAGCAACACTTGAATGTGGATTCAGTTTGTACGGTGGCACGTGCTTTTTCAGAGCTGAGTCAACACCGGTTCATATAAAAAAAAAATAAACATGTGTCAACTTGGACCTACATTGAGTAATGATTTGGCTCAGGTGTGTTCTGTATCATCTTCATTAGTACAAAAGCTAGAAGGTTTACATTATATTATTATTATTAAAGATAACAAGTCACATTATTTACATATTCATTATCTTTGATAATGTTCACTATTCTAGCAGAGGGCTTACCAATAGGGCTGCAGCGATCAGCAAATAGGTGATCAACAGAAAATTATTCTAAGAAAAACGGATAATTATTTTTCACTTTTTAGTGAAATATGTCAAACCTCTGCAAGTTCGAGGTTTTCATGTGAGAATGTAGTCCTTTTTATGTCATGTGACGGTTTATGAAAATCTTCTGGACTGACTGATCGGACAAATGAAGCCATTTGAAGAAATTTGCAAAAGCATTTTTAACAATGTTTTCACGTTACGATTTCATAGACTGAACACATAATTGGAGAAATAATCAACACATCAATCGATAAGGGAAAAAAAAAAACTATTTACAAATAGTAATAATAGTTGGAGCCTTACTATTCAGCACAAAGTACAACTAAGGTTGAAAAACATGTCATTATTTTTCCAAAAAAATCTTTTAATAACAGTTCTTCAAAGCTAGTGAATAAATATAAAACAACTGTTTTTCCCTCTTAAAAAACTCTGTGGCCATCATTACCCACAATGTAACTCAACAAATTTGGTCAGCAATGATTGTAGCCTCTCGCCGCCAGCTTCGGGGAGATAATGAAAGGGCTCGAGAGGTCTCGTGAAACCAACTCTGCCTTAAGTAGGAATGCAACGGTGTAATGCAGCTCCCTCTGGAGCCACAAAATATTTGAAGTATTTTCACATATGCAGCAGCCCTCCCCAAAACACAGATTTGTGTAAAACTGGTGGAGTTCCCCTTTAATGAAACAATAGGCTGTTCTTCTGCAGCAGGTTATTGTTGTGTTCAGTTTCATGACACTTAGCATTCACTCACTACCTTCTGCTTGAGCCACTTACATGACGGACTCTCCACTTTCCCATTTCCCTCCTGCTCTGTGTTTGTGTGTACATGCGAGTGTCTCTTTGTCAGTGTTTGTATGCCACTGTGACTTTGCATGTGTTTTTATGCCTCTGAAAAGCTGTCATCAGGCACAGCAGTCCTACTGTTCCCCTCCTATACACCCTCCCTGGCACAGCTCCCTTTAGCTGCTCCCTCACATGACCCTCCCACAGTGCCGTCTGCCTTTACTTTTAGCTTGGCCTTTCTTGCCTCTGAAAAGCAAAACGCCTGCTCCCTTGCCCACTCTGGACTCCTCCTTTGTCCATTGTTGGCAGCCCAGTGAATACCATGCCAAGGCTATGGCTTCATCCAGGGGCTCAGGCCAAAATTCAGCAAGACCAATTGTAGCCGAGAGAAAAGATCAGCTTGTTTATTCTTATGTCTCTTCTTTTTCTTCTTCTTCTTCTTCTTCTTCTTCTTCTTCTTCTTCTTCTTCTTCTTCATTGTTTCTGCCTTGATTAATTGTCTGACTCGGGCCCGCAAAGGAAGACAGCAGAATGTCAGTGCAGCAAAAAAAAAAAAAAAAAAAAAAAAAAAGGCATGGAAGGACATGAATGGAAGTTACTGTATGTAAGGTCAAATGTCGCACACGGCAGTGAATGGCCCTTTATTGTCACAGTCCTCACTGTCACATTTGCAAATGTCTCAGAGACGATTATATTAATGTAATGCTTTCACGATTGAATCTAAATATGAAAGAACTGAAACGTGTGGTTTTGTATTGCTACGAAATCCGGCTCACGCATTCGTGCCCCCTCAGGGTGAACTGTAATCATGTCGGTGATCACCTGGTGGTTGGCGATCAGCTAGTTGCACCATCAAAACGACAACAAAACATGTACTTTGTAATCAAATGCAAGATGACCAATATGGCTGTTACCATATCTGCCAGACGTCAACATGTTGACGACGTCATTGTGAACATGTTTGCATTCAGATGTTAGACCTGTTGTACCAGAATTGAACCTTACAGAGCTGTGAGCATGGCTGGAAACTCTTGTGTAAAATCTTGCCAAATAGTTGCCATGTTACGTAGCGCATGCACACTCATACATTTCCCCATCGGCCCACATTTTGTCTGAAAGGCTACAGTAAAAATAAACTGCCCGTTTAAGAGGCCGCAGTCTGCAGTATTCCTCGTACTTAGTGAGTTGTCTGAGCTCTGCAGGTACAATGTCAATATTTTGCCTAGAAATAGACGAATCACACAGGCCAGAGGTATATCCTGTTTTGTTTTAGCTGGATTGTGTTTCTTCCCAGCAGAGGAGATATTTGAATAACTTGCCCACAAAAGGAACCTCTGGACACGATGCCTTCCTGTCAGATGATACGAAGCTGCTCCATTTATGGTTGCAACTTTGGTTCAGTAGCTCTCGGCGAGAAAAAAAATGGGCCATAACGGTGTCATGTTCATTTTTCTCCCACTATCCTTGTGTTGAAATTGCATTGCGGCAGCAGGGTGATCAGGTAAACATGTGGCCCTGTAGTTAGGCAGAAAGTTTTACGTGCAACAGTCATAGAGTTTCTAAAATGTTAAACCTGCCTTCTTCAGGGTTTGAGTTTGAGCTGATTTGAGCATAAAAAAAAACAACTCCCAGTACTGAAAGTAGGCTCCAGATGCTTGTTCAGATTCTTAGTTTTATTTGCTTGTACTGTGGTCAGATATTTCCTGAAGCAGGAGTTGGTTTTACATTAACTTTGAATCACACAGGGAGGCTGTTTAACTGCTCTCTCGTGTTTGAACTGTTAAAAATCCTACATCTGTGTGTGATTCAATGTAGATTTTTTTTTCTTAAACCCCTCACTTTATTTTGCTTCCATAACACTTAAATGTTTATAATCTTCTTTATGATGCCACATACTAGTTTCAAATGGTGCTGTGATGCCCCTGCTCTTGAATCTTCCCACAAGGAGTCCCAGCATTGAAGTTAAAAGGTGAGCTCTTGTTGTGTTTGATTCAGCAGCGCTGTTTGTCAGCTAAATATGGACTGAAAGGGTTATAAGAGGTTTCTTAACAGTAAACTGCAATCATGCATGGTGCTCATTGCAAGGCAAAATATTGATTTATGTAAACCCCCAGTTTTCTCAAATAAAAACAAATTTACCCAATGTCACAGCGCTAACTGGTTTTCACGTGACAATTTGTAGCCAAATGACTGTACAACACTACAAAGCTTTCTTCAAACAATTCAGAACTGATGACGAAGAGTATTCAATTTTAAATGTTAATAGTATTACATACTTCCACATTTCAAAAACTGCGGAAGAGTGCATTAGTATCATATTCACAAGTCAACTCTGTAGCCCAAACCGGGATCTTGAATTTTCCATAATAAAGCTCGTCGTACAGGTTCAGCTGCTTTACGCATGACAGCAGATTTAAAATGCAACCTTTTAGACTTTTGTCAGCCAGAGCATTGGGTTTATTTACATACTGTACAGTTAAACGGCAGGCTTTCTCAAATCCTAACCATCAACACAGTGTGCTGGTCTGCTGGTTGTTGTGGTTTTATTGTGTGGTGTAGTTCATGAATCTGCTTCACACACACACACACACACACACACACACACACACACACACACACACACACACACACACACACACACACACACACACACACACACACACACACACACACACACACACACACACACACACACACACACACACACACACACACACCGGAGTGACCTACCTACTCTGGCCTATGTGTCAGACAGCTGGAGTGTGTCTGGTGCTTGTTCCTCTTGTCTGGTGTGTTTGTGTTTGGGCTTTGTGAGTGTGAGAAAGGGTGAGTGATGATGTGAACTACCTTAAACACAGCAGCATTCTATGTTTAATCAGCTGACTCGGCTGCTCTGCAAATAGAAGAGGCTGAAAAAAGTGCAGGCTTTGTTTGACCTAATCGGATGACGCACAATCACAACACACAGGTTCTTCTATTATCTTCTATTATGATGCTACATACATTTCAAAAAAATGACAAAGCAGCAAGTTTGCACAAAACGTTTCCAAAATACAACTTCATTTGCCAATTAATCTTTAGGTTAGGTTCTGACGAGGTCACCCTGTGGTCTGTATTACTTTACCTTTATAGATACTGAATGGATGGCATTTTATAGAAAACTGTACAAGTTTAGCATGCAAAGAGGATCAGTTTGTCAGTGCTACCCTGCGAAGGAAAACGGCAGTTAATAACCCTGACATTACTGATGACAAAGATCGAGACTTTTACGTATTTATGGCACCTCTAAACATTATGTACAGATACTGAATAGATCAACAGTTCTTGTAAAGACAAGACAAACAATGCCACATTTTCCCGTGTTGCCACTCTCTCAGCTCTGTCCTTGTTGCACAGTAAATATACTTACACCTACAAACACTTCAGCCTCTTTCAAAACAAAATATTTCTCATAGCAGCGACATACCGACATATAAATGGAGCACACCCTCTATTTCCTCTACTGATCGTGTGTGTGTCATGTTGAAGTTGACGTCACAGCAGCTACACGCGACAGCGCTATAGTAACGCTGCTGCCTTGAGGGAGTACTATTGGCAGTGGAAAAGAAAACTCAGAAAAGTACTAAAAGCGACTCCAGTCAGTACCGACAGAGGGGAAAAAAAAAAAGAAGCACAATACCCTTATCGAAAGGCTCTGAATTTGTGGTTTCTAATAAACACTCTCGTGCTGCTCCCGTTTCATTTTGTTGTGCCTCCTATTTTACACTTTTTTTCCTTTTTTTGTCCAGGATGTGCAGACTGTGAAGGAGGCCTCTACTACCTCATCGACAGGGAAGGACCCGATGGACACAGAGCCAGAGGGAGGAAAACCCAACAAGACCCAGCAGCTAAAAAAAGTCTTCAAGGAGTATGGAGCAGTGGGAGTTTCCTTCCACGTTGGGATCTCCCTCATGTCTCTGGGAATGTTCTACCTCCTTATATCCAGGTAACAAAACATCATGTCATCGCTATTTCTACAAGTGTGTGTGTGTGTGTGTGTGTGGGGGGGGGGGGGTCGGGGGCTACGCGGGTGGCTAACAGCTACTACTTATTGTTACTTATTCGGAACCATGATCATGGATCGATAAAATAATTTGTTAGAGCAGGATTAATACTTTTTAAAAAAATTTTTTTTTTTAGCTTTTTGTCATTTTAAATGCTTAAAATATGTTACACCTTTTAAGGAAAATCTAACACATTTAAACACTGTCTGAAGAAATGGGTCACATCTAACTTCACCTTATTTGTTGCTACCTGGTTTTGTACATATAAATTAAAGTCAAAATATTTCAAGTGTAGCTACACCAACATCTGACAGAATGAAAAAAAAAAAAAAAATCACATTATTTGTACTATCCTCTAACAATCTAAGAGTAAGAGTGTCCTTGCAGAAGTACTAATGGGTTGCAGTTTTATAGAGAAATTCTTTATACAAGAGGACAATAGACTTTCTACTGACTAAAACAGGAAATCACAAACAGATGAAGTGGGCTGAAGGGAAAGAGAAAAAGTAAAATCCTTAAACAACTCATGAAAGTATGAACAATCTCTTACTGATATTATGTAGCAGTGTGAGAGCACTTTCCTTTAAGGCTCAAGATGTGCTTGGGAAATGGCTGATGCGTGGGCCGCTTTTGCACTGAAGCAAAGTTCCTGATGCAAATTGGCAGCAAATGGGACCTGGTCTGATTAGTGGATGCAAGGTACAGGCTCCTGAATATTTCCACTGTGTCATCCACATTACTGTATACTGACCCTTCTGTCGTTGAGATGCAACTTCTGCCTAAATTGGACACTAAATTCATGTTTAATGCTTGAATAAGGTTAATCTTTCTCATCCTGTCAGCATTTTTTTTTTTAATTGTGCATTATTTTCAGAATATAAATTATTATGTACTGCACTCATTTTGTCTGTTGATGTCGTACAGACTTTCTTACTTTTAGAAAGAGTATCAGTCCAAACAATGTCAGGCCCTTGTCTGTCTAGCCACAAACCTTGAATACCAAAGAGACAAACTTGGCAGTTATTATCTGACAGCGTAGAGATTTCCTCCTCTAGCTGATAATGACCCTTGAGGTGGAAACTGACTCTTGCCAGCAGCCATCGAGCATTATCACTGTGCGGCCACAGAGCCCGGGCATGTGGCCTGCTAATACAGCGCCATGTGCTGTGTAAACAGTTGTCAGGGTGCAGATGGATCATTATATTTAGCTGACTTAAGTTTACCGAGTGCAACAGGGCTGCTAATGCGTGTGAAAGGCTGTATTGGGTGAAGCAGCTCGAAACCTGGTGCTACCACATTCTTTACATTTTTATTCCCCAAATAGCTCATTAAAATGCCACGACTGCACAAAAACCAAAGCCAGTCTCACAGAGACAGTGACATGCAGCTTGTTAACTCTACATGCTCTTAATGCTAATGTCATCAGCTTAAATTGGTTTATGTAAGATAAACCATTATGAAACATGTATTGGACACAGCTCCCTCTGGTGGAGACAAATGCGAATTGCACTTCTGAACACTTTTGCAGATGCAAATGGAACCCGTCACGACTGCTGTTGCTGCAGTGCAAGATTTTTTTTTAGGGTTTGTCAAAAGTGCAGTGAAAGAACTGTTTGTTTTAAGCAGTGAGTTTTTGTCGAGATTTCTTTTTCTGAAAAGTTGTTTTGGTTTTGTGGTGTGTAGTAGTTAAGACAAAAGCCTGTAGACAGCTGACCCTCGGCTGCATGTCTCCGTTAAACATGATAACGGCAATAAACCTGATTCACACAATTTAATGATTGCTATTAGGGACTTGATGGAATACAACTTTTTCACAGCTAAACACAAGTTTCACTGTGGTTTTTATTGCTTAATAAATTGTAGCTTCCATGGTTGCTCAATGTTTGGTTAACAGAAAACTCTAACATTCTAAATCTTGGTTTCATATTCAAATCACAAAATGTATTTCAATCAACATAAAATCTGTGACCCCGTGCATGTTTCTTTAAATATAATGAACATTTGCCAAACTTTACTTTGTTGTCCTATCAAGTTCAGGATTCAGTTTAGGGTTCTTGTGATCTTTTATATTATCTGTGTACATCTGTGACTTCCTGCATCTTACATCACCAGCAGCTCACTCAGGTATTGTGACAAGGGTTCACTTGTTGTCCTTTGCTTTAAATTAAAAACAAAGGTCGATCTTGGCTTTCATGTTGTGGCCTCGACACCGCGGACTCTTTCTTTAGGTCTCAGTTGATGGTTTTGAAAAGCAGCTGTAGACTCAATGGCCTTTCCTTTGTTTTGCCCCATGTCGTCTAGTTGTTTTAAGGTCTTATGATTTATGTTGTTTTTTTGCTATATAAAAACAAAATATTAGTCTTGGGGCTGGTTAGTGTTGTTCTTTTATTAATTTATTATTTTTGTATTTGCTTACTTTTAAAATTGTCTTTCATTTATTTGAATTAATTTTGTTTATTACGATCGTCACCTTTATTTCGTTTTATTTCATTTTGAACTTTTATGAGATTGTGAGCGCGCACACACACATGCACGCACGCGCTTGTATGGCCAGAAACATCTGTGTGCTGTGTGTTTAGAGCACTACTGGCAGACATGTGATTGAAAAGAAAAGTGTAAGAAGATAAGTTGTAAGTTATCGCATGCTATGTAAACTGTATGCACTTCTAACCAGTTTTTTGTAATGTCTTTTGTCCCCCCCCCCCCAGTGGGATCGATATGGCGGCCATTCTGTGCAAACTGGGCTTCAGCGAGGCAGTCGTTGAGTCTAAAATGGCAGCAGGAACCAGCACGTTCGTCCTGTCCTACGCCATCCACAAGCTCTTCGCTCCCGTTCGCATCAGCATCACGCTGGTGTCGGTGCCACTGATTGTGCGCTACTTCAGAAAGACTGGACTCTTTAAACCGCCCACACCTGCACCCTGATGACCCCTCTCTACTCTTCTGCTGCCTCATTGAGCTACAAACATCCTGAATGGTCATAATTAAAATGCCTGTATATATCCTTACTGCTAAGAACATGTCATATTTTCTCTTTGCATTTGTGAATTCAGGTAAAACATTTTCTACGTTAATTCCTGCTATAAAAGAATCTTGATGTGGGCCTTGATATGTGTTCCAAAAAAAAAAAAAAAATGAAATAAAAGGCTGGAAAAGATTAAATATTAATTTACAATCAAAAGAATGATCAGGGATTATGAGTGTTAGTCTTGAACTCTTGGCTAGTTGGTCTTTTAATGCTTTGAGGGTTCCCAGTGGGGATTAGTGGGATAACGCTGATCTCTCTTTCACTGCTCTCTGATATCGGACTTGGCTATGTTCTGGTGTTATGTGAATCAGCAGAATATTTCAGGTTCATTATCGCTCCCTCTTTGCTTCTTCTCTCAACCCACCTCTTCATTTTCTGCCATTGTCTTGCCTCCCTCTATTTTTCTCTAGGCTCTCCTGGCATCCATTTCCTGCTCCTTGTCTTATTTACCAAATGCTACAAACCAAGTAGTAACTGAAAGTACATTCATTTTCAGTGATGCTGATTGTAATTAGGTTCAAACTTTGGATGAAGAATTGAGTTTTTCTGTGATTGAATGGTTGGTATTTAACTATTAAAAAGGGAAATTCTCCTTTATACTTTGTGTGTTTTTGTTACAAACTACCACCATCACACCAGCATCATATATTAAAATTATGTCTAAAGAAATTGCCCACTTTGTTGTTACAACAATATTTGAATTAATGATAAATAAGATGACTGCATGAGAAAGGTACTGCTCACAGTGGCAAATTAAGAAAGTTATCATCTGACCACAGTCATCCGAAGCTCTATATAGTTTTACCGTGTCTTTCAGCTCGTTGTTTTGATTTTATGACGTGCAACTTGACTATTTTGGTTCACTCTTGCTGTGCTCATTGATGTTTCCAGCCTCAGAAGGCCATTTTCACCAAGAAAGATTTTAAAATATATAGTGTAGCTTTCCTACCTAGCATCAGACAATAAAGTGAACCGGTAAACATAGAAGCCTTTAGGATTTGCTCAAAACTATAATTGAGCTAAGCAGGAGAGCGAATACTGCCCAAACCAATACCAGTGTTGCTCCGTATGGAGGGAATGAATGAATTTATACTTTCCTAGTTTTGTCTGTTTATTTTGCACTCAATTTCAATCCATCTGTATGTCTATGTCATATGGTGGACTGACATTAAAGAAGTTACATTTGAATGAAAACAAATAGAGTATGTGTGATATTTTGGTGGGCAGCAGAAACAAACTGTAAATACAAATCTGACATCAGTTATTTACATGTAGGTTAAATTATTATTCAAATAGGTTTAAAAAGAAGAAGCAAAGTGGCATGTGTTTTAAGTTTTCAAATTGTGTTGTTTATTTTCAATGGAGTGGAAATTCTTCCAAAACCAGTTCAGTGTCATTTGGACACTGCAAAGTTAAACTTTTATATTAAAAGGAAACACATTTAGAAAATTAGCTGATTTGCACTCTTCTAAATTTTGTGCCGTAACAAAAATAGAAGAGGAAACTTCAATTATTACATAAAAACATTCATTGTTGACCTCATACATGGAGAAGGAAATTTGACGTGAGGAAGAAGGCTCCACTTTTGGTTGCACTTCCTGTTTTTTACCACACTGGGGAGCTCCTGAATTACAAATACAGTGTTGTTTGCTCCGGTACAACCACATCATACAGTTTTCATCTCTTCGATTGAACTTGTTTGTACTCTTAATATCTTCTACATAAATGCCAGCATTGTATCACAAGAAGCAGCATCACCCAGGCAGATATGATACAGTAAAATGTGCTACAGTGGCAGGTTGATGTCAACAAAGCAATGATAAAGCTTGTGTGCACATTTTATATGACATTACAGAAAACATCAAAAATCGCGCAGACTTGTAACTGGACCGCACTTGACGACAGTGCTGTCCTGATAGTGTGCTATGTTTCCTAAGGGGTTAGGTCATCGCACACTGACCTCTTTTACTCTTCATAAAAATGCATTATTCCCGGCTGCATTTTCTCACAGCAGGTCTGGTGCCATCTCTCGCCTCACTTTCCTCCCGTCCTCCCTCCCTTCTTCCTTTGAGGTTTGATGGGTCAGCCAGCACAGCAAGCGAGCCTCAGCTGGTGTGGTGTCCCCTAAGAGCTGCGATGTATTGAATGGTAGCTGCCTTGAACAAGACCTGATCTCTTCGGTGTGTGCGGTGTGTGTTTCTCTGCCCGGTAAATAATTCAGCCAGGAGAGTTGTATAAGGAGAACTAAGAGTGCACAGTGGTCTGCGCCAGATATCAACCCTGCTTTTTTTTTTAGGAATAGGAGCTTTGGCAGCACTCTGACACCAACTTATACAAACCAATCTCGCACACGCACGCACACACACACACACACACACACACACACACACACACACACACACACACGCACACACGCACACACGCATACACACGCATGCCATATACTAGGAAAAAGGAGAAGCCAAGGCCTCATTATCCATGATGAGGACAGGGAGCTGCCATCGCCTCTCCATCCCCTGCATGTCCCCCATGGCCAAGAACAAATTGGTGACAGCGCTCCCAGCCACTCTGTCGGGCTACCTATGATGCACTGGGTTCTGTCAGGCTCTGCTCCGTCCCCACTGCTGTGCGTTTGCGTGTTAGAGTGTGTGTGTACACCAAAAAGTGAGACACACGAGAGAAAGAGAAGAGCTGGAAGATCAGCTCCTTGGTTACACTTCTCGTCGCCTTTTTCCTCGGCACAGAAATGATTTGCGATACAAGTGAACACTTCAGCTGTGCTTGGCCTCAGCTTTGATGAAAGGGCCCCGGCCCCAGCATGGGGATGGGTCAAATCCCTTCCTCAAGTTCCTGACTTGTGCCCACTGCGCCGCCAGCATCACCACGGTCACAGCGGCGCACAGAGTGAATCCACTACGTTTCTGTACTCGGACTCGAGCTGCCTTTCTGACAAGATTTGGAAGGCAAGTGTAGAGTAGTTGTAAAGTGCTGATGCATGCACTGATAAACATATGGCAGGGTGCACATCTTTGCTCTCGCTCTCACACTCTCTCTTTCTCGTGCACACGCTCACAAAAGCTCTCTTCCTGACGAGCTGCCTTTTTTTTTTTTCTTGCACCCTTTATTTAATTTCTTCATTCTTATTATTTCCTTCCATTTCCTCTCCATCATTTTCTGCACTTGCTCATTATCTCTCCTTATTACCTTTCCTCCTCTGTCTCCCCGTCTCCTGACCTGTTCAGTAAACTTGTTAGCCCCTCAGAGTGTCAGTGTCTAGACCGAGAGGAACCTATTCCGTCAGCTCGCAGGTTCAAAGACATCCTGTGAATTTTTTTCCACATCGAGGGCTGGCAGAAAGTTTCAAGGAGCACACAAACACACACTTTTACTCCTTCTCTCGGCTATACTCACCAACCCCCAATCTTCTTCTTTTTTTTTTTTTCCTTTAACCCGGTTTTCTTTATATTTTTTAGCCACTCCTCTCTCTTTCTCTCCCCCACTCACTCTCCCTTTTTTCTTTTGCTCTCCTTACCCTCCCTCTCCCCTTCTCTCCTCTCCTGTCTCCGAGTTAAGTTTAGCAGATGCACCTGATGGCAGCACCATCCTGGAGCACCTGTCAGCTGTCTGCCTTCATCACGGCTCCTCTGCTGCCACCGAGGCTACAGGGAAGTAAACCTGGAGACAGTTGCTACTATCAACAGCTGCATCTTATTATTTTAAACACTAGTGCCAGTCAGTTTCCACCAGAGATGTGTGCGTTTATTTATTTTTTTGGTGCGCTGCGCCCTCCCCATCATCAGCATTGCTCTTCAGGATTTAGAAGCTCAGCTGTTAAATGTAACCAATTATAATGGAGCTTGAAGAGAGACGCGAGGTTGGAGACGGACAGGTAGAGAGTTTATGTAGCCTGTGACAGAGAGGAGGAGGAAGAGGAGGCAGCAGGCATAATTTGTCAAAGTCTTTTTGGCAGTTGTGGATTATGTTTTTGACTGTCTATAACTGTAACTAAGCTCACTGTCTGTCACTTGTCTAACAGTCAGCTGGGTCATTCAGTCTGAGCTTTGTTAAAGCCACACTTCAGAATAATAGATGCAGTGTACAGACATGTAATGCCACTGATTCTCCATCCTTCCTCAGGTTCAATTAATGCCACAGGTTCTTCTTTTTAATCAAACTGTGGCCTCCAGTTTGTGCACAGCAGATTCACAAAAACATAAAATTTGATTTGGCTGTATGGGTGATGGGATTTGTTGCCTCGAAATTTGTTCTAGTAAAGTTGTGCTCAAAATAAAACACATGGGTTCAGTTCCAGACAAAGATTCCCGACATGTTGATGAAATATGTTTAGGTTTCTGTCCAGAATTAAAAGAGGGCAATGCTGTTGTTCTTAAATCAATCGTATGGTCTTATATCCCGTGTCAATGGAATTCAGTGTGATGAATATGCTATCAAATACTTATTTTATTCCCCAATTCCAAAATGTTATATGTTTTGCAGCATTGTGTAATCTGATTTATCAAACTACATAGTTCATAGATTCAGATTATGAATTGGGTTTCCTGAACCATTTCAATAAGCATAGATTGTATGGAGCCGTAGTCAAAAGTGTTAAGCTACAGCCTCCCCTCACTCCCCTTAAATGACCAATCATTATTTCTTTGTTGATATTGAATTAATTTACATATATTTTATATCGGGGATGTTCGCCAAGTTGGCATAATTCATATTTTGAAGCAAAATTCTGTATTTTTACAACCTCCGAGTCCTTCAGCTATGTCCAACAAAACTGTATTTACACCATTTAAAACAAAATTGATTTATGTTATTCACATCAGAATATGTAACAGTATGTGTGGTCAAATAAGAATCTGAATATATCAATCAATCAGACTTCATTTGTTTAGCACTTTCCATACAAATGCCAAGTAACACAAAGCGCCTGACAATAAAAACAATATAACACATCCCCTCAAAACCCTACAGACACACAGAAACAAACACACAAGGGGTTATGTTTGTAAATTTGTGCTCAAGAACTCTTGAGAACTCAAGAAAGATAGAATGTGATCTTTAGATCTCAAGAGAAAATTGTCACTCCAAGAAGTTGGACACTATGATAAACAATATATCAATAACCTGATGCCTTGCAGTAAAACCAACTATAATCCCAAATCAATATTTATGAAAGATCCTGGTACACCATCTGAAACAATAAAAATCTAAGGGGTCGAGATAATCAATCATAATTACTATGTTTGCGTGCTGGGAGAAGAGTGAACCAAAACTAGGGATCGACCGATTATCGGAGCCGATATTTAGCATTTTTCCGACTATCGGTATTTCTTCTATTCAATCGCAGATGGAAATAAATAAATAAACAAAATTCGCTGCTTGGGCTCACATGAAGGTCTCAGTCTGCAGTCACCACCGTGTGGTGTTGAGCAATGTCCCGCCAACAGATGTATCTGATTGGTTACGTCTCATGAGTAATAGCCAATCAACGCTGAGAACTTCTCCGCCACCGAAGAAGCTCACTTCGCTTCGGTGGCGGAGAAGTTCTCAGCAGCTCGGAGGACCGTGTTTCTAAGGTGAGACAGTAAAAACGGCAAAAGTTTAAAACAAAAAAAAAACACAGTCCTCTACGCTTAAGTTGCATAAACACCACAATCGTGTCATATTTACTTGCTCTTCTTTTATTTATTTTTTAAACAGTTTAACGACACACGTTGTGTTTCATTAAAGTTCGTCTCACACCGGAGCGACTCGTCAGTGTCCGCCCGCTCACCCACCCACCGTCTGGGGAGAGCAGCCCCGCGAACGGGACCTCCTGCCCCGCCAGAACAAAAGAAGTTATTGTGGTATTTACGGAGTCCATGTGCTCCCGCTTCATTTCAACGCAGTCTTAAGCATTTTTCTGTAAGTGAAAGTCGCGCTAGTTTCTGTGCTGCTGCTTATTCGCTCTCTTGTGTGTCATGAAGGGCGGAGCTGTCGCACACGGACACAGCAGAACAGAGAGGGGGCAATAAATAGCCCGAACTGCAGTATACCTTCATAATAACATTACGTAATGGCAGCATTTATTGATTTAAAGTCATTTGAATTAAGTTTTATGTTAGAATTTGCTATTCCAAATTTTGACATAAAGATTTTTTTTTTTTTTTTTTTTGCAAATGTGTATCGGTTTCACATATCGGTGCATCGTGTCCTTGATTACCAATCATGGCTATGGTATCGGCCATGAAAAAGCCATATCGGTCGATGCCCGACCAAAACTACAGCAAGTGCAGACACAGGGTCGTAAACCATTACTGAGCCGCCATTACTGATCGAAGTCTGTTTGCCTGTGCACACTTCATAATGAATGCATCTCACAAATCCTCCCCTAAACGATTCCTCCCTAAATGATCCCCACAGCTCCGACTGTCTGCTCAGTGGAGGGCGCTCATGGATCAAACCATTAACGGGAAACCAGGCCGAGGTGACGAGCAGAGGGGCAGCAAGCTCAGGCCCCAAATCATCACCCAGCCCCAAGCCACCACCCTCTAAGAACCTAATGGAAAGCAAACAGACAGACAATTTCTTTCAATTAGCCCGAACTGGCCAGCCCAATAAATTTTAGTTTGTTCCTTAAGACGTAAGGCCCCTGTTGCATGTCCTGCTGAAAATGAAGACTAATGGGGTATTGTGGAGCTGCTGAGTACTTGAATTCTTGCCACTATACCACTGCTACTTGCCGCTCTTCTTTTTTTCTTTTTTTTTTTTTCTCTCCGCCTTCCTTCTTTCCTTTAAATAACTGGAATCATTGCTGACCAGGCACAACACAAATGTTTAATACATTTATTCACGACTTGGATTAATTTTCTGTTTTAAGCATTATTCCCGAGTAGTTAGACGAAGCTATTCATCTCATCTTGACAACAGCTGTGAAGGTACCCATCGTTCACCTATGGCGTCGGCTGAAGTGATGACGCAGAGTAATACTCAGCCATTCAGCTGCCTATGAGTAACCTCAAGTTTTTTTTTAAAATAGAAATTTTCTTGGGGCTGTCTGTGAGCTGTTAAATATTTTTAGGATTCCTATTTTTCTGTGGCTGCCAAAGGGCTGTTGACTTATCCAGTGGTGGGAGATGTATTCATATCCTCTACGACACAGAAATGTCTTTCCGTTACAACTACAAGTCCTACATTCAAAAAAACCGAAGTGATGCTTTACCTGAAGTGACCCTATTCAGCATTTATAACCAGGAGACAACTATCCAATCATGGAATCAAACTATTGCTATTTTTAACGGATTATTTATGCAGAGTACTTATTACCAATAATAAATTTCACTTTATGTTGTTGTTTTAATACACATACATGTTGACAAATACATTAATTAACCCTTGTCAGATTACAACTGGTGTGTAGTATTTATATACTGCTAAACGCTAAATAGAGTGACTTAAAAAAAAAAAGTTTTGCAGAAAATGACAAGTGGAAAAAAAAAATCCTGACTTTTATTTCATTAGACAAGTTAAATAGGAATAGGAGGCTTTTTGTAGCCAACCTTTAGTGGCACTCGGTGGTATTGCAGTTTAAGGCACATCTGTATTGCCTCATATTTCAGATCCACATCCACTTTTAATCTTTAAAAGGTGTAGCATGAACGTAGTGGAGTAAAAAGAACAATATTTCCCTCTGAGATCCAAATGTATTGAAGTAAAAGTCAAATGTACAACCATACTTGGTCTGAGCAGTGGGTAGATGTACTTTACTCCCCAAAACTGGACTTTAAAAAGCAATTTTAGTTGAAGCAAGGTGAGATAAACAAAATAAAATAGTGGTGGATGCCCCTTTTCTTTTTTTTTAAGAAAAGTGACATAACAGCAATGCCAATAACAATAAAAGAATTTGAGGCATATTTGCCATCAAACACTGATGTATGGGAGATCCTCAGGCCACAGGTAGTTGATGAGGGAAGAAACAAAGTTGCTTTGTCATACAAAGAAATATGAACTAAAAGTGAACAGGGGGCAAGAACACATTGATTTTACAATTCTGGACTCAATCAAAGAGAATTATGGACGGCAATACGACTGTGATTTGCCTGTGCTGCTCATTAAACTTAACATCCATGGTGTACGTCTACCCCCTGGCAATGTAGGAATAGGATTTACCGGGTCAGGTTAAATACAGTTCAATACCGAGAGACGAGAAGTCACATGACTGTGAATAAAAGGTGGTCAAGGAAGAAAGGAAGAGGGAGGAGACAGAAAAGGAGAGGAAGAGGAAGTGGAACAGATAAAAAAGGGAGGAGAAGGAAAACTAAAGGAAGATACTGACAAATGGAGGGACAGAGAGGGAGGGAGAAAGAAAGAGAAACTCCATTATTATAGCCTGAACAGATAAACTATGCATCAAAGAGTAGCGTTTATTGAAAAACCATTTTTATGTGTGCTTTGAGGGCATGAAAATGAGAGCCCTCTGTTCAAACACATCAATACAACACTGCAGCAGCCAATGGAGGTTTTTTTTTCTCTCTCTTTTTCTGCTATTCCCCAAGATTCCCAATCAGATCTTGTGGTTCCCTGCAGGCTTTTATGCCAGCCACAAATGGTGCGACTGCCAGACTGACAAACATGCAATCAGTCAGAGTGGAGTAGAAAAAAAAATTAAAAAAAATACAGCCTCTCACTCAGCCTTCTATCACAAAGGCTCTTTTAATAAGCCTGTGAAAAAGAGCAAGTAATCCTTTGTAATGATTTCATTAAATGCCCTCATCACACCTGGAGATAATTCCATTATGATTGTGGCAATAAAATTAGGTTTTCATCAAGACGCGCAGACAGAGGGAGGAAAAGCTATTATTCCTCTCATATTCAGATATGACGTTGCCTCTAATATTATGATATTAGGCTATTTGGCAGAATTTATGATGCGCAAGACAATCCATAATGCTGGTGGAAAGTTTTCTCACTGACAACACCCAGACACATTTAATGCGCCTTCCTGTTGAACTGGCAGCAGAATTTTTTTTTTGTATTTTGCGTTAGAAATCACACAAAATAAAGAAACCACTGAATTTGTTTGTTACCTTGTGCATTATCAGTTTATTCCCGCCACCCCCGCTCTCTATGTCTTTCACCTTTCGTTAATGTGTTTTTGCCTCGCCTATTGCACGTGAAGCAGATGTTAAACATGCAGCTGCTGAAGTTGCAAACAAACACAGCACCTGCACAACAAAAGGTGCAAATGTCTTCCCTTTCGAAGTGTGGATTAATTAACAACTGTTTTTGTATTATATTTTGTATGGTAAAGCTGTCAGCAAACAGTTGCTTGTATACACAATAAGCAGACACAGACCAACATTAGTATTCATTCAAGTCAATATTCACTCTTTGGCTGTTTTCATCCTTTAGCTGCTAGACGCTGCTAGTAACTAAAAACATTATTACAAGCCTGCTAATGTGACGACACCACCTTATTGTTGTGCTTCTTTACGCCTTCTGACATTGTGCTAATGTTAGCGGTTTTCTATTTGGAAGAGGTTATTTTGTAAAGAGCACTTCAACATTTTTTCACTGATCAAAAATGCAGAAAAGTTATTCCCTCAAAATTAAGAAAAACTAAAACAACAAAAACTTCCCAAATGTTTTGGGATATGCAGACTTTAGAGGCTGCGTTCACATGCTCTGTGTGCATTTTCAGATTCAAAAAAAGAGGGCCGTTTTATCCAACAGTTTTATGTGCACGCACGTGTTCACAAAGATTCTGAGGACTAAAAAAATTACTCATAGCGATGTTTTCTAAAGAATTTCCCCGGAAAGTTAGGAGTAGATCCTAAAGATAAAAGTTGTCGCAGCGACCGCAGCGCGAAGGTATTTGGTGACTGGAAAAAATAACTTGTCGCAACCTTCAACAGCGGTTTCGCAGCCTTGTTTTGGCATTATTTCACTGGATGTCACTGTCCATTCAGTGCCCATTATCACTAAGAGGGCTTTTTTTTTTTTTTTTTTAAATCAACCAATTACATCGTTTTAAAGATGTGTCATCCCAAGCAACGGGCTCAACCACACCTCCTCGTGAAGATAAGGGTTTCTGTTCTTTCATTGCTTAAAGTTGCTCCAAGAAGTTTCCTAAATCTCTCCTAAACCAAGACTCCTTACTAAAAAAAAAAAAAAAAAAAAAATGTTTAGGCTAAATTAGGAGCTCTCTGAGAGGATTCTAAGAATCTTTGTGAATACGGCACCAGGTATTTTTTTTTAATCTGAGGATGTGAGCAGCAATTCATAGGTTTGAAACCAGGTCAGTCAGTGGGTTTAGTAATGCTTTTCTGGTTTGAGATATAGCTTTGAGAGCCGAGTTTGCAGGATAGACGACAATATAATTAAGCTAGTCTAATTTTTGCAATATATGTCAGCCTCTACAGTACAAGCAACACCTTTCACATTACTTGATTAATGAGCTGTTAAGTCCGCCATGGAGGTTATGTCTGTTTGTCAGTAGGATAACGGAAAAACTACTGGACCGATTGTCATCAAATTTGCTTATATATAGGTATAGCATGGATCAAACAGGAAACCATTATTTCTGGAGCAGATCAAAATCATTGGGCGGATCCAAAAATTATTTTTCTCTTCAATTAACAGTATAAAATAAGGCATTTGGCCTACTAAACACCATACATGCTAATCCTGGATCCTCTGAGTCACATCTGACATCATAGTGAGCGTATATTTTTAGCTGCCTGTTGCCAACACATTGTTTATTCAAACACTTTATTTACATTTATTGGCTACTGTAAAGAGTCTATAGTTGGTAATTGTATGTGTTTTAATTGAGGGGTAATAAGCTATTCTGTTTATAAAAAAGGTCCCACTTTGAAATTACACATGAATTTCCTGAAAGCAAAGACGTCTCAGTTTTTCACGAGCACTTAAACGTAGCATGCATTTGTTGATCTGTGTGAAGCTGAAGACGTGAGTGACAAAGACACAGTTTGAAATAAATCCAATCAGCTACACAACTATTGGGAGATTAATTACAGTAAATAACAAAGGAAACAGGTTATTATTGATCATATTTAAAGTTGGATATTGCGATGAAATAATATGCAGGTATTCCGGGTTTACTTTTGCCTCAGTTTGGATGAACACAAACCCACAGAAAATCAAGTCTAACCTACAAAACATGACAGAGAGATAGCCAAAAAGGAAAAGAGAGGTGGTGGTGAGGAAGAGTTTTATTACAAAGTGTACCAAATAGAAGTGCAGCACAATTCTGTCAGCAGGCAGTGTGGAGGTACAGTATAGAGGTCTCTACAGAACTTATATTATTGTTACAAGGAACCCGGCACGGCAAAGAAAATTTGACAAAGGAGAAATGGTGAGGATACTGTGTGCTGTCTGGAGGAATGTGAAGCAATGTGTTTTTGGCATTCATGTCACAGCCCTTTTGAAAAATGCATCAAAGCAATTGCAGAACTCGTGGGACCGGGTTTGGGCACACAAAGTCGTGACCATCATCCAAACCTCAGTGGTGAGGATGGAAGGGAGCTGCTGCTTATAGTGGAGGGTTTAAAATGCACTGATGTGACACTTAATAAAAAAAATAAATAAAGCACTCAGCCATGCCATGGCAACACAAATTTCTGTAATTTCAGTGGATGTGCCTGTTAAGATGTAAAATGTGTGTATATGTGTGCATGCTTGTGTACTGAAACAATTTGTCAGCGGCGGTGGCTGGTATTTTTCACGCCTCTTGAAAAACTTGGAAACAGATTGCTATGTTTTTCATGCTTACGTTCACATGGTTATTAGCTGAAATGCCTTCTGCTTTAAGAACAACTCTCTCTTCCACCTTCTGCTCGGAGAAATCGCAAATAACGAAGGCCACAGTCTAACGATGACTTTCTTACATGTGCACTGACTGTTAGAAATTGAAATGAGATCAGTCGCAGATGGATAATTCCCCACAGATGTCATACTCTTAACTCATCTTCTGCTTTGTAAATCTTAGCCAAGTCTTCTCCAAAAACAAAAATAAGTTCATCTCTCAGTGTGGTTTAAGAAGCAAAGCTCATGCTGTTACTACTGCAGATACTACTTCTAGTCTGTTCCTGGCAAGTCAAACTATAGTACACAGCCTAAATATAACTATGGGGAAAATCAATTCTGTCCACTTAAAATAATCCAGTAATCTAGCATCAATACTCATTTGGACAGCTGTTTTTTTCCCCCTCAATTCAGTGTTTGTTAAATAATAAAATATAACATATTTGTGGAAAAAAAAAAAGCCCATTACAATTACCCAGAGCCCAAGTTGATACAGTCAGATGTTTTTGTCCAACTAACAAACACACTGTATGGTATGATACGTTAGGAGAGAAAGGAAAAGCAAATCCTCACTGATTTGTTATTTTTCGCTTAAAAAGGTCTTCACCGTTCAAACTCAATGGACTCACAATCGACTGATCGTTTCAGATCTGATATTAAGTGAAGATAAACGCATAATGTAAACAAACAAGTTTGACAAAGATCCCTCATCGTTGTTGTGACCAACATAGGTATCAAGTGGCACATTTAACAGTTAAAATGGCAACATTTTTACCAAATTACATTAAGTCAAATATATTTTCGGAATTTCTATATAGTAATATTTTTTATTAATTAACATCTGGCCTATAACCCAATCACAATTTAAGATACATTTCACAGGTCAATCAGCTATCATGGGGTATCACATCCTACTTTCCTGTTTTGATAATGTATTTAAATGTCTGCTCTGTTCATATAAACCTTTGTTTCTCAGGTAAACCCACTGAATAAATTCACAGTGCTCCCTAAATGTTATTTATCATGTTGTTCTTCCATATGGTAATTTAAACAAACTGCCATGAAGTGCTGAACTTGTCCACATTCTGTATTACCAGCGGCATATTCTGTATCCAACGCAGTACGCAGTCACAGAAAGATGTTGGAATTGGTATGTACCCATCAGGCTCTGGTGAAGGTTACAGATTTCATACTAAACCTGAATAAAACATGAAAAGCAAGATAAAACCGTGCTCATTCCAAAGGACAAGTTTTGCATTTACATTCACTAGCAAAGTGTGAAGTTTTCTGAGTAGTTTGTTCCCCGTATTCCCCCAAATTCAGCTGGGATAGGCTCCAACCCCAAGCTCACCCTGTTCAGAATAAAGCTGGTATAGATAATGGATGGATGGATATATTACTAGGACTGACAACTACATGCAGGTAACGGATTTTCTCTGTCCAACACTGTATCCACTCAAACAACCCCATTAACCTCTATCATTCTGTCTGAACGTATATGCTGCTGGGTTGTGTCTAAACAAGCAGGAGAACAGAAGTATCTTCAAAACTGAAATTCGTTCGTCAGAACTGAAAATAATTGCACCTTGGATACGTGTGGCACCTGATAACATAAGTGAAGAAAATAACGCGGTAAATCATTTCTCCAGACTTTGTACTGAGTGCAGAAATGTGCAGAAACATGGAAGGTGACACTTTACTACACTGAATATCTGGACTCTTAGGGACATTTACCGGACAGAGGATTTCTGAGCAAATGAAGTTGCAACATGAAATCAGCTAAAAATGAGCATTAAAAATGACATTCGTTAGCAGCCTGTCTATCCGTGCTATCGTATAGGAGAATTTAATAGTGACACCCCTGATCCCTGTCCAATAATTGACATGGAAATAAGACCAAATTCAAAATAAACACGTTCACAGTCAATCTCTGCGGGATCATTTGCCACAATCATTGGGAGAGAAATCACTAACACAGCTATCTATTATTTGGAAGCTATATTGGTGGGATGTCATGCTGGGGTCACCACTTATTTGTACACGGGTGCAGCCGGAGTTTGGATAAGGCTCTCGTATTCCTTGGGTGCGTCAGATTTGCGACACAAGACTACTCGCTGCACTCCAAGGAATGAAATAAAAACTTGTTGAAAATGTATAGAGGTTATGAATGTGTGTGTCAGGTCATGAGTTGGATTTCCGGGATATTGCAGATTGTATGACCTCATTGATGTGAGGTGTGCATTTATCAGAGTGTGCATGGTGCAAGGGTGTGTTGGAGGGAGCGGGATGCAGACAGAAACAGAGTGAGCTTCTAATGTATTAAATTATTTCTGATGTAGAGCATCTAAAGCCTGTTCAACTGTCTGTTGAAACTGCAGACTGTAAGTCTTGAATTTGAACATACAATTTTTGAATGAAATTCATATTGAATAGTATTTGACATCATTAAATACAGACAAAGTTCAAGGCGCATCACATTGTCTTACCAGTTAAATAAGTGCATATATATGAGCATTCAAATACATACATTTAAAAACAAATAGTAAAGCCCTTATTGCTTTAATGAAGAGAATACTTGACTGAATGAAAAGGTCAAGTCTAACGTGCAGAGGTAAAGCGCAAATCTGTTTCTCTGCATAGGGGCACCTTGTGAGCCAAGTGGTCTTCCAAGTGTGCGACTGTAGGCATTTTAAAAGCTGTATGTACCAGGAGGAGACTTTTAACTTGCATTCTGAAAGCAGTGACCATTGTAGGTTACAGGACACAGGAGCGACATGCAGCAATTTTGGAATGTCACGGTATGTTTCACTGTTTCTTTGACGCAATGCCTTCTCTAGTCCCTTACCCTAACCTCAACCATCACAACTAAGTGCCTAATATTAACCCCAACCTTAACCTGAACTTAATTCTAACCCTAACTCCAAGTCTGAACCCTCAAAAAGCAGGCTGTACCCCTGGGGACCTCAATTTTGGTCCCTCCGGGTTGGTGTGTATTCAGGTATTCAGTCCACACTGGGATATAAAAACGTGTACACACACACACACACACACTATATACACGCTCAAAATCCGGCGGGGTCAGGACTCATGACATGCCCAGCCTACAGTATTCACTCTTACAAAGAAAATCTCATTAAAGCCACCCCTCCCTCTTAGCTACAAGGCAAGTGGGGAACAGATTTGGATATTGCATTCTGTCACTTCTTTTAAACACTTGGCCTGCAATCTGTTAGTGGGAACAATGGAGGAGAGCGATGAGGGAGGGGAGTACGTATTGACTTTTTCAAGGTACCTCTTTCATCGTAATGCATCTCATTTTTCCCCCAGCCTCTTTTGTTGAACACCTTTCCTTACCCATCAACCTTCATCAATCTCTCTATCCTCGCTGGGTGAAAAATTGCACTCATTACCTTTGTCATGTGGTATAAAGAAAAAGCATTCTTTCCACTAATAGGCATCAGGTAAAACAATTTATGGTGACTCAAAAGATACCAGAGCGAAGGCACCAAAGCATAAATCTCTCCCAAATATTGGACAACTTTGATACAGTAAACACAAGTTAAAAGTTGGGAAACGGGTGTGAAGCTAACCATAGTTAGATGAACGAAGGATTTGATATCCTCCTTCTTCGAGATCAACCAATACAGGATTTTAGGGCCGATAAAAATAACTTATAATCATCCGTTTGTTGTGGCTTATACCAATACAGTAACTATCTTACATGCAAAAAAATGTCAATAGGCAAGTAAACACACATTGTTAGACTGACAAGGTTATTTTTCTAATTCAACACAGAGTGGTGCAGTGGTTAGCGTTGTCACCTCGCAGCGAAAAGGTTCCGGGCCTTTCCGTGTGGAGTTTGCATGTTCTCCCTGTGCCTGCGTGGGTTCTCTCCGGGTACTCCGGCTTCCTCCCACCATCCCAAAACATGTATCGCAGGTTAATTGGTGATGCTACAAAAAATAAAATTTGCCCTTAGGTGTGAATGAGAGCGTGAATGGTCTTTGCTTTCATCTGTCTCTACGTGTTGGCCCTGTGATGGACCGGTGATCTTTCCAGGGTCGCTCGGTCAGGTGAACTTCGCCCAAAGTTCAGGATAAAGCGGGTTTAGATAATGGATGGATGTTCATAAAGAGCCTTCAACATCTCGAGTGTTAAAGCTGCAACTAGCCTCAGGATAGCTATCTGGTTTAACCATAAGATATAATAATCATTAGTTTGTGGCTTGTTCATAATAATTTGGTATTAGCATTGAATCAAGCATTGAATTGCTGAAATAATGAGGACTGTTGTCATCGACTCGAGTTACAAATAAACTTAATTGGCCACTTTCCCTTTCTGGACATGTGGCCTCGCCTCTGTGTCTTCTGTGGTATTTTTTTTAATTTAAAAAAAAAAAATCTTTTTAAACCTATAATGCAGGCAACATTTGTATTAGGTTAAGTACAGGACAAAGCAAAATTTTGACCTTAGAATGGTGCTAGAGGAAAATTAATTGGATTACCCAATTTTAATGTAAATAGATAGTGACTGTCTGAAACCAAATTCATGCCCATCCTTCCAATCCGTGTGGACATTTTTTTTTTCAAAGTCATTAGGGCACATATTCTGGATACCAAAAACATCTGTTTCAAATTAGAGGACAATCCACCCAATAGGCCTCAACCTTTTCACTGCCTGCATTTTGACATGTTATTGCAGGGAAAGCACAGGTGTATTAATGTTGCTTCTGGTCCACTTGGGAGAGATCCTGGTTTTGTGCATGGTGGTTCACTGTCATGATGTACTGGGACATTTGATGGAACTGGTCCATAATCAATACATGTATGTATTACCCACTGTAATAAGTCTAAATGTCTGCCGTGCAAAAAAGTCCACAGTTTTCTGGATATCCGACCAAAAAAAATCTGGATTTAAAAATATCAAAAGACAGTGGTATTTATCCTCAAGATCTTTAATGTCTGTCTACAAAACTCTTGAGCGGTGGACTGACTAACCACCCGTCATATTGACACTACCATCCCTGATATACGGTGACTCTTGGGTGGCTCAAAATGCAACCACTTTGCAGTTTCCACTTAAGCATGATAAATGGTGAGAACATGACAGCTACTTTAAGTAAAGAATAGTAATGACCTGTGCATTTTGCACAGCATAGCGTTTTGGTTTTAATTACATTAGGTTGCAAATTGCTGTTAAGGAACCTGGAAGGTCTGCAGGTGCTGCATCACTGACTAATCAATTGCCATTATCACGCCTGCGACAAAGGTCTCGACCCGAGCGACACGTTGCATGCTGCCATTACTTCTGTCCTCTCTACACTGAACAAGATGCTGCGCAAAAGCAGCATCGTTTAATGGTCGCTGGGGGGATGATTTTAAAGTTTTAGAGTTATGGCTGTCCATAAAAATAGTGGCTCATCATTTTCGATATGACAATTTAATGTGAATCTATCCACCACAATGGCTGTATTGTGGGCGTGAGGTCTAAACATGAAGCCATTATAGGAGAAGGCTGCACTACTGCTGCATATCCAGGAGGAAAATATTTAGAAAATGTCTGTATCTGTCACGTCAGTAAAAATCTGAGTTTCAGTACCACCAGTTTTGTTGTTGTATAACAAAACACTTTAGGACACTCTGTACTCAGTGAGCCTCTATGGAAACATACAGTGTCCTCAACAGATGTGATTACGAGGATTAGGACTGTCTCTCCCTCCCCCCCCCGTCTCCCTCTCGCCTTTGACCCTCTCATTTATCCAGTGGGAGGGAAGAGCAGGGGGGAGAGATTGGCAACAGGTTCTGCTGCACTGGCCAACGTACTGAACTTCAGCTAACAAACAGGTCATTCAATCTGCACAGAGACACTGACGCACATGGACACAGCCATCAGACTTTAGCTGTTATTTTAAGTTTTTATTTGACGTCGATTTGTGTTTGGAAGAATAACAAATATGATAAAGACCATGATTCAACAGGCGAAGAAACATCCAGGGGTAGGTTGCATCATATTCATGTATCCATTGAGCTTTTGAATCTTTCTATGACTATTTCAAATACAGCGATTTATACATGAGGCCGAATGTACCAACTTAGTGAACTGACAGTAATTTTGAATTTGTAAATGATAACGTTGTGATTGTGAATAGGTTTTCTGGGACACTTGTTAGTATGTATTCAAATAATCACTTTAGAATTTAATAAAGAAGGTAAAAATATACACTGTACATATCCATGCACAGTATGGATGGAAAGTTGACATTTTAATAAGTAGCAAAACCATTTTTCAAGACTTCAAATGTATTTTATTGTAAATATAATGACAAGGAGAGCAACAGTGTCTAGAAAAGTTTAGGCTGACAGCAATGTGTGACTGTGCTGTTGTTGAAAGCTCAAAAACAACAGCTCTGCTCAACAATTTTGCAACCAGTACTTATGTAAGAAATAAAATCAGTAACAACATTGTTAACAAATGTTACCAGAAAGAAAGAAAGAAAGAAAGAAAGAAAGAAAGAAAGAAAGAAAGAAAGAAAGAAAGAAAGAAAGAAAGAAAGAAAGAAAGAAAGAAAGAAGGAAAGAAAGAAAGAATGGCACAGAAGCTGTCTGTGCTTGTTTCCCCCCCTGTTGCCTGAGAGCTATGCTGAGGGTGACCCAAATTCCTGGATTGACAGGGTTGGCTTGGCAGTGCACCAGAAATGTAATAAGGGCAGCAAGAGTATCGAACCCCAGCGAGTATAAAACACTTCCTATATCGGTCAGGCTGAATGGTGAAAGGTGAAACGCACACTTGTTTGGCACAATATGAGGATATCAGCACTGGGAGTGGACAGCTCCCTACATACTGGCCTGCTTACATTATGAGCTGTGTGTGTGTGTGTGTGTGTGTGTGTGTGTGTGTGTGTGTGTGTGTGTGTGTGTGTGTGTGTGTGTGTGTGTGTGTGTGTGTGTGTGTGTGTGTGTGTGTGTGTGTGTGTGATCAAAGTTGACCTGCTTCTGCATGCTTGTATGTGTTTCTGTTTATGTTCACTTCATTGCTGATCGAAGCGAAGCGTCTGCAGTCAGCATACTGTGTGTATGAACTGTGCGCTTGTTTGTGTCTATGCAGTGAACACCTGATGTGCACTTTGAACTTTCCAGGGTTATGCGAAGTTCATAGTGAACTCACTTAGAGAAGAAGTCAGCAAACATAAAAACCATGCTGCATGAGCACACGATTAAAACAACAATTAAAGATTAAAAAGCAAAAACGTAAGTTAATTGATCGGGGAGATAAAATTGACAATTATTTTCCTCATTGAGTAATTACTTAACTAATTTAAAAACGAAAAAGTGCAAATACACACTGGTTTCAGCTTATCAACTGTAAGGAACTGAAACATTTGTTTTATATAACTGCAAACACTCTACCTTTGGGTTTTTTGACTGTAGATAGGACAAAATAAGTAATATGAAGAAAGCTCCAAGTACTCGTGTTGGACATAGTTGACGATGGGTTGATAAAAAGATTCATAAAAAGGACAAAACAATGATTGACATTTATTGTTAATGCAGCTCTAAAAACTTTGACCTGAAATGATTAGTTGATTAATTGTTTTGTCCTTTAAATACCTTGGTATTTGAATTTAAATCCTTTTTTCAGGCATGTTGTCAAACAAAACGATATAATAATCCTCCCAGTACCATTTCTGTAAATTGAAAATCATTTTATGGACTGTTGGTTGGACAAACAATCAATTTTAAAGATGTCACTGATATTTCACATTCAATAGATAAAAATGATTAATCCATAAAATGTAGAAAAATAATCTGCAGATTAGTAATGAAATCAATTGTTAGCTGTGACACTATTCAGAATCCTTACAGTATTGATAGTACATTTGCTCCACTGCCATGCTTCATGTTTATACCTAGTTATAAACAGATTCAAGGTCTGAAGCAGGAACTTCATACGCTTGAGTTTTTTTTGTCGAGTGGTTTTGAGCGTGTAGCCAAGGGTAGGATGCTTTCTTCATCTATACATCACAACTTTAATGTAGTGAATATCAACGTTTTATCACCAGATCTTCTGCTAATCAACAACAAGGCAAGTGGCAACGCAATCAGACAGAAAACAGATGTTGAGATACAGCTGAGTAGAGACATCCTTCAGTTCAACCTGATCAAACTCATCTCGCTGCAGCTCGACTGGATCTGTGCGGGCTGAGAACAGCTGTTCTCCAGCGGTGTGACGCTTTCTCTCTCTCTATCATACATAAAGTATCACGCAGCAAAGTAGACAGGGAATGTATGGCAGTGCAGTGTTGATGAAAAGATGCTGAGTAGCAAGAGGATTGTCACACTTAAGCTTTGGGCGTTTTTCAGATGACATATCACATTATCCCCCTGTCCCCTTAATGCGCTTTTTGTTGTTGTTGTTATTTTAATTCCTGTCATCATCACCGCGCAAAGCATCAAATATAAGTGTGTCTGTATACACACATTCACGCCAGTGTGTTTTAATGCGCCGACTGGGTGTGTAAGCTTATTAAAGTGTGCATTTGTGTGAGTATATTCACGTGTGTGTGTGTGTGTGTGTGTGTGTGTGTGTGTGTGTGTGTGTGTGTGTGTGTGTGTGTGTGTGTGTGTGTGTGTGTGTGTGTGTGTGTGTGTGTGTGTGTGTGTGTGTGTGTGTTGCTGTCCCTCAGTCTGACAGGTATGGTGTTATACTAGGAGAGGCTGGCACACAGAGATGCGGCGGCTCTCTCTTCCACTGTGTCCTTGCCCGTTCAACCCAGGCTGACAGTGAGCTGCCTCACACATGGCCTGGGCCTCATACATATGGAGGAGGGCAGGCAGAGGAACAACAGGAATAATAACTACCCGTATATTTGTGTACGTGTGTGTGTGTGTGTGTGTGTGTGTGTGTGTGTGTGTGTGTGTGTGTGTGTGTGTGTGTGTGTGTGTGTGTGTGTGTGTGTGTGTGTGTGTGTGTACTTCACACAGGTGTATGTTCACGCTACATATCAGAGCCAATCACTTGATGGGATGTGTTTGTTTACCGTCTTTTGTCTCTGTGGTTTGGGACTAATGCATTCCTCCTCTCTTCAGTTGATACCGCAGTTGTTCTTCACGAGTCTGGGCATCACAGGGGCCATGCTCTACCTGCTGCGTCTGGCAAGAGGGCCTCATGTCACGTAGGTCTTTCTGCTGTTTGTCTACACTTTGCAGATATTTTCCACTTCACTTTTGATTCCGTGTGCGTTTGCAGAATGATTGTATTGCCGTTACCTTATTCCAAACCGTGGCTGATTGAAGCTGGAGATTATTTCAGCATTTAAACAACTGCCAACAGGGTTAGGTTTCAATAGCCAGACTCAGTTGGGATCTGGATCCACGTTGGCAATAAAGCTGAATTTGCTGAGCTTAGAGGCAAATGAATCTATATAAAATCATCTCTCTCAAAACCTACACTGATTCATAAGAGACTCAAAAAAGGATTTGGATTCAATAAGTGTATATTGGATCCAGAATTCATAAAATGCTATAAAAACGTGTCTGAAGTGAAAAGAATTAAATAAAACCCCTGCTTCTCTTCGGACGTTAATGCACAGCTACTTTTCTTTTCATGAATCGAAAAAAAAAAAAAAAACAGAGAACAAAATAGTAACTGTGGCAAAAGTTTGGGATACAAATGTAGAAGTATCATCCTGGCCTTAATAACATTTAAAATTAAATTTAAATCCGTGTACCTTACAATCCATATCTAGATAGGGATTAGGTCCTCTTCCAGGGAGCGCTCCATGTTGCACCGCCATGTTTCTACAGAAGCCTGTACAGGACTAAAGAAAAACTGTCTCTAGAGAGGGCCTCTCGTGTTCTTCGCTATCTTCATGGCCACCGTAGATTCTCTTGCATGCTTGGAAGGTGAATGGTGAGGCGAGGGGTTTTCACTTAGTTGCAGTCTGCATCCTCACTGCTAGATCTAGTCCTACACACTGGTCCTTTGAAGAAACGGAAGCTGGAGTTCCCTTGACTTGACGTAATTGAAAATCTGTGGGTAGATTTGAAACACGCTGTGTGTGCAAGCCTAAAATATCTCAAAATCTGAACTGATTAAACTTTAGTACAGAACACCATGAAGGTATTGGACTGTATTTATTTATTAACCTTCACTTAATGAGGTAAAAAAATAAATAATTTGATACCAGTATCAGAATGAAATGTTTTCAACAAACACAGCTGGCTGTATTAATCTGCCACATCTTACAAATGCACCAACCACACTGAACTCGGTGGCTGCCCACATACAGTAAATGTGCACTGCCCATGTCCTATTTTAGGCCACACAGAAGCACTTGTTGTGAGGGTCAGCCATAAAGCCTGACCTCATCACCAGCTGGTGATGAGTGCTGTGGCCAGTGGCCGCCACTCTCTCAGAGACTGTGTAGTGTTTGCAGTAATGGAAAGAGAGGAGGGGAGACATGCTCTCTCCGCCATCCGTCCCCGTGTCTCTTTGTTTGTGCCTTGGCGGCGTGACGTGCTGCCGGAGGGGGCGGAGGAGGGTATGGACAGTTGCAGTGGAGTGCTGTGAAATCCAGACTTTGGTTAATGAACAAACGAGCACTGCCAAGTCACTGGGCTGAGTTCACCTCATCTCATAATCACTCTTTTATTTTTTTTGCCAACTTCTGTCTCCACCCGACATCTTCGTATTTATCTCCGTCCTTCTGTTGTTCTGTCTTTTTTTTTTTTTTTTTTGCTTCTTATTTGTCACATCATGGTCCGTTTCTCTTTTTCAAGTGTTCTTTTTCTCTGCACCTGCTTTGCATGCCTCTCATTATTTTATGTTCTGTCTTTGTCTCTTGTTCCTTCTCTGAATCCCCTTTATCCTGCATGCTGTGAATTTTTCCACGTTTGCAGCTTCTGGGACAAGAAAAACAACCCAGAGCCCTGGAATAAGCTCGACCCAACCTACCAGTACAAGGTGACAAGTCCCTTCACACAGTGCGTGACCGCCTCCTCGCTCACACCAATCACGTGTGCCAAAAAACTAATCTAGACAAGAATGGCATTGTTTTACTAAGTCACTGAAAATCTCACATTCATCATCAGCTTAAAAAGTTACTAAAATAGAATTAGACAAACGAGTGTTGGCAAAATCTTGTCAAGTCAACAAGGCCGCTTCCTGGCTTTCTTCAATTCTGTTCAAACAACGGAAAACAAAGTGTCTTTCAAAAACAAATTAAGGCAGATGGAACTGGGAGCTCCTAATGGTTGATAATAATTTGCCTTACCTCTTGAACAAGGCCAGAGCCCAAGAAAAACTAATGAACATATTAACAACGATGAGCCAAAATAGAGCAGAAAAACAACCATTTGACAGGACCCACAAGAAGAGATCTGGATGATGTGTTTTTCTGAGAAAAAAGCATTTTCTGAAGGTTTCAAGGCTGGTTTGCTTCTTGCCAGTGGAATGAAAGGCGCTGCAGCCAAAAGGTCAGGACACAGCATGTTTAATTCTCGATAGCAAGGCAAAGGTCTCACATCGAAATTCCACTGAAGTACTGAACAATGATCGTAATGAGGAGGGGGAAGTGAGAAGAAGGGAGGAGAGAAGGAGGAGGTGAGGGTTTTAATGGCAGACCAATCAAGAAAAATACATGGGGAAAAAATAATCTCTCCCAGTGAAAAAAAAAAAGAAAAAAAAGAAAATGGTTTTTTTTAAGGGTTGGAGCACTTTGATGAATGCAGAATACATGAATGCAGTCACACAGTAAATATAACCAACATGCAAACTGTTGTCCAAATAGGATTAGCAATACGTTAATCTAGAATTTTTTATTTTATTATTATTTTTTTATTATTATAAAAGGATCATGGTGAACTGTGTTTGGATGGAAGTGTTGGCACGGCAGGGGAATAAATTCTGACCCATGTTATTTAAAAAATTTTTTTTTTAAATACACGCTCTCTGAAAGACAGCACTGATGAATTTAATTTAAGCAAAACAGATTTAAATGTATTCCTTCTGCCTTCCGCAGTTTGTGGCCGTCAACACAGACTACAAGACCCTGAAGAAAGAGGGACCTGACTTCTAAAGGTCCTCCAGGCAACTCCAGGGGCACCAAGTTTGGCAGGACCTCAAGCTGTCACCTCATTGATGTGTAACCTCTTCCTGTACATTTCCTCAGTATCACCTCATGCTCCGCTACAGTGACTCTGAATTAATAGTGTAACCTTGTGAACAAAAACTAATAAAGATCACGAGACAGACGGCTGGTTCTTTAGAGCATTAAATAAACTGTTGTTATATGCTACTTATAATTAATACACAGCAATCTTAATACTAAAATAATGTACCTTGTGCAGATGAGCGGTGAAAATGAATCAGACCTTTTTAAGGCTTGAATAATATTGAAGATGGATATCTGTGTTAATATGATCTCTTTTTTTGTACGGGCCCCCAACTGGGAGGTCAAAGGTCAGGGTCTGATACTGAAAAGCAACTTTAAAAGCTGGAAGGGATCCAAATGTTTCTTTAAACTGCACAAATATATATTTCTATATTGGCAATAGATTAAATGATTATGTATAATGTAAAGTTTTTTTTTATAGTGTCAAACCTACGCTCCATTAAAGCTGCAGTTGGTCCAAACCATAAACAGAGAGAAACCAGACTTTTTTCTTCTTTAATGGGCCTTTTAATACAGTTTTTAATGTGGCTGAAAGTAATAAAATGCAACGTAATGCGAAGCCACTGTCAGTTGTTCTGCTTTTGTCTCCATTGTTCTCTACACAATGCCGATTGTAGTCAAGCAGATCTGTCTTCGTCAAAATGGACGACAACAGCAAAAACTGAGGAATAACGACTTACTCCCACTTCTACAACGTTATCGACAACAACAAAAGACAACAATAGGATGCCTTTGCCAGACAAAGACCTGTAAGAACAGACAGCAAGGTATTGCAAGTCTCTCTTTACTTGGTGTGAAAATACTGTGTCAAAATAGATATACATCTAAGTATAACCCATAACGTAATAGAAAAATTGAAATCTTCATCACTGCAGGTGCAGGATTGTCCACTCTCTGCCCGATATTGTAACAGAGTGACGTTTACTTGGTGTGAACAAGAGCTCTGTTTGTGTGAGATTGTGTTGGAGATGGGAATCGAAAATAAATGAAATAAATTGAAAAAAAAATAATTGTTTAATGTAGGATTAGGATACTGGCCTAGACCTAATTAGTTTTTCCCAATATTGGGGGCAGTTTTTGCCTCTATCAATTTTTAGCAGCATACTGAGATTTCTTTGGCCATATCTGCCCTTTGCCGGTTTAATTTCCTACGCTGCGTCTTTAGTGGAATTAATATTTTCTTCCTTCTCTTACTATGATGGCCCAGTGGCAGGTGCAGACATAAAATACAATGCTTTTTCAAATGCAAACGTTTACTGGGCAATATAAGAAAACTGCTTCGACTTTGGTTATGTAAAACATGATATCTATTTATATAACTTTTGTTTTTCATCATTTATCCTACTCAAATAGACTTGTACTTTTGCCATCTATTTTGGACTCTCTTAAAAAAACAACAACAAAAAAACAACAACAACAACACCACAACAAATATTGTTGCAACCTCTGCCGCGTTTGACCCAAAAGACATGATGACGTCGCGCAGCACACGGTCCCTCACACCAGGGACGTGGCGTCGAGCGTTTAATCATATTAAAGCGTCATTTTATCAGTCTGTCGTGTCAGCAATGTTGGGCAGATCCCAGTATCTTATCTTAAAGCCTTTTTCTGCCGATACTGATGATGCGTTAAAATGATCATGCATCCCTAACTAAAAGAAGGTGTGTACATTGCAATATGCATACCGTGAGCAGCCCATATTTGTGGTTGACTGTGTTAATGAACTCAAAATTCCTCTATAAAACAGTGTGTCTAACTTTTAATTTCCAGGGGAAAACATTATTTACCGAGCTCAGCATTTCACAAATCCAACACTGCAGGAATAAGTGTGTCACACATGGACACGTGCGGAGATATAAAGTTGCAAATGAAGAGGACCAAAATAGAAATTAATCATGAGAGGGGGAATATTTGTGTGGGTCATAGAGCTCTTTTTAAAACAGGTTTCAGTCCCGGGAAGGTGCAGTCCAAAGAGACAAATCAGTGGACTTTTTGATCATTGCTTGTCTGCAAAGACCTCAATATTATTCTCACTTGGGTATGGAGAAAGAAAATGAGACTCAGAGTCAGTACAAGCGACAAATATATCTCCTGTTGGCACAATTCTCCCCTGTTGGAGAGCTCATTGAAGGATGAATGTTTGTGTCTGTGTGTGTCTGCCCTCACTCTGTATCACTGCACACCAGACAACATAAAATCCCACTCTAATGGCGCACAAACCGTCTCAATGTCGGACCCCTGGGTTCTCCTAATACCCTGCTTAATAGACAATCTATGTTCCATGCCCTGTATGGGCCTATTTATGTGTGCGTGTGTGCGCGCACGTGTGTGTGTGTGTGTGTGTGTGTGTGTGTGTGTGTGTGTGTGTGTGTGTGTGTGTGTGTGTGTGTGTGTGTGTGTGTGTGTGTGTGTGTGCACCTTTTAAACAGCAATATGCTTCCTCCAACAGTTTGGTGACCTGCCCGCTGGGTATTGTCTGTTGCTGGGTGGTGATTTGTATTTGTGTGCGGTCATGTGTGTGTGTGTGTGTTTGCGTCCGGACGTGTGTGTGCGTCCGGTCATGTGTGTGCTTGTGTCAGATGCACAAAACCTGCTGACAGGTAATCAGCTGGGCCAAAGCATCACACTGGGGCATAATCGCAAGGTCACACACACACACACACACACACACACACACACACACACACACACACACACACACACACACACACACACACACACACACACACACACACAGAGGGGGATAGTTATTATTGAACCTGAACAGCTTCCCAGGTCATTGTGATTGCACTGCTTTTGTGTGCGAGTATAAAACTTTAAGGCCGAGAGCAGCTCAACATCAATCACCTTACAAATTAGATTAGGAGCATTTTTTTTTGTATCTCATTTCTTTTTATGCCATTCACAGTCTCCCCACCTACTTCAAATATTCTCAAACCTCACGGGAACACGTGGTCACTTCTCAATGCCTGTTAAGTTTTTATTTTTTTAATTTTATTATTAAAACTTATAGCACGTTTTCTTTGACTGCTTTTCCAAATTTTTTTCAACTAAACACGAGACGAGACAACATGGTGTTATTCTATCAATACACTGTGGAGCTGAATTACTATATTCACATGGCTTGGAAAATCAACAGTGACAACAAACCCACGTCGTCCTTTTCCAAAAGTGTGAACATTAGTTCAGACATGCAATCCAAATAAGGCTTTCAGCAGGCATCAAGTATGTCAGTGTGTGATCAAGAGTTTCATTTCACAAACAGGTTGTGTTTATCATTTTCCAACCAAAGAAGTCGAGCGCTTGTTGGAGCCAGAGCGAGGCAGGAGGAGGAAGACTGAGGAGGACCCTCTCCTCCTCGATTACGATCCTCTCTAACGAGCAAGAGTAGATATTTTTAGATATGGATTAATTTTAATGGGTGAGATAAGAAGTGAGTTGTGGGTGGAGGAGGGACGAATAAATAAGTAAATAGGACATGCCGCAAAACAGGAGGCGACGGTGGCAGCGCTGGGGTAATGTGGCTGTTGCTGCGAGGCCCTGGGCAGATCCACTGATCTAGTGGAGATAGTGAGGCCTTTCATCCTTTCATGTTTTCTCTCAGAGCTGGAACTCTTCTTGCTTGCAAGCTTTCATATGGGACAGGTGAAATGGTTGATTTCTTTTTCTTTTACTAGTTTTACATTCCCAGCCGTCTGAAAGATGAAGTTCACACACTGAAGGGTTAGAGATGTAAAGAACCATCTCGGCCGGGTTTCATTTCTGTTATGCAATAGGAAATTACAATATGTATTTTTAAAACATCAAACCTCCAAAAAAAAAAAAAAAAAAAAAGTTCTGGCAGCCGAAGATAAATACAAGTTTTAAAAGATTTATTTGCCCAAATAATGGTGTGCCATATCACGTCATTAATGATAAATATCGGTAACATTTTTAATATGATGAAAAAAAAATCTATTTAAAGATTAATGCACAAAAGTAATGAATCTACACAAGAATTGAAATATTTGAATCGCAGATACCAGCTGTTGATTTCATATTCCAGGTTTTCCTGTTGTAAGAATATTGACTATAAAGTGAGTTTATTAAAAATGGATCAATATATGCTAAACTGACCAATATAGATCACTAAACCACAATACAAGCGAGCTACCCGTGAACACAGCTGCAAAGAGAAAACAGACGACAGCACATCCCACCAAAAATATGACAATGCACAGGTAACATCCTGCCTAAAAGAATTCATAAATAGGCCAGCGGTGTCTTTCTAATATGCAACCTGGGAATAACTCGCACCGTGTGAAAAGCAGGACAAAGAATTATGCTGAATTGACTGTCTTCTTTCTTTGAATCTCTCATCGCTTCAGGAGCAAGAAGAGCTTCCACTGCGTTAGGGGTGAAAACAAAACAAACAAACAAAAAAAGCAGGGTTTCAATTACTGGTTTCCTGCTGCAGGTGTGAAAAAACATTTTTGTTTACTGGAGGTCCAGGTAAGAGAAGAAAATCTGTTTGTAAAATTGGTATAACTGGCTCCTTTTCACAAATATGCGCAATCTCACTGCCAACATTATCGCAAACACACAGTTGGGTTTCCATCACACGGCGGCGTACAGTGACCCCAACCATACCGACAACTGCTAATTGCCTGACCTTAACCTCAAACTACCGTCACCTAAAACCAAGACTTCAAATTCAAATGCAATGATTTAAGTAAACACATTTATGTCCCCAGAACACAAGTAATACAAGTACACACTTGTTGGGACATTCCGTTGACTCCCATTCATTGTCCAAAGCCTAACCCACAAACCATAACCAGTTCCTTAACATCCATTATCAAAAAATGATCAATGTAACGTATCAAAGGTGCAAAACAAGTTGTCATCTCAGTGTCTGATGAAAGAGATGACACATTTTCTTTCTCTAAAAGATTAAAAGCTGATTTAATAAGCATTAAGACGCAATTAGTCAAAAGAGTTTTTGCTGCTGCAACCTTACTTGGTCTGAAATGACCTGCATCTTATGGTGGCAAAGTTTAGCATTTTTACCAGTCATTCTTTAATAAATTAAATAAATTCGTTTTAAAACACATTTGAAAATGCTCTGACTATGGTTTGTTCTTACTCGTGTCTCTGACACCCAAACTAAAGCTACACCGGCGATTTCAAATTTCATCTGACATGTCATGTTCCTGATTCTCCTGTTTTTTTATGCACTTGTCTTGGTGGAACAAATATTACGTTTCTCATTGTTATTCGCACACGAATTACAGCGACCTCGCGTTCAACAACATGTAGATGTGCAGAGCCATTTATATGGAGTGTTTTACTATTGTTGAATGTTGCATTGTCTCTGCAGTAGTTACAGTAAAGTGCCACGTTTAGTTAGCAGCAGGTGCAGGATTAAGAGTGGGATTAGGATTACTGTACACACAGACAACATCGGCACGCACTGAAGTGATGCCTCTTAGACTATCAGTAGTACTCAGGATTCATTATGGGATAATTCCAACGCATTAGTGTGGCTTGCATGTCTAAATATGACTTTGAACATGGTTACATCCAGACAGACAGCTCCTCCTGTCTAAATTTAGATCTTTTTACAGGTATATCAATTTCTGACAGGTTTAATTATGACAGGTATTGAAGTGACAGAGGTACATTCATGCATACTGTATCCACACAAACACACACACACACACACACACACACACACACACACACACACACACACACACACACACACACACACACACACACAAAGATACATTCCTAATTAATTGCTGACACTGTCATTTATCCCCTCCCTCATTAAACAGACATGATTTATTGTCAAATCAGCTACCAAGGGAATTACATTTGATCATCTTTTCATTTGAAACTGTGAGTGTGCATGTGTGTGTCTTTACAACAGCAGAGGGCAGATCGGAGGGAGTTTTAGGGCTTTGATATATGACCAACATTATGAGGAAATGTACCAGATGGGTAATACTGTATACGATTATGACAATTACAACCAGAGAGTACTTTTTCATTGCACTTTTTCTTGCTTATGGACCTATTCATTTTAAAAGAGTGATTTTTACAATCCGTTCTGCTGCTAAAAGATATTGCTCATCTGTGTTGCTTCTAAGAAATGGAAAAACTCTTAACGCCCGCACGGGATTAGGAAAGGACTCCATTACATAAAATGGCCATCAAAAACAAGCAGGTAAGGCCTCAAAAGAGGCCTAAAACATTTAGACGCGGCACCAACAGTGCTGCCTGGGAAAAATCCAGGCAGCACCTGAAACCCATTTAACTCCAATACACAGTATAGACACAACTCTTACTTGAAATGACCACTGAGCGGCTGCTACTCAGAGTGGCTTTATGCTGATATACAGCTACAATAAAATATCCAAGCGTTTCACTAAACAATAGTCTACATTTTTTTTTTACTTGATCAAACAATGTTCCCGCATAGTCCACTGATCCCCTTCAAATCTGCACGGAAAATCCAAACGTTCCTCTATGAGGATTCAGGTTATTCTCTTTAGTTAGGACCCGATGACACGGATGCTTCACCCAGTGCTGAAAGGTATAAACGGCTGCATACAAATTTAACACTAATATTTACTGAATTGGATGAAAACAAAATGCAGATTTGACGTTTGGTATCAAGGCTCTGATTTTGTCAATCCTGGAAGCACCGAGCTCTGCACATGTATATGCCAATTATAGACCCTCTCACAAAAGTCCATTTGGTCCAGAGCCCAGTGCCAGCTTTAATCTAATACGACAAACCCTCCAGTAACGACTGCCATGTGGCCATTCCGTCTGCTGGGTGCCTCACTCTCAAATGACTGTCGATAGTTGTGGTACTCTTACATGTTAGCTTTACTTTGCAGTCGGTAGTTTGCAGTGCACCCCATTTTGGTTTATTATTTTTTTTTTAAGTAGTTCCCACAGCATCTAATCTCACAGCGCCACACCCGTCAAAGCTCCAAAATTTGGCGGCAGCGTGTTCTTCTTCTCCTCCTCCTGTTATTTAACTGCAACCGGCAAACAGCTTTTAGGTGAATTGTTGCCACCTTCCGAAGGTAGTTTACGTATTACTACCAGCACCGGTAAACACAAGGAAAATAAGACAAGATAATAGAAGCAAAAACTATTCTAATGGCTATTCAAAAATGTGATAATCATGACCCATTGCTATGGGACACCCCACAAAAGATCAGCAGCCTCCACTGCTATTAACCAGCTAGCAGAATGACAGCAGCAAAAGCAGAAGCCAAACAACTCAGCAAAGTGAAAAATAATGTAATGTGAAAGCGATTGACAGTTAAAAAGGAAGCAACCTCAGCACAGTGCGAAGACCACACGACCACAAAATGAGCAGAGTCAAGAACAAGCCAGCATATGATCATTCATTTGCACATGGTAAAATGATCTAAAAATAAATAAATAAATAATAATAATAATAATAACGTCTTAAAGCAGACAAACTGTTATGCAGCATCAATGTGTGGCAGACAAACAGCAGTCGGCCTACACGGATCAAATCTAAAGGATTGTCCACGCATCAGCAAAAATTACAGAAAGGTGGGAATTGTGTTAAAAACAAGTCATCACAAAAATAAACTGTTCATATTTTTTCTACAGCAAACTCTACAACCAATATTGTAGTGAAATAACATGAATGGGATGCGTCCAAAGTTATTCATCTATTCGACACTTGACTGCGGCACGCCTCAGCCCATTAACTAAAAAAAAAAAAAAACCTTCTTTTCTTATTAACTAGTTAACAGCATCCACGCAGAAGAATAATCTCAAGAAAGCACACAAAATGAACAGAGCCAAGACTGCAGCTCGTGACACAGACAAACAAACAAACAAACAAAAACAAAAAAAAAAAAAAAAAAGCAAGCGGAAGCCTACCTGTAGAGGCGCCGCTGGCCGGCACATGAATCCAGAGGCAGCCAGCCGTCCAGGGGGAGACTCTTCAAGCCCGAAGGCGGTAATGGTCACCAAGCAGCAGCTACCAGGAACACCGCAAAACGCTGTTATCTGCATTAAGTTACCAGACTGTCGGGTGGGTCGGCTTCTTTCTGAAATGTTACACGAGCCAGCACAAAGTGTTTCCTGACGTTGTGACGCAGTCAACAGGTGACGAGAGCTCAACGGTCTCAGGTGGAGGGTTTGGAAAGGGGCGTTTAATTTGTTTTGGGTTTTTGTTTTTGTTTTGCAGCGTGGAGAAGAGGTCACGTGTGGAGAATTGGAGGCACCAAAAAAAAAAAAAAAAAAAAAAAAATCCAGCTGGACGATTTATTGAAGCACTGAACCCAGCAAACAAAATACGACCTTTTAGCTAATTGTAGCTAAAGCTGCAAATTAACTTCTGGTTTCCTCTCGGACTGGAAAACATTTCCAAACAGCTGTAGAGGAAGTATGCTTCTACAAAGTGGAAGCTATATTTACAGAATGGTCCTGTATTTAGAAAATACAAGTTTTATAAGAAACATCAGTGTAAATATATTTATATATTATTTTTTTTTTATAAAAAAAAAAGTGTAAGGCTCTTCATCTTACATGCCAGTGAGTTGTAGGAGTAAATAAACAAAGGCAGTGTAAAAGTACAGACCCGCAGACATTTAGAGTAGAAATATGCAGTACTAAATGGAAATACTCAAGTACAAATACCTCAAAATGTATTTAAGTACATTTGCAGAAATCTAGAGTGCTTTCATTTGCACTTTTTTTTATGCAAGCGTCTGTTAAGGACACTTTATCCAAAAACGTCCAGATAAACGTACCCCACCACCAATCCTTGTGATTCAAAACAGTTAGTGCCGTTTAAGAGTTAAGGAATTGTTAGTCATTTCTCTATATCACATCTCCGCTCCCACACATCCCATCAAAGTAAAGATAAACCGCTTTACATTTTGACAGAATTATATCCTCCCACAACAGCCGTTTCTTAAGCCTCTGTGGCTGTGCCAAAGTATGTTACAAGTTCTGTATATGAACATCAATTACACAACACAAACTACATTTGCATTATTGGATTTTATTAGGACTCTAATAAAACTAATAAAAATGTCCTGTAAGGCAAAGTTCATACTTACGTTGGTGTACAATAGCTGCCAACAGAGACGAGACAGACAAACTACATTTATTAGCACTTTATTAAAATACATATGCGTATTTTTTTTTGGCAAAGATTTGTCACAGTTTTTATTTATTTTAATTGGTTGTCTATAAAAGAAAGTACCACAAATCTTCTATTACCAATTTCTCATGTGCTGTTAAGACCATTTCAAAGAGAAATCTTGCTTCCTCCCTGATGCAGCGACAATGACAACAGTGCCAATCTGTGAACCAGATAAAACACAAAGCACTCTGAAAATGTTTCGTCAAGCTGCTTCAGTTTCACTCACTGAACATCACAGTGAAGCACAATGACTCTTAAATGAGGCAGACTGCACAACAAATAGTTTTTCCACGTAGTATAACACATGAGCGACAAACCTTGAGACATTTGTGAAATGATGGCAATTACAGTTACTTTTTTTTTTTTTTTTTTAAATATTATATATAGAAAAGTATATCCTCTTTGTAAACACTGAAAACAAAATATGAAATGTTACCAGATGACATTTCTGCTTTTATTTTTGTCAACAAAATATAGATAGCTATAGAAAGCAAAAAAAAAAAAAAAAATCTGAGAGCTACGACATGCTGGAAGAAAAACAAAAAACAAAACATGAATCACAGCAGTGTCAAAAGAAAATTACATCCTTGGTTAGATTTTGAACATGTATGGTTATGAAATTTAAAACACATTCATACTTTTAAAGCTGGTGTTATTTGATTTTTGTTTACAATTTTTTTTTTTACCAAGTTTAATTGAACTATAATATATTATGATTATTTAGTCTTCCTCCTGGATAATCTGACTTGGATCCTTCCACTTTGGATAAAAGTGTTCAAAAAAGATTTTATGATATTTTGGGTCTAAAAAAGACCAACACCTCATCGCTTCACAGAATACCACTTCACCTCATGAAGCCTTCTCGTGTACCTGGTTTCAATAACACAAAATGAAGGTAAAAATCTTTCACAAACACCTTCTGTGAATAAAATGCATTAGTGACATTAGTTAAGACAATTGAATTAAGATTGTATCTTAATATACTTATATACACTCCAAGTGTTGATCTTTTATAATTTGACACATTATTTTCTCCTGCCACTGAGATGAATTAAAGAAATAGCGTGAAGACAGCTGAGAAAGATTTTCACACATACAATAGAAAATAGGTTCCTCTGCTATACAAAAATCTAATTTATTTTACCGTTTCTCTCCCTCAATATGGAGGCCATAATTTTACAAGAATAGATTGATACATGACTGCAAAGAATGTGGTTTCCCAGATCTGATTGAGGAAAAAGTGAACTCCAGTCATCCCAATTCAGGCACTAACCTACATTTCACTACCATGACATTTTCCCATTTTCTCTACGCACACTTTTGCCCAGCCATCTGGCCGTTAGAGAACCGTGACGCCACTTCGGATGGCCTAATGGTCGTGGAACCCTGGCATGGGGAAGGGCCTTGCAAACGCTTCAACACGTCGGCGCAGGTCTGCGATGCGAGCCGCGGCCTCCGGGTCCTGAAGGAGGAAGTTCTTGAAGTCTTGGAGCTTTCCTGCAGATGACAACGGGAAAAAGAGAGATGAGAAAGGCTCGGCGTGTTATTTTTAGCTTCCTTTGTTTTATCACCGCTGGGACTTTTGTCTCCCCTCAACCAGTAATTTAATATAACATAGACGGTATTTTACTTTGCATCATATCCATAGTTCCTGTGCTTTGAACAAAAAACAAATAAAAAAATGCAGACAGGTGTTCTCTTGGCAACCACCGAGTTGCACATTCGTCGGCCTCCCTTCTCACAGTAAGCTTACCCGTCTGTTTCTTGACATCCAAGGCGATCTTGAAACCCTCGTCCATAAACTCGACAACTTGCACAAAGTCGGCCTCTTTGAACTGTCTGGAGGTCAGGGCCGGAGCGCCTGGGACAAACAACAACACAGTCATGGTACTTGAAATTCAAATGTATTTAGAAATCCTATTTTTCCCCTCTTACAGTTCAACTGTTTATAATTCACGGTCTTGTCTTTTTTTTTTTTTTTTTTTTTTTTTCTACTTACAAACCATATGGTTCTATGAAAAAAAAAAAAAAAAAAGCAGAACTGTGGAGCTTGTTGAAATTTTTAATAATTAATCAACACAGACTCGAGATGTGTCATGCCTGTACAGATGTTAATAGTCGATTGGCCACGAAGGTGCAGTCCATAAGAGAAGGCAATAAGCGCAGAGCACTGAACTACAGGTAACAGAGCTTGCCTTAAGATAATGCTAAAATGTGGCAGTGTAGACGTGGGAGCCCTTGAACTTCCTGGAAGAGGATTAAAAAGCCAAACACGTTTAATTAATCATGAATTGCTGAGCGCTTGTGGCTTAATTGGTGGCTGACTAATTTCCATATGCAGAACTGCATTTGGAAAAAAATAAAAACGGATAAAGTGAAGAGGATGTTAAATGCAAATAAATTTGGTGGAACATCAAATGCTAACCAACTGGTCAACATATCAAGTGAGGATATATAGTTTACAGTTTCATTTGAGATTTCAAACTTTTCTAATATGAAAATCAGGACAGTTTTGCCGTTGTCTTTAATGCGATTTCTGATATACGCCACATGAGTACGGTAACCCCCCGTGTGTGCGCGCGCGTGTCCAGCGAAACCCAGTGTAATGTCAAGCCGTTGCTCACCCAGCCTGAGGCCACCAGGAGTCAGGGCGCTCTTGTCCCCGGGACAGGTGTTCTTATTGGCAGTGATTGACGCAAGCTCCAGCACCCTCTCAGCCCGAGCCCCATCAATGCCCTTCGGCCGCAGGTCCACCAGGACCAGGTGGTTGTCGGTCCCGCCTGCAATATTCAGTATTGTTAATAAGTACTTTTGATGCGAAGGAAAGTCGGGAGGCTTTGTAGACACACAAACTCAACTTTACAGCATCGAATCACACCACCTTCTAAATTTAGCATGGAGGAGCTGCTGTTAAATGGATTTGTTACCTCTAGGATCTTAAACAGAATGCAGCTACAAATGAAGCCCGGGTTGCTGGTGTTTTGTCACAATTGCTTCACATCTTCACCCCACTTACGTGCATCTGATTTATGTTAATCTGAGGGCTGTACTTATACAATTTACTCCATTCTGCCATAAAATGAGCAAAAGATCATTTTGTTCTTTTTGGCTCAGTGAAGTGTGAAGGTGACAAATGGACAATCTGCTTATTTATTTGAATCCTAATTAGCTTCCACCACAGCAGCCGCTCGTATTTTTGGGCTCCACACCCTCAAAACACATAATAAAACAAGGACACACATGAAAGTATTACCAATTACAATAACAGTAACCAAAGGTACCATAAATATCATCATTTAAAACACAATAAACAGCAGTAAGCCAAGCTGCTACGAATATGTTCCGTCTTACAGAGGAGCTTAGATGTATTTCTTTGCATTCCTTAAAAAGGTGGGATACAGCTTAAGAGTCAGTTTGTTCTTAGGATGCTCTGAAAATAAAAATAAAAAATGTGTGGGATAATTATGTATTAAGTCGGGATATTGCATTTGGTCAGATAATGAATGGAGAGTATGTGATAATATAGCTTTCTAAATAAAGAAAGAAGTGGGCAATAGCAAAGTCTTACTTCCACAGGGAACCAGGACGGTCTATTGGGCATTTCAGTGATGTGGTACGGTGTGTTAAAATGAATCTGGCGACCTTCTTGCGGACTACCTGATGTCTGTTAAGGTATTTCTATTTGACTAAACAATACTTCAAAATGAGATAGCAGTAATGTATTAATACCATTTTTCATAACTAATGAAAGGACATTTAAAAAAAAAAAAAAATTGTATTGCAGCGCCAGCCTTTTCCCATTTTGTTAATGATGTGTTCAATATGCGGAGACCATGAAAGACAGCGGTCCAGTGCAACTCCCAGTAATATCATCTGATTCACTTGTTCCAGCATCACATGGAGAGATCCAGTTGGGGACTATCAGCAAACTGACCTCATATCCCAGTCGTCATAGATGCTATCAAAACGTTACAGGAAACAACAAAGATAGTCCCCGATAGCTCACTTGAAGGCAACCTCACCGGAAATTCAGACCAGATTTTCATTTTTTTACAGTTTTAGCTATTCTCATTTGTATTTGTTTGGATATACTTTAGTATAAGAACTAAATATACATTATTACTGCAACAGGCTTATACGTTGTCATCAGTTCTTTGTTTTAACATCCACGAAAGGATTTTTTTTTCTAAAAAGAAAATAGGGGGAGTATGTACACTGCAGTGTAAGCACAAGACAAGTCTGTATTTTTTAGGGTATCAATTGAAAGCTATACATCAAAAAAGAGCTGAGGCCAGCGTATTGAAAGCAGTACAAGATTCAAGCATTTGCTCACAACCAAAGTGACCACTTTCATTTGATTTTTTTTTTTTTGACAGACAAGGCAGCAACACTGAAAACAACAACCCTATTTACACATCATGAATGTGAATGTGAATGTAAATGCATTTGGGTTTTTTTCCCCCGCTGTGTAATTTGCATTTTGTGACAAGACATTTCACGTGAATTTTTAGAGTTTCTTTGCCGAGTCAGAGTTTTCTTGGAAATGAAAGAAAGCACAATGCTTAAAAACAGCTGAAGTACCTGATACGAGGGTGTAGCCTTTGCTGAGAAGAGCTGCAGCCATAGCCTTGGAGTTCTTTAGTACCTGGATGATATACTCCTTGAACATAGGAGACTGGGCCTGGACAAACAGATAAACAACAACAACAACCACAAAAAAGGGTTACCGTCGCTTCTTTTCATTCGGGGGTCAAGAAATGATTTATAAAATATAAATACACCAACAAATGTTCTATGATTTGATTGCTTTTTATATTTAACATGGGACTTTACCCCAAGTAGCTCTGCATGATTCGCAGTTCAAAAAACAAAAATCCTTATTTATCTTTTATTAGCCTTTTACGCAGCCCCTCAGTTCATCCTGCATCTCAGACGAGCCGTTTTAGCTCCCGTCTCTTTCAGTTATCAACTTATTTGGAAAGAACAGAATAGCAACACATATTAAGTTTGGTGTTTTTGCTCTGCAGCTGGGTTTATGTGATGCGCTGACCTGTCTGAGTGCCACAGCTACACCAGCAATGGCATGGTTATGAGGTCCACCCTGCAGGGAGGGGAAGACAGAAAAGTTGACCTTGTCCTCGAGGTCGTACATGATTTCCTTTCCCTTCTTGTCCACTGAGCGAACACCCTTACGGTAGAAGATGAGGCCAGACCTGGACAGAGCAGAATCATTTACCGACATCGTTTTTGTACTTCATTTTTCTCTAAAACCAAAATAAGGTTTCATCCTTCAGACTTTGATTTGTCCCCATGTGTGCTTTCTCCGAGTGTCCTTACCTGGATCCTCTGAGAGACTTGTGGGTGGTAGAGGTGACCAGGTCAGCGTATTCAAAGGGGGAAGGTATGACTTTGGCTGCCACCACGCCACTGATATGTGCCATGTCAGCAAGCATGTACGCCTTAATGTCTGTGCACAGCTGAGAGAAAAAAAAAGTGCAGAAAGAAACAGTTCCGAAATTAGAATATATGTATATAAACATGTGGCATGCGAGTTCCTTTTCATTACAAGACCCAAGAACAGGCGAGTCCAAAGACGACCTTATTCTGCCCCGTAATCCATTTCTTACCTTATCGAGGGTGTGCGTCTTCTTTCATGCTTATAAGGCTCAGTAAGCTTCAGTATTTTGTTGCACGGCATGCTCATAATAATTTTATAATAAACGTTTGCCTATCAATGCCTTTGGGCTGAATGCCCAGCAAGCATGTCTCCAGACATAGAGCTACATCCCTGTTGAGTTATCTCTGCACTGGACGAGCTGGACGGAGCCATAGAGAGTGAACAAGGGTGCCTTCTTCCCAACAACCATACGAACATTAGCCAGAGAGGGTTCAGTCCATCTTTTTAAGTGTTCAGGCAGTGATGCGTGCTCTGTGCAGCCTTTTCAATTGTATTACCCTGTCGACTCTAAGTTTAAAATGCAGTGAGCTTGCGTTGAAAATGTTTTCACCTACGTCGGGGAAACATTGAGGAATGTCAGCCCTTCTTATACACCGTCCCCTACTTTTAGGTGACAGATTACCGAGTCGGGTTAAAGAAACGCTCAAAGTATTGAAATCCCATCTGTACCTCTGTATATCGGTGCGGTCAGTCGTTTGGTCTTTTCATTGGTCTTTCTCAAAAATTAAGTGCGTTCAAGGGGTTTACTTTCCGTGTTCTGCAACCACTTCCGTAGCTATAAAAAAATTTAAACATCTATGATTTTACCAAAGGTATGATGCTACAACATTAAAACGTGTATTTTTTGTCTCTTCTAAAGATTTTTTTTTTTATTTTAACTTCCTCGTAGTCCCTGCTGTCCAAAAACTTGCAACTGAAGTGGAGTCTTCAGTTATTACAGGCATGTCGGAGCTAGCTGCGACCCTTGAACTCACTTATGGACTCGACACGGCTGTCGAGCCCTGATATTTATGAACATATGAACACACTCAAGCCCACATGAAGCTGAAAGTTAGCCTTAGTGACTGTTTCATTTTTAATATAGTGTACTGGAGTGTAGACTAAAATGTGCACTACCCAAACATTTATAAACGGCATTGTATTTGCATGTGCATTATTCTCCCAGAAACGGCTTTATTTAATTTAAAACTAAACTCCATTATGCAACTTCCCTTAGTCTATGACATCAGCGATCCCACTGAGCTGTGGATTTTATTTGACTGTGCTCTGCATATGTAGAAATTTGAGATAAAGATGCAATCTCTTGGCACTAAAACTTTTCCTCCTCACGGTTAAGATTTGATAACTAAATCTACATCTATTAGTGGTACCTATCTTCTCAAAGGGAAGATATTTCAAATCAGAGTTGGTGTAATTACAGTCTTCGGCAGTCCTCAAGAGGCCTGAAATATTATAGCGCAATTCAATAAATCCTTGCTGTCTCTTGCCAGCATTTATTGAAAAAGGCACAAAGAATAAATAGCTCGGTAACATGCAAATGACTCACTGGCGAATGATCAGAGCAGTAAACAATCTTTTTAGTGCTCCAATTAATATGCATTATCGTGACAATCTCTCTTCCTCTCATATCTAAACTGGATCAGCACGTTTATTAGATTAAAAGGCAGGGGAAAGGGGGTAAAGAACACAAGAGGGTGATGTGATGCAGCCGGTGAATGCCGATAGTGAAACAAATTTCAGGGGAAACAAAAAGAAGAAGAGAGGTTTGCTTCAATCTAGGTAGCACACCACTGAAAACCTGGAGAGGAGCCTGGCCGGCAGATTCTGCCATAAAACAGTGAACAGTTCCACAGAGACATGCCAGGGGAAAATATGGCCCCTCTTCAGGCCTAGTGGCAAAGTAGTTACGGTCCTTAATAAAAAACACAGCTCTGTAATGGTGGGACACTCCATTTGATGGTACTAGCTAAAGTGGAGCTCTGCAACAAAGGGAAGCAGTCATGGAGTGAATGAAGTGAATCAGCGGGTGGGTATAGCAAAACAGATAAAGGGGCCTCTTGTGCACCGTCAAAGAGAGCAGTGAAGTATGCGGTTAAAAGTTGCCACCGCGTACTTGTGAGTTTGTGCGAGTTGAGTAGGCAACAGAAGAAGAAAGCATCTGTGTTGTTGTGTGCAGTGTGTACTGATGGTGAAATTGGTTTGTATTTGGAAATGCTGAAGTCTGAAAGGTAATATTCAGGTCCGTACCGTGAGGAGAAATTAGTAGGGATACGGTTGGAATAAATGCTGGCTTGGTCTGACCTATCAGTATGGGAAGCAGATGTGTTTGACATTTCAATGAAAAAGGTTGACTTGGTTTTAAACGAGAGAACTAAGCTGACCTTCCTCATCTAGATTGAGAAGTGGAGGAAACAAGCGGCAGAAAAGTACAGGGTTGGAGTGAAACACAAAAATAAAAAGTCAGAGATGGAGGGGGAGTGTGTGTGTGTGTGTGTGTGTGTGTGTGTGTGTGTGTGTGTGTGTGTGTGTGTGTGTGTGTGTGTGTGTGTGTGTGTGTGTGTGTGTGTGGGGGTGGGGGTGGGTGGGATGAGTTTTAAATACAGGGAGAGTTTTCCAAGCACCTTTTTGATTCGGGCATAGTCAATGAGGCGGGCATAGGCACTGGTGCCAGCGATGATGATCTTGGGCCGGAACAGCTTGGCCGTCATCTCCAGCTGGTCGTAGTCTATGAGTCCTGTTGCAGTCTGCAGAGAGGGACACAGATTGAGGAGAGAGGAAAGAATAAAGAGGAAGTGGAGGAGGAACATGAGAATATTAGAGGGGAGCGTAAGGGTCAGGAAAAGAAAAAGAACATAAAGGGATGGGAAAAAAATGATCAGACATCTGGAGATCAAGAGCAAACATATCAACCAACACGGAAGAGAGATTTTTTTCCATTTGAAGCTCATTTGAAGTACTTTGGCTACCTTAAAAGGGGAAGGAATTTATCTAAGGGAGACATTTACACCTATCATAGCATGGAAGAAAATGGAACAATTGCAGTAATGCACCGCTACTTATCAAAATTCAACCATTCAGGGATCTGCTCAACTGGTGCAATGAGGCTGAACGGATCAAGTTGTTTTCAAGACTCCTCCTGCTCCTTTCATTGAAGTGAGCAATTTAAGAAACATGTTCGACAATCCATTCTTCAGCAGATGTAGTTCAAAGTCACATGAACTAGAGTCATGCTGGAGCAGCCAAATGACCAGTGTGTCTGGTCTCTGAAGCTATAGTTTTACCCCTCTGGTCCTCCTCAAAGAAAAGAATGCACAGAAACGAGAGACGGTGAAAAGACGGCAGAATGCAGCAGAAAAACAACGCCAGAGACAGAAAACGATGGAGACTGACACAGACAAGAAAAAGAAGAGAGAAAAGGTGGAGGGAAAGCTTTATTTAGACAACCTCATAATCTCCCATCTCCAGAGCACATCTATGGGTGCCCCCTCACTCCATCAACCTGCTCATTGTGAAGACAGAGCCAGTGGGGCTGGCCAGCCTGTCGATTTCCTATTATCTCTCTCGCAGAGGGGTCCTGCCTGCCCATACATCAGCACGTCTGGACATGCAGACTTTTGGGGCCATCCATCAGCCACTACCAACACTACCACACAACTATGACCCCAGGAATGAAACGCAATACCCTTAATATATACGGTGGATTGATCATATCTATATGTGTACTTGATAAATTACTTGTCCCATCGAAAGGGACTAATTGTACAGGTCTACATGCAGGTGGAAAACCACTATTTTACATAGTATACTAATGGGACTGCATGGTTGCATTGTGGGTATAGTGACCTTACATCAACTAAAACAAGCCTCGTTTTGACAAGCCTCTGCCAGCACGTGTCTGCCTGGTTGAAGTTTCCCTGAGTTGGACACCGAATCCCGACCCACACTACCTTCTGTCTCCCCTCTGCAGGCAGAGAAACAAACAGGATCTCCAAGAAGGGGCTCAAAGTGTCTCTACCACACGTCTTCTTTCCCCTTTCTTTTTAATAATTACCTTGTTTAATTATTGTTATTTTAATGAAAGACCAGTGCTTATTAATTATTTGTTCTTTCATTGCTATTTTTTTTTTTTTAAATTATTAATAAATGTGTTGTTATTTCAAGTCTTCACAGATTTGATGAGAACCGATGAGGTTCTATCTGATATAAGGACAGCAATATAAAAAATGGTTTATGGTTTATTGTAAGCAGAACTGTGTGTTTTAGCCTTATGGTAGTACCACTTTTTATTCTTCTTTATCCAGTCTGCAACAGTTTTCTCCAATTCTTTATAACCAAAAAAAAAAAGGGTTTTTAGAAACATCCTGCTTTCAAGGACAGCACTAAGCACCGTATAAACTGAAAAACTAGATCGTCTTGACCTTAAAAAGACTGAATTACTGAAATTTGGAAAACTCCTCACATTTGACATTGAAAAAGCATCAAAATACATGACAATACACAAGTATTTTCAAAGATTATTTAACCTGCTTCAGCCTTACAGCTTTCATGACACCCTAACTTGCTTTTATTGCTTCCATTTGCATCGATCGGTACAAATCAGATTTTTCATCTGTGGTATAAGTAGATATCAGCAGTGGGTGTCTCTACTTACATTCAGCTTGTAGGGCATTGACTCAAAATAGATTGACGTTGCAGAGATCCTCTTCACATCAGACATGTAGCCATGGGTCAGACTGTGGTTAACAAAAAGGGAAAAAAGGCGAGTATCAGTTTGTGTAGTTCGTAAACAACTCGTTGTATGAAATCTTTTTGTTTTTGTTTTGTAGTGCCAACAAATGTATAGGAAAATTAAAAAAAAGGGAAAAATTCATAGCATTGATTCTTCAGGGCCCTGCCAGTTGCATGCTAGTGTTGACCAACAAAGAAAGTGGGGAAGTTTTGAAAAGTGAGTAACAGGGTGCAGATTAAAAGAAGGCAGCAGTGACTACTGACTGTCCTCCATCGGGCAGGTCCAGGCCCATGATACGGTCGTGGGGGTTGAGCACGGCAGTGTAGACAGCGAAGTTAGCGGGAGAACCAGAGTATGGCTGGACGTTGACGCCCCACTGAGCTGGATCCAGGTCGAAGGCCTCCAGGGCTCGCTTCTGACACAGTAGCTCGATTTGGTCAACTACCTCTGCTCCACCATAGTACCTGAGGGCAGGTTTAGAGGGGGAAAACAGGAAATATTACGAGGTATGAATAATTAAAAACTAAAATGATGCATTACTCTTGCAAATAACCTGCAAGATATGGTTTAAATCTTAAAACAATTTAAACCTGCACCAATTTCACTGATTTACTCATGTTTTGCTTTGTGGAGTGGAATCAAGCTGTGAACAATACACCAAGTTAAATTTGCTGATATGGCAAACTTGTTAGCCAATGGTTGTTTACTTAAACAGCCATCACATAAAGACAAACATAATTTATCTGGATTCATGGTTATGTCCACCTGGTGAATGCCAATCAAATATGCACCGTTTTAGGTCTGTTTTTGTCATGACCAAATCCTGATGAAAATATCTGTTTTTTTAAACTGCTCTAACGCTACACTACGGTCACCAGTTAGTTGCCATCTTTATCTGTCTGCTACTTGGTGCTAAGCAGGTCCTGAAAAGAGGGCTTTCCAAACTTTTTTGCTGAAAAAAAGCAACCTGCTGTGGGTAGAATCAACACTATGAGAGTGGTGAACTTTAACTGTAAAGTTTGCATTACCACAGCTCAGCAATAGACTGAAACTCATTATAAAACTATAAAGTCAAGGGCAGGTGGAGACGCAGGTAAAAGTTCAATGTCGGTTCATCAGTACAAGCAGCCCCCTTAAAATTGTCACATTGTTTTCACGTTGTCATTTAATACTTAGCCATAGATCAATATAGATTATTGCCACGTTATCAGCAATACTTGTCTGCCGTCGTGTCCTTTACCACAAACGACGGTTGAACTGTTGATCACAAAAAATTACAGCAAACTCGACTAATGAGGACCCAAATTTTCTACAGCAGATTGGGATCATCTGAGGTGAAAAAGCTCATCAAACCTTTTCAGTGGAATTACAGATGAAGGAGCAACAGATGGTTACTGTACAAACCTCTCATTCAATGAGATCATCCTTTTGTTTCATTACATTAAAGTGTAAAACAGCACATGAGTGGGATGGAGGGAGGGAGGGGGGGGGTTAAAATTAAAAACAAAGTCAGTGGGAGGGAGATTTATGGTAGGCTTGTATTCCAGGGATGAAAGGCATCAAATAAGGAGTGTTTTAAAACATGTCAGCTCTCTGTTTGCTGCTGATAAAATGTGAATTTTCCAAGGAAAATAATTTGGGGGAAAAAAATAGGAAAACTGCAAATAGAAAACGTGCTATCTATGCTAACTATCAGCCTGGTGCTCAATTCTTTCAATGTATCCCCTCAGGAATCTTCTTCGGCACGGAAGAGGCTGTGGATTATTTGCTTTGTTGTGAGAATATACCATTACGGGGCAAGCTAGAGAACACAGTATAAATTAGTGCGTGTCTATACGTGCATGCCTGTAACAAATATCCTGCAGCGCAGACTATCAACAGTGTTTATAAACTGGGGCGTGGCTGAACGGAACCACTCACCTTCTTCCTGGGTAGCCTTCGGAGTATTTGTTGTTCAGACAGGAGCCCTGAGCTTCCAGAGCTGCTCGGCTGCAGAAATTCTGTGGTGAGGACAAACACACACACACACACACACACACACACACACACACACACACACACACACACACACACACACACACACACACACACACACACACACACACACACACACACACACAGATCAATGGTGTGAGTGGACAGAAGGGACAAGGACGACAAATTAAAGTCTGTTAAGTGATAGTGAGAAATCCCCCTCTGGCTAAAGGCAATCATTACAGTATTGAACCTCTGGACTTTCATAGACTAACACTCTGCACTTCACAATGCTTATCGCCTCGCTGCTGGAGGATACAAGATAATGTAATAAACTTTTCTGCACATGCTGGGATGCATTGGTGTGGCCTTTTTTTTATTTATTTATTTTTTAATCATTTTTAAATGCACTTTCCAAGAAAAACAAATTTCAGTGAGTATGGTTTGCTGCAAAAGAGGTGTAATTATCCACCAAAAGTTTTCCCTTCATATCTCTTCAGTCTGCAGAAAGACAAAACTCATTGGTTGGACTCATTTACTGACAAATATTATTAGGCTGATTTCAGTAGATGCATTCATTGGACTTCTTAACATGGATTTACAGCACATTAGCTCTGGTCCAATTATAACCAGAGGGATTTTTGCCAGAACCGCAGAAGCAGGGAAAGACCTATCAACAAAAAAACTTGGGTCTTTTGAGTGATCGGCTGACTAAATGATAAAAGTTACACCACTGGGCCAAATGCAGCAACTTCCTCCATCAGTTTCAAATTAAAAGTCATAGCATTTCATACACAGTCCAGCCATATACTAAGTCCGGGTATGATACTGGTATGATGAAAATCTACTCAGTTTCAGATACTCCATAGATTTACTGTTTGAGAGTTTTCAGAGGGCAGAGGAAATGTGACTCGGACATCCATTGTTTCTGTTATTGGTCTCCTTCACGACACAAGTGTAAATGATCACACTGGTCAGTAATTGGGTCTGACACTAAACACACAGACGAATACAGTCTCCACTCTCTCCCTCGATGGGGGGGTGGTGTTCTGTAGTGTGTGTGTGTGTGTGTGGTTATGCTAATGCTTCACCTGGGAGCCAAGAGGAGATCAAGGGAGATAACGGCTCCAGTAACAGCTTTCTGCTGCGTCCGTCTGTCATACCGACGACTGTGCATATATTAGAAAAGGAAATGCATTTGCTTCTCGGTGTCTCGTGTGTGTGTGAATATGCATGTCTTCTCATTCAAGGAATGTCTGCCTGAGTTGCACGGTGATGTGCCTTGCAGAGTGAGTTTGGGGAGGAGGCAGAATGAAGATATCACCAGAGTAGTCAGGCTTTGTGTTGAGAGGAGGCTGATATACTCCACTGAACAACTACTGTGGCGAAGAAGAAACAGGAGGAGAGGGAAAGGACAACGGAAGAGAAAACATTGTCTAACCTTTTGAAAAGTAACATGTCCCATTTCACTCCATTCAATGGAAACAGAGCTTCCCACATTTTTCGGTAATAACGGAGCTACTCTCATTTACAGCCAGTACAGTTCCCTGTGCACGTCGTTACCATTATAGTAGCCGAGTTTGACTGACTTACAGTACACTCTGTCAGTGCGTACATAATGAATGAATAGTGACGTTGATATGACTTTATTCTTGTCGGAGTTCATGACATCACTTTTATCGTTTGTATGTTTGAGAAACACAGTCACAGTTTTCCAAACCTAGCAGGCCAATGTAAACATTAAAAACAGCAAAATTACTGCTATAAAACATTGTTACACAGCAAGGTGATTAAGGAATAACTAAAACCTTCAAACATTTGCAGTGTATCAACTGTATCTACACTACTCCCTTAATTTATTGTACTTGATGTACCATGTAAACTGTTTTTATCTGCAGTAAGAGCCCTTAGAAAACATTAATAAAGGCATTTCTGTTACTCCTGCTAGCAGTAATATGTAAAAAAAATATATATAAATACAATCAGAATATATATTCATGAGACCAGAAATTCTGCATTTTCCTTAATTTTGCCAAAATCTTAATCAGAGGTGATGAGGTGTTCTCAGCTACATGCACAGCCAACATAAATGGGAGGCGCTGCCAGCTCTTACGAACATTAAATAAGTGCTTACATTCACTGTCTTTCCTTAACAATGCGCCAAGTCAGTCAATTAAAAAAAAAAAAAAAATCACAGGATAAGTCTCATTCTAATAAAGGTTAACTGAATGAAAACATGTTAATTTGAAATTGAAATATCTGCCACCCTCCAACACCCTGCCAACATTGCTATGGCAACGGGAAATTAATGTGGTAGTCTCTCTGACCAATCAAGAGGGTCACAGATCTCCATGTACATTATTAATCAACCCAGGTTACCTGGTAATTATTGGACATATAATTTTTCAAACACAGATCAACTCAATCAAAATGTCTTGAAGAAGCCAACACATTTTTACATTAATTAGATGCATTCTACGTCATACTGGAATCCATTGTAGGATATAATAATGGTGCAATGACTTGTGTCATCCCCCTTTTTGTGCTGCCCCGTCTTCCACTGTCTCTCCGCTCCAAATTGTTCAGTTAAATAAATATGCATCAATTTATAATATTTTAAAAAGGTGTCGTACCTCAGATGCAATGAGCTCCAAACCGCGACACTGCCTGTCCTTCTCTTTCTGCAGCAGATCCCACATCTCGGGGTCATCCTGAGCCAGGCTTTCCTGACCCGTCCACAGACGATCTTCATCCACTGCTCGGGTGGCGGCGTGGGACTGCTGGCCACGCCCGCCGAGACGAACCGGGGACCGCTGGCACAGTGGCTGGAATGAGAAGGAGGGTTGGTGTATATGATGAGAGATGAATGAACGCAGAGAGGAAAGGCTAAGTTCATACTATGTTAGAGTTACAGTTATTATAAACATATTCTTTAAAATTGGTTCATTGCTCTAAAATGAGTCCGACATATTTTGCAAAAGTTTGGGGAGAAGAAATTTCAGAGTTATACTATCACCAAAGATGAAAGTAGTTTGGGCTCTTCAAGGAACCAGAATATAACAAGACACACATGTTACACAGAACATAATTTCTCCATAGAGCATTTGTGATCGTTTCCTATGTTTATAGTGACACCCTGAATTTGTCCTACGCAAGTGATACATTTCAAGTTCTTTCCACTACTTTGTTCCCGTTACACTCTCATATGTAGCCTATAATTAGAAGCTGGCGTGTTTGCATGATATCAATAATCAGCATGGTTGTGCAATTATGCCTCTATCAGCACTTCTACAAACTGAGGGACTGACTTTTACAGCCTCAGTGTACCAAGAGGAGGCATATAGAGAACAGATTCAGCACTTCCTGCTTATCTAATCTGGACTGGGGCTGGCAAGTTCTTCAGCTGCTGCTGCTGCTGCAATAATGCCTGATCATGCGAGAGTGCAGAGTCCATAAAATTTTCACTGGCTCTTTTTGAACAATAATCCCACACCCGGTTAAATTCTGGTCCCACTTTTCTGGTTTAGCATTACATACTGTTAACGCAATGCTTGAACAGTCAGAAAAACACACAAGTGTTCAAGTATTCACTACATTCAAGTAGAGCACAAGATGGCGTTACAATGCTCAATGAAAAGGAAGAGTGCCGTGTGGGAAAACACTGAGGAGGTTAGATAAAATACTGGCCAGGTTGATTTCATTCCCGAACAAATTATCTCCTTCTCATCACTTAATCCACAATATGATGATGACTCTGTGCCGAGATCGATCACCCCACTACAAACCTATTGTTATCATCTGTACAGGTGTGCTGGGGTGTGAGGGACAGCCTCCCTTTAATAGCACCATTAAAAAGCAATTAACACAATGCTCAGGACTGGTTGAGGACATCCATACAAAAAAAACATGTAATTTAGCTTTTTCCATGTGGTGTAAATAAAATTCAATATTTTGAAGTCGCCTTATCACACTTAAAAATGTTGCAAATAAATTAACTAGGGTTCTTTAGACAAAACAAAAAAACTAAGCACAAGCTACACCAAATCTTTTCTGCAATATAAAAATGACCATCTATACTGTAAAATTCAACACCTTTAGAAGAAAACAAAAAAAATCAGACGAAGCATTTATCCTCAGAAGCTGCCGAAAGATAGTTTCGCTTCTCATTGTTGTTCAGCCCATCCTACCCTGCCTCTTTCTCTACTCCCCTGGTAGCACAGGGCACAATGGTGACACGCCAGGGGAAGCGACTGGCACGTTAATGAACGATTTCCAACAGCTTCTACCCAGGCCTTCTGTCACCAGTGGCGATGCTGGAAAAGAGGAGAGCCCCCTCCCCCCTCAGGGTCCTGGAAGAGATGAAGGCCCGGCGAGACACGTCGAGCTGCCTCCGAGGACACATTTCTCACCGAGAAATCACACGGGTCATTAAACCTTGACGGAAACTGTCCTTCGCTGTCTGCGTTTGTGCTGGGGCACACCGAGGGCAGGGGAAGCTGTGGCTGGAAAAGCCAACACGAGGTGGTTTCACTACCGACGACTGAAAAACAGACAAGGGTGGTGCTCCTCCTCCTCCTCACTTCCACATTCATCCTTGCTATCCTTTTCCCCATCCTCCTGTCCCCATCCCGTCACCCTGCGCTGTTAAGCACGCTCAGCCAAGTAACGCTCGTGTGGCATTTTTATTAGTTCCTCTTGTCATCGATATCACTTCCATGGCGTCCAAACAGGACAGCTGTGGGCCGCAACAAACAACACAGGTCAGTCCCTGTGGTCTCTCTCTGCTTTCCTGCTTCATTTCTCAGCCCTGATCATTACGGGAGATTAATTAATAAACACAAGATAAACTGATCCAAGAAAAGTGAGAGCCAAGATACGAGCACCAAATATGTCACTGTGGGACTATTTTTAGGCGACAGATTACACTCGTCGTTTGAAGGTGAACTTGATGAAAACTCTGCTGTGAGAAAAGGGGCGGGGTAGGCCACATCAACCTGGGTGCTGAGCAGCAAATAATGGCAGAGTCACAGATGCACTACATCTGTGTGACAACGATAAGCTAATTGTTGGCATTTTGCCTTTTGCTGTCAAACATCTGTGCCCAAAGAACAATGGCAGACAAGAAGAAACGGGAAGAAAGAAAAATCATTTCATTAATCCTCGTTTTATATTATTTTTGCCCATTTCCCGAAGCAGCTCCAGAGGCGAGTCAATTTTACAGATGACTGCTGTCCATCAGTGGCTACATCAAACAACAATCAACCCCGGAACACAAGAAAAACAGACGCGACCAGAGTGGAAAAACGGCGAAGGAAAAAAAACAACAAAAAGGGCTGCGTAAGGTAGCAGAGAAGAAGTGTCAACAGGGCAGCAGCATCCGTCAGTCTGACACGCAGCTGCCTCTTTCCCTGTCACTGACTAATAGCAGGGTGTCCGTTACAAATTGCCCTGCGATTCACTCTAGATGACACTAGACTGAGAAATCTGGATGGAGTGAAGAGGCGTAAAGGGATGGAGGCGCAGCCCAGGGCCACTCCACTTTATCCAGGTCAAAGGATTGTCAGGGTAACAATCAAGAGACTTTGGAGATGCTGGCAACAAAGCCAATCTTCAGGAGGAGTAAGCACTGGAACGATGCATTTATGCTGTAATCTTTCCACCGGATTTACCGTCATGAAGAAGGACGTGGCAACAGACCTCAACGCGAGGCTTCTTGGTGCCTCTGTTGCATGCTGCAGACTCTGCTGCTGAAAGTACTCGGTTCAAGCATGGCTCATGGCCTTTCTTTTGCACTGAGCCGTCTCACTGTTTTCTGTCAAGTCCACAAAGGCTGTTAAATCAAAAATGAGAAATGCTTAACTTGGCTTCCCTGCATTGTACATTTTATTCAGGCCACGTAAAAGCAATTTTGAAACCCCGAAGTATGACTGAACCAGTCATGAAACTGAACTCGATAAGCATAAATCTGTGGGAATCAATAGTGATGCTTTTAAGTTCTGCTGGACACTTTTTTTTAGAAGTAAAAAAAAAGAGAAAAATCCTTTTATATATATATATATTTTTTTAAATTCACTTACAAATCTAAATCCAAAGATGGATTTTGTTTTTACTGTAAATATCAAAATTACAGCGATACATGACAGCATATCCTCACATTTGAGAAGCCTGAATCAAGACGTGTTTGGAATATGTAATTTAAATTTATAATTTCATACACTGGTCCTCTGAAAAACTCAAACTACACATGTGCATGTGTTTTATGTGGATGTGGAGGACCCATGTATTTTCTGTGCGGTGCCGAGTTCGTAAAGATGTTAGGACTAAAAAGCATGCGAGAACATGCAGCAGTAGTCGTATCCCAAGACACTGGGAGATGTTTATTGGACGCGAGTTGAGGTTGGTCTTGACATGCGGATCAATTGAATATTGAAGATTGCAGCAGCCTTATTTCATACCATCAGAGCAGCTCCAAGCAATGTATAAACATCACTGTTCATAATGAAAAACAAAGTCATGAATCAGTGCTAACTAAACTTGTGTTTGTTCTGCTTTTGTTAAATGATTAAAACTCAACTCAAAAAGCCCCCCCAAAAATGCCTCTGGGGCAATATTAACTTAGTTTATGTCAAAAAATGATGAGTAACAGCATTACATTTGAATTTTAGTTGTTTTTTTTTAGTTTTTTAGTGCTGTGGGATGTGTTGAAGCTAGACAGCCTGTGTATGGTGGCGCTATAAACTATTTCTAAAACAAGATCTGGGATCTAATGGGTGGTAATACTGAATACAATAATATCCCTCTTTTGGTTGAAGTTTTAGGCTGCTTCTGAGGATTACTTCAAAGTTTTTCCTCAAAACTTGATTCAAAATCATGTTGAGTAGGAGTTATGAATTAAACTCCAAAGGGCAGCAGATCTTCTCACCAATGAAAAACAAAGGCTGGCCAAAATAAAAACTTGAATATTTCAGTACAAAGTACAGAAACACAGGAAATGTAAATTGCCTTTTTTTTTTTCTTCTACAAATGTATATGTTCATTTCCAGTTGTATTTGGAAATTTCTCTGAATTGTGACTTGAGAAGGATACATAGCAGTTCAATTACCAACAAGGTAAATTTAAGGAAAGAAAATGCAACTTTCCACATTACCATTTAAAACCAAAACATTTTTCCACAATTGGTAAAATCCAGGTGATAACTGTTTAGTGGTTCATCCTTATCCGTAAGTTTATTTCTTTCAGGATAAGCGAATGTCAGTTTCCTGGTTACATGAGTGGCATGTTGACTGTACTTTGTCTAGAGTTATTTTTCTGTTCGTTTACAACAAAAAGAAAAGACACATCTGTTACTGACAACGGATCCTTTTTATGCCTAAAAGCAAAAGAGAAAAAAATAAAACAAAATCGAGCGCCGTTCAGTTTTCTATTTGACCTCTGAGCAATATGCGCAAACAGCAGTACCCACCAAGCTCTCCAATACTCCCACACTGCTGAACCAAATCTTAGCCCATTCCCTTCATACCTCAGATGACTAAATGAAATAACTAAAGTAACGAACAATTAAATCTGGAAATAATGTAATGGATAAAAAATACAGTCTTTGACATTCATACTCAGTCTGCTGCGTGAAATCTACATTTGAAATCAAGTTTTTTTTTTCACACAAGGTTCAAAGGTTGGAGTGTACCGGTGCTTCATTATACACAGGATCTAATCCTGATGTCCATGCAAATCCCTGCAATTCAAACGCAACCTGACTGCACTACAACTAGAGCCTATAAATGCTACAAATTTGGTTTACAGATGATAAAATGAAATGAGAAATAAATATTCATCATTAACAGCCTCTTTGGTCTCTTATACGGAGTTTAATCTTTAAATAATGGGATTAGAGATCATTTTGAACTCTTAAATGGACTAGGTGGAGTTTAAGGAATACAAATACTTGCAGCAACTTTAAAGACCTCAGTCACAAAAGTGAAATGTCTTTTGACAGAAAGCCATCTATACAGACTGATCCTAAAATGGTTGTCTAAAAAAAAATAAAAAAAAATGCCAGACCAGCAGCAGCCGCAGCAGACAACAGCACAGGGACTGAAATCTTTTTCCCCATACAAAGATCTTGTGAGGACACTAGCAGCCTTGACCACAAAAAAAAGGAAAACTGTCTTGTGACTCCATTAAAAATTCAATGAAGAGGCACACATGAACAATTAGCACCAACAGGAAAAGCGTGCAAGCATGTGAACCCCTCAGCTTAATGGGAAACTTCAAATACACTGACAGTAGTGACTTATTAAACTAGGTCTGAATACATGCCACAAGATTTTGGCTCAAACTTGGCATAGCCTAGTTGTTTTTGTGGAACCACGTGAATTTCATAACATCCCCTAAATGGGTCACTTCATGAAGTCAGAAATCAGGCTATTAATCGACCAGTTTTTTTTTCCCTAACTCCTCCGTTACCCAATATTTCAACTAATCAAACAACTAAAGAAGCTTTCAAATTATAAACCTGTCCTTAAACTAAAATTTAATAAAAGATTAAAAACAACACAAGTTATAAGGGGACTGTTTGATAATGTAATAATATAATTTAATGTTGTCGCTCTTGCAATTGAGGCTGCAGTAGTTTGTAGTGTCATATGCCTGCGTTATGAGTCAATAAAAGGGACAACTTATTAGAATTTAAATTAGGATGACATGTTTCGTAGGAATATTAGGATGATACTGATGCTACAATGACAAAAAGAGTCAGCTGCCAGTTTATTAGGTACACAAAGTTACAGCTTTGCCATTATTCATTTGAAGTTGCAAGGTTCACATTTGCTGCCCGTTTCAATTTATTTTCCACAACCCATGTGTGTTACACCAAGGAGAGCAGATTAAATATCATACACTGCACATAACATTAATGACTGCATAAGTTCTGCATGCACCTACTAAACTAATAACCGAGTGGAAAAGTTATTGGGATATGTGGAAAATTATGATTATATTGTCCTCACAACAACCCGACAGCAGTAAATACTGGTTAAGATAACAGTCAAGAAGCTGCTGACATGACTGAAACAATTACTATTATTTCCTAACTTGGAGAAAAATACATCGATTCAATTACACAAGTATCGCAAAGTAGGAGGTTAATATGTGCTTCCAGCTCCTACAATAGACCTGAGGCTCATTTTGCCCTTTGAACGTTATTGAGGATAGTACCTCTCATTTATAGTTAATATATCAATGTCTGTCAACTTTCTCTCGCATTATCTGCATAGAGTTATCAGGACTGAGGCTTTTAACTTGACTTCAAACCACCATGCACGGTATTGATTATCTCACTAAAACATTACAACTCACTTTTGACAAAGTTACATACTCATCATGCTGCTGTAATTTAATAATCCAAGACAAGGAGTTGCATTCAAACGTTTTCATGCTACAGAAAAGCATAATTCATGGGGTTTCTTTCGTTTTTTGGCAACTTATATTTAAATTTTTCCAGATTTAATGACCATAATGATTTACAGACATCACCTAAAAAAAAAAAGATCAAATAAATAAGATAGAAGTGGGTAGTGCTTGAGGCTTCAGATAATGAGAGGCAAATTGCCACATACAGATGTTATAGCCTTGCAGTACTCTCTGAGTTTCAGGGTGTCCAAATATATATTACAAGTGAATTTGAATATATAAAAAGAAAAATGTTTTGTTTTTTTACTTGAAAACATGCTAATGTGAAGACAATTATTTAAAAAAAATTTTTAAATGCTTCTTTAACATTTAACAAATATGCTTTTTTGTGATCAAGTTTTTAGTTGTTCTGCATCTTATGATAGAAAGGGAACATGGTTCAGTGACATATCTTTTAGTCCGTTAAAATACACAGATAATAAATAGTCCGTTACCACGAATGAATCCTCCCCTTTACATAATGTCCCCTCCCAAAGTTCTTCACAGGCCACCAAGAACATAAAAAGGCTTTATAAAATTGCAAACAGTACATATGTAACGCGAGCCAACGGCAAGCAATGAAACAACTGAACAAGACATAAAGTTAAGATAGAAAGGGCAAATTCCTGGAAACCTAATAAGACTTTTTGACCCGTCAAAGTAGGAAAAGCACAGGTTTAATAATTATGGCTTCAATCCACTGTCATGGCTTACTGGGATAGAAATTTGAACCGAAATATAAATAACACACCCGTGTTTTACCTACAATAACTACTCAATAGCTCTGCTGTGAAAAAGGTCTATGCTCGATCCAGTTTGTCCCCCACCATCACGTTAACTGCACGCCAAAACAGGACCGCATCTCGTGTTGAACTAAACATTCAGGGCAAAGAGAAATAAAAGAACAATAATGTGGTTATAAATTAAGTCCACCCTGACCTGCCTGTAACTTTAATCTTTGTACAGTAGAAAGTCTAATTTGTTTCTGCCTCATCCCGTGCGGTTCATTTAAAAAAAAAATTTAGATGAGCAAAGAAATAGCACTGAGAAACAATATTTAACGTATGATAAAATAATGATTAATGGCCACCCTTGTCATCAAATTTGCAAGCTTTTTTGTTTCTACTTTGCAGAAAGTTATTCATGTCCAACCACCAGATTTCAGTGTAAATGCAGTCAACAAAACAGATGAACAAATGTCTAATCTCACCTGCCACAAAACTCACACGAGTGTATCATTTATACCTTGAATAAAACACATTTTACTGGGTAGCATCTATGCATTATTCTAAAATACACATCTTTTACTGGCAATATTATGTGAACGACCAAGTCCATTTACTCCCACATGATGAAACTGAGCAGTCGCTGTTGCGTCATTACGCAGCTGCAGCTCCCCACCAAGGTAGATGGCACTGTCTGCTAGCCTGCCAACAAGCGTCAATTAATTAAAAACGCGACGCGAACAGGACCGAAAACCGCAACTGGAAATAGCCTTTCATTTGATATCAACTGCAAACATTTCCAAAACGAAGGAGGGCAACTTAAAAATAAATAAATAAAAACCAGAAGGGCGAGTATTGAGCCACGCTGGCGATTAGCGAGCTAACAGTTCAACCGTGCAGAAACGCCTCTTTAGTTACCCAAACAGAAACACCGTCAAGGAAACAACGACACAAAATCTGTACTTAATAGTCCAATTACCCGTGCGAGTTGTCTCAGAGCGAAGGACAGCATGTTTTCGGTTGGCAGGCCAGGGGAAGAGGCGACACAGCAGGCGACGCACAGCTGACACGCTCGAGAGGCTTTTTGAAGTTGCTGGCAAAGGCTGCTTCCGCTCTGCCTGCCGAAAGGGTCGATGGGAATTGTAGGCGGTTGTGGGTGTATTGCGCGATAGTGTGTTTACAAAACCCTCAGCCGCATCTGTCCTTTATTTACTCATCCACACGTTCAGTTTTCACGCACACAGACTGAGTATTTCACTGATTCTTTTTTTTTTTTTTTTTTCTAAATAGCCAACATCAATGACTTCTAGATTATTGCCTACAATAAATTAGAGACGTATTAGAGACAATAAAACATTGGATCTCTTCTATGCCAACACCAAGGAAGAAAACTCTTTATCACTTCTCCCTCCCCTGGGAAGATCTGATCACAACCTGATGCACCTCCTGCCTGTGTACAAACCTCTTGTGCAAAGGCAGCCAGCTGTGACTCGCACAGTAAAAAGATGGTCCGAGGAAGCCGAGGAGGCTCTGAAGGACTGTTTTGACTCTACTGTATGGGAAGTATTCAGTGATGACCATGGAGAGGACATCAACAGTCTCACTCACTGCATAACGGACTATATCCACAACCGCTGAGAGTTCTGGGAGAGGAGGTGGACATGGTTGAAGAGTACAAGTACCTGGGTGTCTCCATCGACAACAGAAGACCAACATCAACGCTGTCTACAAGAAGGGGATGAGTCGACTCTTTTTCTTGAGGAAACTTCGATCCTTCAATGTGTGCAGCAAGATGTTGGAGATGTTCTACCATCTGTTGTGGCCAGTGCATTGTACTTCGCTGGGGTCTGCTGGGGGAGCAGCATTGGAGCCGGCGACACCAACAGACTTGACAAACTGGTTAAGAAGGCCGGCTCCATCATCGGCTGCAATCTGGACAGCCTGGAAAAGGTGGTGCAGAGGAGGACGCTGAGGAAACTATTATCCATATTGGATAATCCTGACCAACCTCTCCACCACCTGCTGCAGGGACAGCAGAGCACTTTCTCCAAAAGACTCCTCCAGCTCCGCTGTCACAAGGACAGATACAGGAGATCATTCCTGCCCACTGCAATAAGACTGTACAAAAATCACCTCTGGCAAAATCCATCACACAACAATAACACCGTTGTCTGTTGTCTGTTTTTCTTGGTTGTTTAAATATATATATAAACTTTGCACTATTGTTTAGTTAGTTTTAATTTAATTATTCTATTTTATTGTATATACTGTGCATTTTCATATTTAATATTTTTTTTACTGTTATTTTATTTCTTTCCTGTATCTATAAATGCTGCTGTAGCGAAAACATTTTCCCCTCGGGGATTAATAAGGTATCTATCTATCTATCTATCTATCTATCTATCTATCTATCTATCTATCTATCTATCTATCTATCTATCTATCTATCTATCTATCTATCTATCTATCTATCTATCTATCTATCTATCTATCTATCTATCTATCTATCTATCTATCTATCTATCTATCTATCTATCTATCTATCTATCTATCTATCTATCTATCTATCTATCTATCTATCTATCTATCTATCTATCTATCTATCTATCTATCTATCTATCTATCTATCTATCTATCTATCTATCTATCTATCTATCTATCTATCTATCTATCTATCTATCTATCTACTTCGGTGCGGAGAACACCGTACCCACCAGTACTGTATGGTGTTTCTCCTACAGCAAACCTTGGATCACTCCTTAAATAAAGGCCCTCCTCAAGGAGAAGAAGATGGTCTTTAGATCAGGAAACAAGGAGGAGCTAAAGACTGTGCAGAAGGAGCTGAGGAGGAAGATCAGGGAAGGAAAAAAAAGTCTACAGGACGAAGATGGAGGACCAGCTGCAGCAGAATAACATCAGCAGGGTCTGGAAGGGCCTTAAGGCAATGTCTGGCTACAAAGGGCCCAACCAACAGCCTACGGGGGACCAAAAATGGGTGAGTGACTTGAACTTACTTTTTAACAAATTTGTTCAGCCATCCACTCCTCCCCCCATCCAGTCCTCTCTGCTGCTGCAGAGACTAAACAAACTCATCAAGAAGGCCAGCAGTGTGCTGGGGTGTTCACTGGATACGGTGGAAGTGGTGGGAGACAGGAGGATGATGGCTAAGCTATCATCCCTGAAGGATAACACCCTCCACCCCATGCGGGATGCCCTGGCAGCTCTGTGCAGCTCCTTCAGCCACTGGTTGATTCACACCCGGTGTGTGAAGGAGAGGTACCTCAGGTCCTTCCTTCCTGCTGCTGTCAGGCTGCACAACCAGCTGTGCTCCCAGTAGACCACCGAACACAAAACAAAACTGTGCAATATAAATACACTGTGCAATACTACAATTATTCTGTCTGTATATTTTTTTGTTGTAGTTATATTTAATACAATATAAATACACTGTGCAATACTACAATTATTCTGTCTATATATATCATATATTTTAGTTATTGTGGATTTGTACTTTTTCCTAGTCAATATCCTTTACTGTATTATTTTTTATGATACTTTCTGATACATTGCACTATTCACGATGCTACTGTAATCCTGTAAATTTCCCCACTGCGGGACTAATAAAGGGTTATCTTATCTTATCTTATCTTATCTTTACAATAAGTGTTCATAGTTATATGTAGCTTAAGTTTACTCCATCCATGATCTTTTGATAAAGTGCCAATATTTAAAGCTTGCCATACAATGAATTGTTTATCTGGAATAACATTTTTAAATAAAAATTCAAACAAATGTTTCTTTAGACATTTAGAAATGTATTAAATTGATCATGGCTGTGTAAAAAATGCACACAGCTTGATCTTAGCCCTTGGCGCATCATTTAGGACGTTTTTTGTGATACGCTCTGTCCCAAGACATCATATGGTGGGTCTACAGTGTTGTATTTAACTAAGAGTATAAATTTGACTCTGTTTTGGTCAATGTGTTTGGTTGCTTTTTACTGGGATTGCTCAACATCCTCTTGTCACTTAGTCAAAATATGGCTTGGTCAAAAATAAATGAGTGAAAGAATAAACAAATACACGTGCTTCAAATAATGACACCACAAAATGTGAATTTTTAGTCGTGACAAGAAGTGGACCTTGAGTCCAGGTTATTTTGTGATGATAGTGATCCTAACATTCCTTAGGGAATGAACTTCGGAGCTTCATTTGCTGAATAGTGTTGCATATAGTCCCTTTCCTATAATAACCAAGTGGCTACAAGTTATGTTCTGTATCAATAAATGTGTCAACTATGGTGTGCCGTCACAGTCCCTCAGAGAGATGCCAAATCAATACTTCTTCATCCAGTATAAATATCTGTGTATGAGAGTGTCGGGAAATGCGAGCTTCTGTATGTGACTATGGCAGACAGCATCAACAGCACCTTAATAAATCGCCTTTTTAAAAACAATGAAAACATTTTTGAAATCCGATGTTTCTTCAGGACACTTTTGGAAGTGTTTTTACTAATGAGGCATAGTTTCTTCAAAAGTCTCAGATATTAAAGTCCACAAACTGCGCCATATGATCATTATGTCAAGTGATATTACACAGCTATAATTATAATCTTTAATACAAGCATTGTCTTATTGTAGGGTATGTTTTTACATTGTTTATTCAATACTTTATAGGAACTTAAACATATTTGGAAACATACCGAAAACATGAATATTTCAGAACCACTCACACACTCACAAACACACAATCACACAATCACACAGAGGAGGACATGGAGTGAGTATCCATCCGCAGCAACTTGTCCGGTGATTCTTCACTAAACCTCTGTAGAGATTCATTGCGATAAAGATGGGAACTCTATCTATCCATCGCTGTGTCACATCTGTCCACAGTAACGAGTCATGAACCTACGTCTCAATGCCATTGATCAAAACCATAATAAGGTACTGAGCCAGAGTAAGACGAAGACTCAATTAGCATTGAGTGTGTGTTTTCTAATGAAATTCTGAGCACCAATATTGTCAGATCAAAGGTTTGTAGACCCAATGACCCCCCAAAATTAAAGGGGGATAGAATTTGAGTTGTTTTAATTTAGTTTGATTAAAGAAGAGGTCGGTAAGTTGATTCCAGCTTTCAGTTTCCAGCCTTGAGCTAGACTGAATAATTTTTTTTTTTTTATGGTGATGCAATCCTGCCTCATTTTCTTAAAAGTTTATATTCTGAGCATAAAAAAGTATTTTTAAAGTTATTAGGTAGCTAAGATCATAACACCGGCAGCAGTAATACAGCAGTCAATAAAATGTGAGAAAGCCACCTGGCCGTTTAGGCACAAATGAAAAATATTTAATCAGGTGTGCAATACTTTCTTTGCTTGCATGATCAAACAAACAGGAATCTGTCATTCATATTACTTCCAATACAAGGATTATTTTTCTTTTCAGTTTCAAGGTTTATTTAATTAAAAATCATATACTTTTGTTGGATTCTATTACTGTACATATCACCTCCCTCAAAAGATGTCCAACACTATATCCTCTCAAGAATGTTTCACAGTTAGTTTTCATGTTAAAAGTCCATCCATAAGAAAATTTCAATATATTTCAGAAAATTAAAATTACATATCTTCTATGAAAGCTTGAGCATGAATTCCTAATCAGAGCAAAAGTTGCTTAATTCATAATAGTGTCCTTGCTGAGTTAGATAACATGAATATGCTGTACAGCTTGTACCCTGCAAATATGCTTCAAGCTCTGAACGAAAACATTCACCCAGTAAAAGACAGACAGTTTAAGAGATTTTAATGTGCTTTTTCATACAGTATATTGTATGCATATCCAGCATAGCATTTCTCATACATATAACTCTCTTATATCCAGGGTTTGAAATGTAGAGCCGAAAGGATGATTAACAGTCAGTCTACCAGAACGTTACGTCCGCCACACAGTGATGGCACAGCACAGCTGCCTCAGAGGCTCACTTTGCACTCGAAGGGCATAATACTGATTCCAACTGCTTTTTAACCGAATTCTCCAACTGCAGAAAGTAATAACACTGAGAAATAAATATCTAAAAACAATAAGTCTGCTGAGGTTGAGTACATTATTTACAGAAAAGAAACAAATAAAAACAGAAGATAACAAATACAAAGTTGGAAAATAAGTCAGAGAAGTCAGCCGTATCGTAACCATCCATAACTCTGATTATACATGATTTAAATCCACAATTCACAGCAGTTTAGAGGCAAAAAAACTGTCCCCTGCTTCTTCATTGTAATCAATATGACTGTCATTCCTGTCATTATCATTATACTCATCATTGGTGTCGTTAACATTGTCTCTTTTTTCTCTTTTCAGTTCAGCCTAATTTATTTATCCAAAGTAAGGGTGCTCACTTTGGAAGTTGTAGTCCGGACACACTTTCTGAACCAGCTTGTAGTCGATGCTAAAGAAAGAGATGAAGATGCAGATCACCTTGAAGGGTTTGGCACAGAGCCAGGCAGCGTGGGACTGGGTGTGCTCTGTGAAGCAGGTCTGAGACGGATCGTACAGGCATGGTTTGGACTTCTTGGACCTGTTGGTTTTCTCATACTCGACCCGACAGTTAAGGGTCTTTGCCTCTTTGGGGTCCATGGTGGACTGCTGCGTCTCCTGGATCTGGACGACCTGCTGGGTGTGGGGGTGCTGAAGGACCTCAAACTCCACCACTTTGGTTGGCGGCACGATGCTGACCGACACGTTTCCCAGGCTGGAGGAGTTGTGGCGGAAGTAAACAGTGAATGTCCCATTGATGTGGTCCACGATCTTCCCTGTCACCAACAAGCTGAACTTCATGGTCTTGACATTGAAGTAGAAGTCTCCCCAGCCGAAAATCTTCTTGGTCTTCATGGCTGTCTTTAGGGAGGGCTTGCGCTTGGAGCGGTAGCCTGTCTGGTCCAGTAGCATGGACTGGTTACGGGATGAGTCATACGGGTTAAAGAAACTGTAGGTGGGTTGCTTGGATTTCATGGGTGTCTGGTCGATGGATGTGGAGAAGATGCGGGTTTGGTACGGAGGCTTAACCACTCCTCCGACTGGGCCTCCGCCCATGCCATACGGAAGAGTCTTCATCACCGCCTCCACTGGGCCCAGATCTGAGAAGTCTACTTGCTTCTCTAATCCTTGGACCTGCAGAGGAGACACAAAAAGAGGAAAACTTTCTTCACAATGTGCCAAAGGTTATTCAGTTTGTCTTTTCACACATTCTTCTAGCAGACTGACCTCTCAACAACAACAAAAAACCAAACAGCATATGACATTCCAGAAAATGCCTAAAAAAACATTTTTGTATTCAAGTGACAAATCCTGTAGGAATTAAGATTCCTGTCCATTGGGAGTAAAGGAGGAAACAGAGCTTTATTCTTATAGGGCCACAAAGTGGAAGTCAGGACAGATGGGTGGGTCAGAAAAACGTCAGACTTTGCCATGGGAGACTTGGCCTTGGGAGACCAGTGGGCAATACTCAGTGATGGTTTCTTACAACCTTCAGCCCTGACCTTAACCAAGTGGTTATTGTTGTAACCATGACAGCAAAGGTCTCCTCAATGGTTAATAGTCTGCTCTTATATAGCATATAAAACTTTTGCCTCCCATTCACACACACACACACACACACACACACACACACACACACACACACACACACACACACACACACACACACACACACACACACACACACACACACACACACACACACACACACACCAATGACGCTGGTGACCATACAAGGTGCTCACCCTTTCATCAGGAGCAATTTGGCATTCTGTTTTTTGCCCATGGACACTTTGGCATGTGGACTGAAAGAGGCGTGGATTGATACTGCACTTGTATAGCACATTTTCACCTTTGCGGCCTCAAAGTGCTTTTACACTGTTTTCCATTCACCCATGAATACCACCTACCACAGCCACCCACAAAACAATAACCATGTTTTTGTGCACAAAGCAAACCTAAACCACACTGTTGTGGAGGCTTAGACAAAGGATGGCATCTTCCCACAAAGGCAATCAGCTCAAAAAACCTTTATAGGTGTTCTGAAGGACTTGAAATTAGAAAAAAATACTTCATTGTTTATTTTCCATCATTACAAATAATCTCTACCCAAATACATATTTTAGGGGGTCAAACACTACATTTTGATTCATCTTACACATTATGTTTACTTGCAATGCATGTTTTGTTTGGTCCTTTTGCACAAATCAGACCTATTACTTCTATGCTTTGTCAAGACTGCACTTGACACGATATGTAAATATGACTCCAATTATATTAAATAAGATATCCATGAGTGTCAACTTGTTGATTGATTAGGAAACTGATCAGGTGTCAGGAACCCACTAAAACTGAATATCAAATGACAACCGATATCAGGATAATTTGGCCTAGTCAGGGGAAGTAGCTGCAGTACTGAGGTAGTTAACAGGTTCAGTACATTGTTCAAAGGCATTTGATATTAAATAGTTGGCCAAAAGCTGAAATAAACAACTGTCAGTGCTGGGTGTTGAACAAGCAACCTCAAACGAGTCCTTGGCTGACTTTACTTTTATCGAGTTAAAGACATGCTGAAGACATCAGAGGTGGACTGTAAATTATACACTAAGTCCATTTCAATCTTGGTTCTGTCAGGACAAAAATAAAATATACACATAGTGAAATAATATAATTGTGTTCCATTTCGTTTTACACGTTTTTACAATCTTAAATGGTGTACAGGTCACTCTCTTGTATTATTCTTTTTACCTCACACGGGTTTTATTTCCACGAGCATCCTGGTTGTTAGAATTTGCTACGTTTCATCTCCTGAATTCAAAGAAAAAAAACCATCTATTTTTGTTAACACACTTTAATTTTGTTGTCAATGTTGCTCCAGAGAGCAAAACAACTCTGCATGTAAGGTAATGGATGTGAGCCTTTGTTTGTTGAGACAGCTTTCTGCCTTTAATCCACAGCCTAGGTGGTTATTCACAAGGGCTGATTGACTGGAAATCTTGCTCTGCTCTCTTTCATGTCTCATCAATCACATCACTGCCATGCTCCCATCCATATGCATATATGTACACACACACACACACACACACACACACACACACACACACACACACACACACACACACACACACACACACACACACACACACACACACACACACACACACACACACACACACACACACACACACACACACACACACACACACACACACACACACACACACACACACACACACACACACACTCAGGCACACACACACACTGGCACACATGCAGACTTCAAGCTTAGCGCTGTCAGGAAGTGACAGTGAGAAGTATTACAACTATTCAGAGGGGTTACATACACTTCCCCTGAGGATGCATTTGGATGGAGTTTAAAACTATTCTCCTAGTGGATAAACAAGCCCCCCTTTAAAAAAAATAAATAATGAAAATGAAAACATTATTTCAAAACAAGTACAGGATCACATCTTTGTGTGTACTCATGCGAGGACAGTTTCTGTCTCCCTTCAGTCCTATCCAGGGCAGTGGAACCGACAGGTTTGTGCCGAAGCTGTCTTCATCTTTCATCAATCACTGAACCTAATAACAGCTTCATACTGCTATTCGTTGAGGCAAAAGTGCAGCACTCAATACAGCTCCTAATGTATTCAGTCATTCAATTAATGTATCTATTTCTGCTGGCCATTCATTAACACGCCTGCAGAGCTGGTTTCTAAGTAGATTGATTGAGGAGAAAATAACTGAAAGTTTATCGACCACTGGAGGAATGAATTACCAAAAAAAGAAAGGTTCTGATAAATGACCAGTGACTGTGATAATGTCTCACTGCAGATTTTTAAAAGACTCTGAGAAGCCCTATGCAGAGGTCTTGCAATTTCAAGCTGGTGAATAAGTAATGTGAGCTGACTTTGGCATTGACAGGTAGGAATAAGTAATGGTTGATGGCAGAAAAGCATCAGAATATGTACAACAACAAACAGTGTGTACAGTGCATGCAATATGGGGACTTCCTGTGAATGCGCTGTCAGCAGTGCTGTCAGCTAGCTCCATGTGTTGCCATCTGTCAGGCGAACAGTCTGCTAGTGCAGTCCTAATCATTTCTCTAGCTTATGGCACAGAGCTCGAACTAGCACCATCATCATATTCCTTAACCATCTTCAGCAGCAACATCACACCATGAACCTCAACCTAACCTTCAGGGTCAACTGCATGAAGCTCAAAAATGATTTTTATGTTGGGGCCCGAGGTTGGCGTGAGTCTTTCTGAATGGGGTGAAAAGCAACTGTACACAGTCAGCAACTTTAACAAACATCGATTGAGTGGAGAAAGATGAGTATGGAGGAAGGGCTTCTTCTTCTGTGGCACGAAAGTAATAAAATGAACAGAACAGAAACCAATAAATGGATGGACTTTCTATTAGCATAAATATGACATTTTTTGTGCTTGACAGTAAATCCATTTAAAAGGTGAGGATTTGTTAGAAGAAATATCTGATATTTTCTCTTGACATGAAATCCATAAGCTATAGACTTTTTGAAACAGCAGATGTTTGCTATAAAGGTCATATCAGGCTGCCGCATCCAGCGAGAGATTGACAGTTTGAAAAATAAAGCTTTGTGCTTTTCTTCCTCCTCAGCCTGTATTCACTTCAGTTACAATGAGTGAGAAGTAACTTTTAGAGCAATAGCCAGAGGGGTACTGTTGGTGCGATAAAGAGTTGGTGAAGCTAAGTGCGCGCACACACACACACACACACACACACACACACACACACACACACACACACACACACACACACACACACACACACACACACACACACACACACACACACACACACACACACACACACACACACACACACACACACACACACACACAAATAACCAAGAAACAGACACTCTTTATTAACAGGCTTGTAGGTTCAATCTGAAAGAAACTTACAGTTGACAGCAGACGTTTGGCCACCCTTGGACAAATTAAAGATTTTGTTGACTTTCAAAGGGAGAAGAAGTAATTACAACCCCTCAGTTTATAGACATGCAAAATGAGCTTTACTTCAAATGTTAACGCACTGTTGCCTTTTATTTCATGAACTTACAAAACTACTCGTCAAGCCTTAATTGACTCATTAGGACTTGTAAGGTAGGTCAGGAACTGCCATTAGGATTGCCCGTCAGCTGGCAATTCCACAGCTTGAAACGTCTGCAAATGTCTGTAAGTCAGTAAAAAAAGTGAAACTGAAAAGGCTTCTACAACAAGACAACAATCCAAACCAGACCACAAACTCCACTATAAACGACCTTGACTTGAGCATTATTGAAAATCTGTTGGCAGATTTGTGTGCAAGACAGTCTAAAAATATCTCAGAAATTCAAGTGATCTGCAGAGAAGATGGATAAATAAAATGTTTGCAAGCTGTGATATCTTTTATTTTAGTTATTTTATTTTAGTTTACCAAGTGCTGACTTTGCCCAAATTTGTACATACTACAATGTGTGTTTTTTATTTTTATATATTTAGTCCTGTTATGATTTTTATGTTTGTTAGTTAGTTAGTTTCAAGTAATAAAATAAGTACTCCAGAGGTATTTATCTGTCTATGTTCCACACTAATGTTACGTCTGATTTAGGTGGGATCTTTAATAAAGTACAAAAGTACAAAGTACTGCATTAATCACATAAAAACAGAAAATACAAACAAGCTAAACTTGTATATTTAGAGGTTTGTGTATGAATCAGATTACAAATATTTGGGAAAAGTGTAACACATATTGATGGAATATAAGCACACAAGTATAAGAAAAATATTTGGATAAATATATCGGACCAAAACAGGGACCAAACAACAGACTGACCAACATGCTGAAGGCATGCAGCATGGATACAAATCTGAATTGAGCATTGATAAGGTGGAGCTAGCTGGGAGTCAAATTGTTTTGTGCTGTACTTTATAGAAAATACAGGTGTCATTTGTCTCTCTCAACAAAAGGAGATGCACCACAACAAGGTTGAACCAACCGTATCAAGAAAAACACCTACTTTCAGACAATCCAAATTCAGAAATACCTTTATAGGATTCCAGTTTACTAAAAAACACTGAAAAGTTAAGTTCAGTAAAAACCGGACTACAGAGGATGGTATAAGTCCTCTCTTCCACATAGTAGAGCTTTACCCGTGTCAACATGGTATTAGTGTTTCCTCCATTTAAGAAAGGAATTCCTGTTTGGTTGGATGCTGCAGAAAATAATAGCGGAGGATGGAATAAGTATTGTGGTGGACTTATACATATGTATGATCCAGGCAACTCAATAACAGCACAATCATAGAGAGAACAATCAGATTACAGAGCTTGGGAGATAGAGGGAGATAGTGAAGAAAATGTTATTAGTGGAGAAGTGAGATGAGGAGAAGAGAGAGCAGGGAGATCTTGTACATTTTCTAGGGCTGCGGAACATTAATCATCTTTAATTTCATTTGGAGGTTTGTGTGAGCAAAAAGCATCCTTAGTCTCTGCTTAGATGGAAGGCCCATAGCCTACCTGCAAGTACACGCAAGAATGAAATGTCGGGATTGTTCGATGAGGAGATTATGAGTTAGCAAAGACAGAGACAAAACTGACAGAAGAAAATGACGGGACTTCCCTAGAGGCAGATAGAGAAGGGTTTAGTGTCAGAAAGAAACTTATTAAAAGAAAGAAACGTATTAAATAAGGTCAGATGAGCTCTACGATTGACTGCTGAAACCTGATATATCACGTGTCACCACAATTAAGATCTCTTTTCATCATTAAGGAGAGTGTTGGATCAGTGGCAGCTCCTCTGTCTCTGCTCTCTCCTTCTTTTCACACACATCTCTGTCTATCGGCTATCTGATCCTCCATCTGCAGTTCACTCACTCTCACATCCATCCATAACTTCCCCACCTCCTTGATAGCAAGAGTATTCAGAGGAAATGAACCACGCTCACCGGCCCCCCAGCCCACATCCGACTCCCTCTCCTGCCTCCTGGCCTGCCATTCATCCCCCAAAGGACTGATGTGAAGATGAGAGCATGTCTCTGAGCTCTCTCCCAGGCTTGTTCCTTTTGTTTAATTGGAGTTTTATTGGTGACAATCAATTCATTTCTATCTGTGCTCTAGCCTACATTGATCTGCTGTCACACATAGGAATCAAATGAACAGTTCCACTCCCACTGCACTAAAAACCACATACTCTGATGCCAACTACTGATTTTTTTTTTTTTTTTTTTTTTTTTTTTTTTTACTTGCTGTTTCTTGTGCTTTACTGCTTGTTGTGATTAGAAGCAGGTTTACTTCATATTTCCTCTAGAAGGCTGAGACAGGCTGCAGAGTATCTCTATGGGCACAAACCGAGGCCAAGATGTTGTAAAGCTGAATGCACATCAGTTTTTACTTTGAAGTCTCTGTTTACCTTAAATGCTCCTCCATCATTCCTGAAAGAGGCATATCTATGCTGGTGGAAAGCTGAACATCTTAAAGTAAAGAAAGTTATCTTATTCTAGTTTTGAACTTCAAAGATGAAAATTTTACAAATTTCTGACACATTTGCCGCTGCATTATGAAATGAGATGAAAAGCCCTGAAAATGTAATGCTTTTCATTTCAACTGTCTAATTTCCTTTCCATTTCAGGTGTTTAGATGACCCTGAGATCCCTCATTCACTTACACTGACTGAGCAAGTCAAGATCTGTAGGCTTCATTGGGCTGCGATAGTCAGAGCATGCTGTGGCAGTTTATTTAGAGCTAAGTGTGAAGTGATTGTGTGAGGGTCAGTACCTCAAAGTCTGAGGCTCCCTTCAGATCGGGTGAACGTTTTTTTTAACAAGAATAAAGGGATGGTAATTTCGAGTCTGATCTTAATCACAGTTACAAGTAGAGGGTAGTACTTCTTATGTGGATAGTGTTGGCAACTTGATTTTGTTTCATGTAGGTACTGCAGCACAAAAAGAGCAAAACAGCTGGGTGAGGTGGAAACTAGATTCGAGGATGTGGAGGTTAGCAAATCAGTCATACCACTGGTCTAATAGCTCTGAATTAGCTGAGCCAAACACAGTGATGCATGATGCCAATAGTTCAACAAATTCTCCAGGAAATCATACTTTTGTCTGCAGTAATGCATTTTGATAGTACGATCAGCAGATTTTAAACTGGAAAGGAGCTCATGTAATCTCATGTATTTTACATAAACAGGCACGACACAGAACCAAACAGAACCTGTCTGATGTGAGTCAAGTTGGGATTTTGTCGCAGCCTGGTATCATTTCCACATAATTCATAAAAACAGTTGTGCATAAAGGCCGTTGACTCTGGCACTGCAGATGAGACAACATTCGGCATCTCTCCGACTGCTGTCAAATAAGGTTTTTCATATGGTATCAAATCGGTCAAATTTGTTGCATGTTGCAACTATATAAACTTGTAGATAAAGGACGATTAATTTATCAATTTCACGGCTTTCACCATGTTGAAAATAGTTTTTTTCATTCAAGTTCAAATGCATTTTCTCTCAAGGGAATGAGTTTGTTCATGTTTTAAGCATTTTTCTGTTGATAAAATCATGACCAACAGAGAAATGAGAAGTGCTACCAGAGCCAAATTCACTGCATGAATATATGGGTCTGGTTATGCTCTGTAGGTAATTATTTGCAGGTTAATTCTGAAACTTTTGGAGAAGCTTTAACCAATCAGAATGCATGATAAGCTCTACCACCGCTGCAACCACATTTACAAAGATAATGCTCGGCCAAGTCATCACACTTAACCACAGACACTGGTCGCTGATTGGACGGCTCTTGTCAATGTGAGCCGCGTTTCCAGACACAAACTAAAGCTTTGAGCAATAGTCTTACAGAGCCAGGCTTGTCTACACTGGGCACATAATAACTTTCTTTGTACTCGTGCTATTAGCACTTAAATGTTTTTAGATCTCTTTACCAGCGCTTTACAAACAAAACCATAGTGATTATGTGTTCGGCTGTGAGAGCTTTCAAACTGTTTCCTGCAGCCCAATGCTGCGTCTCAACGCCTCCGACAGTGTATAGACACAGATGCGGCATCATCAGAGCTGCTGCTTTGCTCACGTGTTGCTCATCTAACGCCTTTAATATCAATTCTGTACATCTACATTAAAACACCAACAACTTGTTTTCCCTTGCCTCATCTGAATGAACCTCCCACCTGTTTACTGTGCACTCTGAAGTTGGCACCCAAATACTATACAGATGGGCAAAGGGTATTTCAAGGTCAGGGAAATGTTGGAGAGCTGCTTGTTTTTATATTCGTGCTTTTACAAACAGAGGGTCGCTGCTCACATTTAAGCATATGATGGAAGTCCAGCAACATCAACATGCAGATTGTTACCGTTATGATGGAGATGGACCTAAAGGTGAAACTCTCAGGTCATACAATACCACTAATAAATGAAAGACAATGAAACTGTGTATACAGCAGCTGAAATCACTGTTACTGTATAGTTGTGGAAAACACGGTGTGGACCTGGAATCAGACACGGGACACACAGCAGGCATTATAAAAAGCTGTTTGCTGCTGTTCATCTGCAAGAAACAATCACAATACATGACACCATTCTGTACAATCAAGGAAACAGGTTCCAGGCAGGCACAGCAGGTAGGCACAGATACAAAAACACAAAGGTATAGACTTTTGGCCAAGACTAACTCTTTATGTGCTGGTACTGATTACTGAGGAGGCATAATCTAACTTTTTCTGCTTGGTTTGGTACCAGATTTAAAATCTGTGCCTCGTTGTGTTGAGCTCACAGGAGAGATTTTCTATTGCAAGGTAATTTAAGCCATACAATATAACAATAACAGATATCAAAAATGCATAATAAGATCAGTATAGGCACAGATATAGATTTGGCATATCAGATCAGTGTATCTCTATTGATTACTGATAATTAGATGCAGCTGAGCAGGTAATAGGTAACCAGCTGAAAAATGGCAGAATCAAATTCTGACCTCAGACCATAGCTTCTGAAAATATCTGTTGAACATCTGTTGTTCAGCTGTTGTCTACCATAAATAGGAGTAATTTGCAATAAATTCTGAGTAAGGTGATCGTTACTTCAAACTAAAAACTAAAAAACATAACTGACAGAAAAACTGCATCATATAACTCAACTCCCTTCACTGGATTCATGCCTCGTTGGAGAATTTAATAGTTACAAGGATATTTTACTGGGAAATTCAACAAATAGGTTACCAAAAAATGTATTTAAAAAAAACACAGTCTATTTTTTCTGCCTCTCGTCAGCAGGCGTCAATGAGTGTTACCATAGAAACGTAGTTCATAGTTTTACGTTAGCCTGGATGTAGGTTTGATTAATCTTTAGGCTTAAAATAACTCAAATATAATTTTAATTATATGAACAAATATAATTTTAATTATATTAATCTTAGAGTAAATTTGTCTTTTTGTGAAACCGATCTCTGGAGTCAGCAGGACATTTCAGGGCTCACTCCTACAAACAGAGGGAAGACCTAAGAAATCCAAAAAGAGTTCAGAGTGCAGTGCTGCTTTCAATGACAGGAGAGAGGTGAGGCTCTATGAGCATTTATACAACAGGAAACATCATAGATGCCTCCCTGTAGCATTTCAGGGCTGACCCTCAGGTCTCATTCTGGGGATTACAAATCCCAGCTGTTATGAACATGGCACTACCCTCCACAAGATGTGGCTGAACAGAAGGACTGTCAGGGCTGCTTTGCTTCGCCTGCTGCCTCCACAATTTGGAGCTGAGTGACAAGTGACAATGTATGGATTTGGACGGAAATGTCAACAAACACAATAGATTGGATAGAAGTTCATTGTTTGTCCATTTGGTGAAAGGACATCTAATGCAAGTACAAAGTTTTAATTGCTGCAGTAATAACTGGTGAGGAAAGGAGGACAGAGAAAGCTGTATGGTACTGTGGCTGAGACGGCGCTTTGTTTTGACAATAATCATATCATAAAAAAAAAAACTTTTTAACTTTTAACCCCCCTACCCCGCCCCTGAAAAAGAACAAAATGGGAGAACTGAAAATGACATTTAATTACAAAAAGCAAAATAAAGCCAGGAGGGAAAAAGATAAACCAGCAGGGGGGAAAATGGAGAGAGAGAGAGAAAGAGAGACACAGGGAGACAGAGGGGGGGAAAGGAGAGAAAGAAAAAGCAGTAAAAGCGATTTCGCAGTCCAGTGGTGTCGCTGGATTATCATGAAAATGAAAGCTACTGAGTCAGGGAGTATCAGGGAGCAAGGAAATGGAGCCGGGACAGATAACACAGTAAGGGAGAAAAAGAAAAGGAATAAGAGAATGAATGTAGAAAAAGCAGAGGTCTGTAAGACAATATGAGGCGAAAGTGCAAAGAAACAGAGAAAAGGTAAAAAGACAATATATATACGACACACAGTGAGATTATGAGTGCAATAAGACAAAAATGAGAATCACTTCACCCCATAGAGAATAATCAGAGGTTTCTTGAGAAGTAATATCTGTAATATTGTTTCAAGAAGACCAGCTCAGTTCTGCAATAATTTCAGTTAAAGAAGGGATAAAGTCCTTTTTCCATATTTCACACTAAATTTAATAAGTGCGCCGACTGATCAGGAGCAAAAGTTTCACTTTGAAAAATCTGTATATGCAGCATGTACAATATACAGCAAATAAAAACCAAGTTTTTTTTAAAAGAAAGACAGAAAGAAAAGAAAGACAGACAAAAAGAAAGAACAAAGCATGCGAGACAGTACTCTGCCATCTGATGTCTACATAAAAGGATTTATGAGGGTATTGTGTGGTGGCTTAAGTGTAATAAACTGACAATATTGCAAAATATTGCAGATGCTGCTGAGATTGGACTGAGGGGGAAATGCTGAAATCCCCAGTTGTGATGCGTAAGGTAAAACATGCGGTGTAAGAACAAGCTTTCCCATTTTTTTTTATGTGTTTCATTGTTTTGTCATAGAGAAGCTTCTCTGTTTTGTCTTTTGCTGTATATTTATTTCTATAAAGGTTTATTTTTCATCATTTAACCAACTCAACCTACTCAAATGTGCAAATGAAAATGTCTGGGAACTTTTGCTATTACTGTTCAAACTAGATCCACTTTTATACCAAGTGTATCCCCACCACCAGTTAAACCAGTTCGGTTATGTTTTGACTGAAAGTCTGCCACAGAGATCAAGAGAGGTCAGTAAGTCAGACAGGTTGTCAGACATTATCTTACAGTATCCCTTTTCTTTCCTTTTTAAAAGGACAATCGACCACCTTGCTAAAAGCAGAGCACTCAGAACAGAACACCATAATATCCTGCAGCACCTCCATCAAGCAAAACCCCGTGCATGTATTTAAAGAAACAGTTCAACATTTTTGGAATTCTAGCAATTTGCATCCTTGCCGAAAGAGATATTGAATCAATATCATTCTCAAATCTGTGTGGTGAATTAGAGGGAACAACCAGTTTAAAACCCTCTTTTAACCAACGTACTTAAATTTTAAACCTGAAGCTGCTTCTCTCTCTGCATCAGAAGCTAAACTGGATCCACCTGTCACTCTCCTCTCCGCTGTAAACTTCTCCAGTGCACATCTCAGTCCACTGATTCACAAATTAAGAATAGCCAGCCACAACCAAAAACTGGAAAGATGACAAAATGAGTTGTTTTTCCGTTTTACTTGGAATGACATACCTCCTGTACAGCACATGGGACTAAAACAAGTCTATGTGCTCATGGAGATGAATTCCCCTAAACAAACAATGCTGCTCTTGTTAACACCATCTTTTGTAAAACGCAGCGGGATTATGGAGCTGTGTAAAATGTTAACCCATGAGACTGCACAATCCACTGCCAAGTAAACACGCAAACCAAACAACCCATTGTTCATCAGTGCCAGAATTGTGTGTTGGAGCTATTAATTCATGTACATTTAAACATTGCAGCCACAGCCTAAGCTATGAAAACTGTTTTTTGAATTTCTTATGTGACAAAAAAAACCAAACAGCCTAAATAAAATCCAAAGACTATAACAGTCTTCTTAGTTATATTTGTTCATTTTAACAACTATAAATATGACTATAGTGATATTCTATTTGATATGGACCTTCATGTACATACATTTTGACATGCACATACATAGACATACATACATACATGTACATGTGAAAGTGAACAGAGGTCTATGGAGGAAGCTAAACTCATGTTTAAAGACCTCTTAAAAACTCCAGAGAAGAACTCAAAATATATCAGCAACCTTTTAAGATAATCATTTAAGTTAAGGTCTGTTTATCCACTGCATTTTAATATTATTGGGACTAACAATAGAAGCAAAGCAGCATTTGCCCTGTTTGTGGTATAGAGTGATGTTTGTGCCCAGTTGGCCTTTGTTTTTCTCACAAAACATAAAATCTCGGTGGTGCTGGTCACGTCGGCTTCATTTAAGAAAGGTATTGTACTAAAGCTACAACGAGGTACCATGACAATATGGGATCTACAGTGAACTGAGGGCACTGAGCCAACAATCTGGTACGAACCAACAGCATTTAAAACAATTCAAACCGGCTGTGCAACCAACTGAAACAAAAACCTTTCGCTGAAGCTGTCACTACCTTACATGCAATTCACAAAAACTTAAGAGGAAGTTCATGTAAGGACGTTTGAAACTGCCAGCAGGAAGAACTGCCTTAATATTACACTGATTTCTGAAATTTAAAGCACGACTGGACAATTATTAACATTTGTTTTATTTGATTTAAAGAGGAATGTACATTCTACTCTTTAACATCTTTTCTTTGAGACAGTAGGTGTGTGTAAGAGGTTTCTACTTGCTTTTCTACCTGAAAATGTTGACTGTCTATGAAAGCCTATGCAAGTAGACTCTTATGGACATTCTATAATTTTAAAACGAGGTATCATAACTTAGAAGAGTCCGTTTTTGTTAACTTTTATGATGTACAGGCATTAAGATGGTGTGTAACAGTGAGGTTATGGTCACTCATTCTCCTTAAACAACCTCTGGTCTTTGTGGAACAAGTAATATTGAAGAATATTAACGTGATATCAAAATTAATTGGAAAATGAATGAACAAATAAATTATGAATCTGTTAAAGTAAAATACAATTTAAAAACAGAAGACGCTAATTGTGGTTTGGTGAACAACTGGATTCTCCCAAACTGCTAAATTGGACCCTGAATTAATTTTTTTTCAATCAGTTCAAAAACAGCATGGTGGAAATACTGCGAATGTCCCGTGTGCTTCATTCATTTTCTCAAACATCTCTCTATGCAGTTTGACCAAAGCCAGACAAAAATGAAAGTATACAATGGGATACTTGATCTATAAAGCCATTAGAAGATTTCCCTCTCAGGGGCAAGACTTCAGTGGCCATAGATCAACTGTGTGCACTAGTCCTCCCTTGTTCCTCTTATCTCACTGATCGCATCAGATCAGCATGCCTGAGTGTTTTTGCCTGGCTTGCCGGGTGGGCAGACTTCACACTTGTCTCCAGTGATGCCACGGCAGCCACATGATCAATCACCCAAAAGCAACTCTTTGGGGACACATCTGAGAGGAAGGGAGGGACCGAGGGCAGTAGGGCCGCCTCGGCGGAGTCAGGGTGTCTTGTTTGCATGCAGGATGGCAGGCAATGCATCAAAAGATGACAGCATGCCCATTCTTCCTTAAATAAGAGTGGTGGGACTCTTGCTGGCTGTGCCTTAACTTTAATCATTCATCTAAATAACTTGCAGAAGTCTGCGACAGGAGTGGCCGCAGCACCAGGCAGGCAAGGAATATGAGAACTGACATTGTGCTCCTGGATTTCTCATTTGTAAATGTGTAAACATATATTTGACTCAGATTGCAGCAGCACAAAAGTGCTTGTCCTCATCCAACTCTCCCCCTCCTCTCTCACTCCTTCTCCCTCTCATAGATGTATGTATTGAAAGAGCTTAAAATTCATCGAGGTTAGACTTAGCAAGAAAAGGTTTGGAGGAGGGCTTCGTCGGCATGAGCGACATGTTGAGCAGCTAAGTGACAGTGATTGATGCCCTCTGTGTTTCACAACTTATCAAGCATATATATATACGCACACCCTCGGCAAACAGATAAACAGCAGAAACATTTGAGATAAATAAAGAATCAAATAAACACAAGGGACTGGCAAAGCAAAAAAAAAAACAAGCTATCTGCATAATGAATAGAGCAGGGAGAAGAGAGGCACAGATTCCCAGCGGGTGAAAGTGAGCCTGGGAGACGACAGTTGGGGAGGGAAACAGGGACACATGGGCTTGTGACGATTCCGACAAGTCACCCAGGCGGCAAAATAAAGCCCGGCTTCCTCAGATTTGTTTCCAGTGCTCATCAGTAGGAGAGCTGGATGACGGATGGACTGGCACTGGGCGCAACGCGAGCGTGTCAAAGTTACTCACCATAATAAAGACCCTTCCATTTGCTTCCCTTTTTTTTTTCAGCCACCTGCGGTCCCCACTGCCTACAACCAATTTCATTTCATTTTAAACTGCCGTCGTTTGTGTCTAGTGCTTTGTCCCGTGTGCTTTTTACCTAATACACAGCATTTATATAAACGTATGGTTATTGAGGTTGGTTGGTACACTTTCATGCTTTTTTACATTTAAAATGCTCCAAGAATTTGCCCTCTTTTTCTTGTTTCATACATTTCCTTCTCCTCACCCCCTTCCTTCAATCATCCCTTATCTTCTCCTCTGCCTCACTTCTCTTTTTTATGCCCTCTTTTCTTCTTTTACTCCACATTCATACATCCATGTAGTTTTGCTCCCAACACTGCCCTCATCCCCGATCTTCCATCTTTCCTTACATATTCGTTCGTTCCGTCTTTGTCTCAATCTTCTTAAAACTAGGACTACAACAAGATCCTGACAATTCTTCCATTTCTCATATCATCCATCCATTCTTCCATCCATTTCTGCTTCCCCCAAACCTTCTTTCTTTAATACTCTTTTTTGCAGCTCCAGTTTTACATCTTTCATTTCATCCCAATTAAACCTTGTTCCTTGTGCCTTTTGCCTTCCCTCTTAATCCCCCACTTCCAACTTTTTCATTTTCTAATGCAACTTTCCATTTTTCCATCTTCCACCAATCCACTCACTCATGACATTAAGGCTAGCTCCTGATTCTTACCTCCGTCTTCCCTTGCTGAATTTTTTTTCCATCCTCTGTTCATTTATTATGTTCATTTATTAATCTCCCAATGCCCCCCAACATAGGGACAACCGTCTTTCTGACAGACAACCATTCATGCTCACATTTACACCTACGGCCAGTCAACCACCAGAATCACCAATCAACCTAGCACGCATGTTTTCAGACTGCGGGAGGAAACCGGAGCACTCGGAGAAAACCTGCGCATGCACAGGGGGAACATAAGAACATGCAAACTCTGCACAGACAGGCCTCAACAGACCAGCAGGTTTGAGCTCAAACCCTTTCCGATGCAAGGCGCTGTGCTAAGCACTGCACCACTGTGCCGCCCCAGTGCTTCTGCCGAACTATTCATTACAGCTTTAGTTTTCTCCACTGTGATTACAGCCTGAAAAAGCAGCACGCACTAACGTTTGCTCAGCTACTTTGACGAGCGGACCAATCAGCGACCACTGCTGATGGGTAAGTACGATAACGTTATAGTCGAGCGTTTTTGTCTAAATGGCTCGACACATACCAATTGGCTAAAGCTGCTCCAATCATTTTACAAATTAACCAGAGGTGTACACCCAGTAGGATGCAACAACTGCAAACAATTCCCTCAACCCATATAGTCACACAGTGAAATTGGGTCTGGTTACACCAGGATACCTCTTTCCATCTTCTCTCCATCAACTCTTTCTTCCTTCGGTTCCTTGTTCTTCCTTCCTTACCTACATACTTCCAGCCATCAACCCAGGACTGATAGAATTATGACTTACTAATGATACTTCTGTTATTTCCTCCTTTCTGCTGTTCATATATTTGTCCTTCCCTTTGTCCATGTAGGGACTGTTTCTTCCTTAATCTTCTCACCTCTCCATCCTTCCTTAACTATTTTCAGACCACTTTAGAATGTATTGACACAACTTCTTCTGACACAAAATGATGAGATAAATGAATGCACTGCTGAAGTTCACTAAACTCATTTGAGTATTTTTATTGTATCAAAATATATTTTTTTTTAGAAAGACAAAAAGTAACATCGTAGCAGGCATGATGTTAACTGACTGTGTCTTTAAAACACACTAAATGAATGAATATTTCTTTTCATAATATGGTGACAACCATAATGAAGATTAATATTGAAATCAGTCCCTACCCCCTATAGCCTACTTATTATAGCTTTGGACTCATTCTGGTTCAAGCGGCTGCAGCTAAGAGAATGAGCTATAGTCCATTCAAACTGAGGAAATTAACCAAGACAGACTTTAGCATAAATTCAAAGATCTGCTAAAGGAGTTCAATAAACTAACAAATTCAAATCAAATAAACAAGACAAAGGTTTAGACAATAGACCATTTTAATTAAGCTAACATAGAGTTGCAAGTTCAAACAAGCCCAAGCCTACCCAAGCATCTTAACGAATTAACAAATCTAAAGCAACTAAACCAAAACAAGGGTTAAAAAAAAAAAAAGGAAAACTTAATCTGGTTCATATTTGGTGATGTCCAAAGAATGAACTACGTTTTGACAGCCCTTTCACCCATATTTCCAAGTCTATTTCTTATTCCAGCATTGACTCCTTCATCCCTCAATACATCCACACATCCACATGGCCAGAACTGTCACTGACTCTCAATCCTTCCTTCCTCGATTTTTTTTCAGTCCTCCTCCATAAATCCATCCTTCCATTATTTCCCTGCTATTTCCTTATTCTTCTGTTCTGTCTTTGTTTTCAATACTTTTAGTATTTTTTATTCCTTCCTAATTTTCTCTCATCTTGCTGCCAGAGCCCAAAGCCTCAAAGTCTCTCCACCCTGGTCAGGGAGTCAGCTGACTTTTGGGATGTAATGGGATGATTAGACAAAGATGAAAAGACTAAGCCTTTCCCTGTGTGGTACTCGCTTACAGTGCAGGATGCTCTCCAAGCGTTGGGGCTTAAGCCACGTGGGGCAGAGTGGGGCAAAGCTTAAAACTGTGAGGGGATACATGGCTCTCCGACTTGGGGCAGACTGTCTTCATCTGGGCTGATGGAGAGTTAATTGGAGGGAAAACAGTGGGAGGTGCCAATGAATAAAACCCCTCCGAGATGCTGGCAGCAGGGCATAGCGACATTCCCCTGTTCACTTCAAGGTTATGCACACACACAAAAACACACACCTGCTGCGGAGCGACACGATTCCTTCAGCATTATTAGCATAAAAAGCCCAAGATTAGCTCCAGTATGTCTCTGTTCTGAAGGACTGATTTGATTAAAGGAACTGAAAATTACACATGATAGAAAAGATAAATATGACAAAAGATACGACCGGACATATATGAGCACACAATGTATACAAAGTTTTCTCCTCAGCTGCCTTTTGGATGCCTTTGCCAGTGTATAAATCACCCGCTTTCAAGGACGCAGCACAGGGACCCCTAACTGGGATCTTTCACATCTACCATCTGGAAACAGAAAACCAGAGTGCTGACCAGCGGCCCTGCTCTCATTCTGTTCCTCAGGACGAGCTGCAAGATGGGGGGCGGGTGTATACCGTAGATAGAAACCTAATCAATCCAACGACTGCTTAGTGTGTACTGGACTTCATATAAAATCCTGTCTGAAGATAAGGAGGAGTCGAAGAGAGCAGTAATGATATTTTGAGAGCGAACGAGAACAGCGGCCAAGACGGAACGAAAGACAGAGCGAGGCTGTCAGTGTCTCTGCTCATCCAGAACTGTACGAAACATTCATTCACACGCTCCCTCCCTTTTTCTTTCCTCCTCGCTCGCCCTCCTCCAGAGACTGCGGTCTTCCATCACTCGACTTGGTTTCACACTCCGAGGCCCAATATCAAAGCAGATATGAACAGAAAAGAGAAACACAGGAGTGTCTTTCCAGAGACAATTGTGTCCACTGCGGTTATTTGTGTCACCATCCAGTGGTGTAAGAAGGCCTATATCTCTCGGGCCCACCTGGCTGCTGTCTTTCCATCGGGCTGAAAGTATTACTGAGTACAGCCTTCTCTCTTTCTCTCTAACAGACAGGACAGTCACTTTGGTCCCACTCAGGTCATCTGACCTGCAGGATGTTGCACAGCGGCTGATCACTTGGTCACTGTCAACATCCAGATTGTGCTAACACACACGCAGGTGAAGATACATGGATGTCATCGTTGACCTCAGATGCACACACATATATATATATATATATATATATATATATATATATATATATATATATATATATATATATATATATATATTCTGGACTGAACAGTACACGTGTATGGCCCCTATGGAGAGATGCACATACAGTAACACATAAATATTTTACAAAAAGACTATCAATATATTCATATTAGGGTACTTTGCATTAATATATTGACGCCTGCTGATTTAGTTGTTTTGATCTACTGGTTAGATTTAGAAACACAATAGCTTCAGCTTCATGAAGTTCAGAGACTGTTTCCTCCAAAAAAAACAACCCTGTGGGTCGTTTGTGCAAGCAGCTTTTTAAAAAACAAAGTCACTTTTAAATTTAAACGACCTCTATTGGCCATAAAATAATGACAATCTGGTGTTACAGAGAAGTTAGAGTTCATAAGACATCTCCATAATGTGAGTTTTTTTCTTTGGTAGGAGAAGGCGGGGTGGGTGGATGGTCAAATACAACAGTAGACCTGGGTGCAGGTGACAGCTGTCAGCTTCACTTTTCCAAATAGAGAAACGTTTTATAAAATCTAGTTTTACTGTTGCTATGACAATGATGGTTGCATAACTTTAAGGAAAAAATAACTTTAACATGATTCAAGTCATCATTCTAACTTAAACCATTATCTGCAGTATATTTTGTGCCTAAACCTAACCAGGTTGCAAATTCAGGAAACACTCCTGTGGCTCGTATTTGAGAGTAGAAATAAATGATCGATATGGTTGTCTGCTAGGGAAGTTTTCATTAGCAAATGATGGCAAAACCTAGAAAAAGAACTTTCATGTTGTAATGAACTGGGAATTAGGAAGCATTGCAGCAACATTTTAGCAAAATTTCCATCATCTCACAGTAAAATATACATTATTTTGTCATATAGGAAAAGATTTGTATTAAGGGCATATTTATGGACATTTGTATTACTGACATGCAGCTTGTGTTGATTCAACAGCGATAAAAGGTTCGGGACAGACCAAGACTTGTGACTAATAGTGTAGCAGGATCTGTGGTTCAATTACAGTGTGGGGCAGCTCTCCTCTGTCCCTGGGCGAGACACTGTACACACACACAGTACACACAGTACACACAGTACACACAGTACACACACACACACACACACACACACACACACACACACACACACACACACACACACACACACACACACACACACACACACACATACACATATACACTGAAGCTGATGCACTAATACACACGGCTTTTATAAATGTGATGTCAGTGACCAAAGGATAGCAACACTGATATATTTCTCTCATTTTTTCCTTAAAGATATGTCCAAAAGAAACGTATTGGAAGATTGGATATTGGCACTATCTAAATGAATGTTTTCAAGCCCCGGGGAGGCAAACTCTCACTGCACTGTCTGGCTCTTTAAAAGTCTGGGGACAGTTGATGAAAAGCTCGGCTGTAGCAGTTTATCCACAATGAGTGAAAAACACAGGAAATGAACAGTGACCTATGAAGTCATTTTCAGCTCTTTTGCAGAACTCTTTTGCCAGTGAGCCGCAAACTCAACCAAAGTTTCAAGTGAATTCCTTCTTTTACTCTGCTGGACTCTGGGCTTTTGTTAGCTGGAATCTAAGGAGTCGTAATATCACGCATCTTGAGCAAACAACCGTGGTTAGCTGACAGATGTTAATGACACGTTCTGTGTAGCACAGCCTTAGTTTGGACAATATCTGCTTGAAAAGGCAAACAGCTTGGCCTTGGTATTCACAGTAGCAAAAATGATGGATGCAATTAAAGCATGACTAGAATTTTCTTGTGCTGCCCTACTGGTCCAACCAGTCTAACAATGACAAAACTGAACTGACTGACACGCACAGACACAAGCACCGACACGGAGTAAACACAAGACAGGTCTAAAGATCTGGCATCTTTCCAGAGCAGATGGGTGGGTTGGGTAGGTGAGTGGGGTGGGCCTGGTGGGGTTGGGGGTGCAGGAGAGCGTCAATCTGTCATTTCTAACAAGCCAGGAGACCTGGAGCCAAGGCAGGTCACACACACACACACACACACACACACACACACACACACACACACACACACACACACACACACACACACACACACACACACACACACACACACACACACACACACACACACACACACGCACACATGCACACGCGCATCGTCCTTACGCAGGCGTCACATTCCAACTGTGGCATTCCTGCTAATTAGAACACAAATTAATGATCCAAGCAAGTGAGACAGGCTGACTCTCCCTCCCTCTAGTCAACATTTAGCCTTCCTCCCAGTTGCATCTTCCTCTGCATTGACGTTATCAGTTTGTTTTTTTCGCTTCTCCCTTTCTTTTTAATTTATCAGTTAAGAAAAGCAGCCATCATGGTATGCATATTATGCTCGTTCAGGTTCTGTCTCGACAAACTGTGTGAAAGATGGCAGTGTCACTTTTCCTTTAAAACTGCGTGTAACACTAATGCCGCCTGTTATCACACCAAAGAGTGCAATACACCCGTCAGCCCACTTGAGGATACTGTTTCAGTGTCACGTTTAGCCTAGCCTTAGTGTGAAAAGTACACACACTTATTACAAAGGTCAAAGAAAGAGGTTATGTGATGAAAATCATGTGACTGAAGTCATTTGAATAAGTACAATGGAAAAGTCAGAAAAGGGGTGGTAGGAAGTTGGTTTGATGGATCAAACCCAGGACTTTTACCTAGGAGAACTGGGTTTGACTCTGTAAAAAGTATGATGGATTTCTTCAAAAAAATATATTTTCCTGACTCCGACCATTGTTTTTCAAGTCTAAACGAGGCAAAACGTGACGCTGTCACAGTGTGGTGGACTGATGAGGTATTACATGCTCTGGTGCGACATTGGGTTGAAAAAAGAAAGGGGTTTTATTTATTTAGGTTCTTATGCTATGAAACTGTCCAGGCACTAATTGCAACCTTTAACATGTTGAGTCATCAAATGCAATTAAAATAAAGTTTATAATCTAACCCAGAATCTATAACCTTTACAACGAAATTTTGTTCAGTTTTAACAGACAGTAATATTTCCTTCTTCCTCTGTATTATCAGCAACAAAGTGAGAATAAAAACGTAAGCCAAAACATACCACATGAAATTCAATTAACTTTTACGAATCTCCATTACATCTTCTTGTTTGGTCATCTTGCTGACAACCGACTGATCCCAGACTACTAAATGGTCTGCCTACAGAGGGTCGATGATGAACCGCAACTATTGCTATCTTAGTGCTCTCTTGTGTTTCCAGGCCATCACTCCATTTTTATACAATTGTAGCTTATGTTTTTTGTTTTTTTTTAATTTTTATTGAATCTGCATTGGATTTTTATTAAATTACTCATTTCCCTTTATTTCATTGCAAGAAATCAGTTAATGATTTATAGTTCTAAGTTATCAGGTAATTTCCGCTGTGTTTAACAAACTCCTCTTCTCAGCATTTTAACATCCAAACAGAACTAACTTTAATTCTATGTTTTTTTTAAAGGCTGTGTCATGATTTGTTTCAGACTAGTGCCTCCAGACAGAAGAACTTAAACATTCATACTACTCAGCTGTCTGAGGGGGCAACTGTGGACCATATATACCCCAAACAGATTTAGTTTCAGTTAAACATCAGTCACACTTGTAAACCTTTTTTGTCTATACATTTGGAGATTTGTTATTGATGCTGTCAGGTTGAAAAGAGACAATTAATAAAGCTTGTCAGGAGCTTTCATCAATCAATCTCAATTCTGCATCTCTTTTCCACAAACATTACAGTTTGGAGTAATCAGTGCATAACTTGAAGAAACACTGAAAAATCGGGTGTATAACTTGCAGAACGAGTGCTGCTGGTTCCCTCGGAGCTGCACCGCTGAATAAATTGCTTGTTCTGTGATTGTATCGGTTTGTGTTCCTTCAGGAAGAGCAGTGATAAATTCTGGGGCAAAGTCACAGAAAGCAACAACAGCAACAAACTCAATCCGGCAGTGCTCCTCAGCATCCAGGACACCTTGCCCACGATGCATCAGTGGAGGGCTGACCTTGAGTGCTAGGTATTAAGGTCAGGAAGCATCATTAGTCCTGTTTCCCCACTGCAAGGCTAAGAATAGGAACACGAACACAATCACTCACTCGTCATCTCCATATATCTTTCAGGCATTCGGGTATTTTTTCGGTCTCCAATTCATCATGTTTGTTCAGGGTTTGTTGGAAAGACTACAATTAAAAATCTTACTGTGGTGCATGTGGGTTTAGATGTAATTAAATGAGCAGGAGAGCAAACTGCTCTGAATTAAGCATAATTAACTATTAACATGAATTTTACTCCCAAATCAATATGGAATCAGCTCTCGTCTGTCTTTTCATTAATAGTTAAACCAATTAAAATAAAATAATCACTTTTTCATTTCTCTCTTTTCGGCTGCCTCAAATAGATGTTTTTACACGTACAGGTGTATTTTCTCACTGGTCAAGTCGCTATATCGCCTTCACACCAGTTTGTACTGTTAGATTGTGTCGACACGTCTGCTCTCGTTGCAGAAAAAAATCCCCCGGAGGTAGTTTTTCAGGGACTGAAGTACGACTGCTTTGGTTTATTCAAATGAATAAATGCACCCTCCTCATCGGAGTGAAGTATGCTGGAAAAAAAACACCTTACATGACAGCGAGAGAATTAGTTTTTTTTTTCCAACAAATACAAATCACCTGCCGGTAACAGCCCACACCCTCCATTTCTGTTTCACTCAGTACCAGTTGGGCTCTGGCTCACAATCAATACCTTTCACCGCTAAGCCAATATGCAATAATAAAGGCATTACAGATGGGGAAAAATAACATCAAATCTTATTAAATACAGTGGATGGTCTCTTCCCTACTATGTCTTCCTGTCTCTTGTTGCCTAGGTGATCATGAAACTGCACCATTAGATAGATCGCAGCCATAGAGGGCTTGATCCCTGAATGTTCTGGGGTGATCAACAGGCTCAGGATCAGGGCCGGTGTTGTGAGTTACAGGTAGAGTTTGGAGCTTAGCATTCTGCTCATCTCTCCCGCCAGCCACAGGATTGTCTTTTATATTCAGTCTGTGGCTCAGCGGAGCACTCATCTTTATTTCATTTTGTGCCATTTTTTTTTAATTTTAGCTGAGAGTTTTTTTTTTTATTTTTTTGCACCTTCCTTCTCCAACTCATCCTCCACTCCCTCCATCCTTCCTGACAACCCCCTCTGCTGACTGAATCAGTAATAACATTATGCATCTGAAGCTTTCAGCAAAGCAAACACTAACTTCTGTACACAATTCCATTTCTGCCCTTACTGCACCCAGCCTGGAAAAAGAAGAGACTAATGACACGGATATCTATTTGTTTTGTCCCCCCTTATTGTGGCAACTCTGTCACATTAATGAGCCGTTGTTAATGTGATGCAGTTATTTTTACAACTAAATTTTACAGGAAAATTAAAGGAAGTGTCTCAGATTTATTAAAGGATCAGTTCGCCCAAATCAAACAACCCAAATCTACACTCAAACATGTATTTAGCAATGGAGATAGTTTTGGTTTCACTTGCTTGGGTTTTTTAAGATATCTGCCTCTGAGATGTCTTGATCTAAATTAAATAATGGTACTGAATGACATTTTGTGCAATAAGCTGTCCTTTTTCCTTTTGGAGTATTTTTAAGTCTTTATCACAGACAGTGAATCAGGAAACGATCACTGAAAACAAAGGAGAGAAAAATGCTGAGAACTCTAATGTACGTTCTCCCAGAAAGTGAAATAAGAAATGAAGACTACGTTCTCTGCATCACCACCGGGGTTCAAATCTCGATTCAAAACATATTTATTGTCAATGGCATTTCCATTAAACTGACTTGATTGACTTTTTGTCTCTCCTCCTCTAACCCCAAACATACGAATCTAAAACATGTCCTTATCTTGTGAAGTATTCATGCCCTCTCCACAGTGCAGACATGAACTTTTATTGTACAGTTCTTAACTATCACCCTTTCCGGCTGCCTCTGAATGACTAAGGGCAATGCAGATTTTCAGATTGTCTCATTACAGTTGGTTTGGATGTCAAGGGGGCAATTAACCCACAAAGACTCCAATTTAACACACTCTGTTAGTTCTGCCAATACACCCTCAAGTCAATAAAGCCACGAGCTCACTCTTTATTTACACATTTGTTTGTGGTCTTGGTAAAGCCTTTCACATCATCGCTGGACTATCCCAATTAGCTTGTAATTGAATACAAAACTGAGAGTGAGCCATCTTGATTGTGCCAGCTTGAGTACAAATCCAAATCAAGTCAGTTTACTATAAAAGTGCAGCCAATCTAAATTCACACTGTGTGCACAAGCTGCTGCATCGATCATCCCAAAATAATGTTTGGAAAATTCTTCAAAATAAGATGCAGAGCGAATATTATTTTCCACAGTGACCTCAACTGCTAATGCACCAACTCGACCTCTTGCTTTGATGCTAAGAAGAAATCTGTGAATCAATAAGTCATCCAAATATTATCAAACTGGCAGCCTGCTTTTTCTCTATTTTTAAAATACAGAGTTTGGTTCTGAGTTCTAATTGGACAAACCTCTTATAGATGTTTAAACTAGAAATTCCATTATGAACATACTGTATGACAAAATACTCTACTAAAACCAGCTGTTTTATTTGGCAGAGAATTATTTTTACTATCATTATAATTATGCTTTTACCTACTTCTAGAAGGAAATACGAAAAATACATATTAAAAAAGTAAATCACAGCCCTTGGTGGTTATTTTGCATTTTAGATCATAAAACCGTGCAGAAAAAAGTTGAGTTTATTTTGTGACTATATCAGAATTGATTCTATGGTGTAAACTTGTCTGTGCTGTGAATATAGAAATAACACACAATAATAATGATTTTAATCCTAATCAGAGGGTATATGTCAAATATCGTCAGCAAAACTAACTACAAACAGGAGGGAAAACTGCGGAAGACTGAATTTAAATTACTGACACACATCACAGATCGTCAGCTAAGTCAGTCACTGCATAATTGATGACTTGTGGCGACAATTAAAGTTGATCTCGCAGGAAAGTTTCTCTGACTTGAGAAGTATCATGAAGGGTTCACAGAAAGTAGTGATGAATTGCTTAGTTGGTTGGTGGGTTCTAACAGCAACTGTTTTAAAAGCATAAATAATCATAGGTCATTACCTTAAATAATAACCACAATGTTTAACTGGCATTTCTTGAAAGATTCCCTCAAAATGTAACACTTGTTGTTTGTACCGAGGCAAAGGGTTGGGTAAGTTCATTCAACCTCTCAGTATCACAGCTTTTACAACTAAATTGTAGACAATGTCACTGTTGAGATGTTAACTATTCTCATATTTTCACATAGCAACACTTACATTCTCACGTTTTATGTTTACCTCCAACATCAAATCCACTTCACCGACAGTGTGAAATTAAATTGGCTGCACGCCCAATAATTTCCCACCTTTTTTAAACCTGGAAGAAATAGCATAAATTCACTGTTGTATGAACACAAACCGAAAAAACATCTGAGACCTCTTTATCCATCATGACATTCAGTTTGATCTATAAAACAAGTATACAATTATTTGGCAACAGAATGCAATATCTACATCACTGGAAATGTGTCAGTGGGGTCTGATATTTCAATGAAGAGCAAGAATGAAATCATTAACTAAATGTTTGGCTAACAGAATCTAATCTTTGCTACATCAGATGCAGTAAATGAAAATGGGAGGGTGGGTTATATCTCAACAAAGAACATTTGTTATCACAGATGAAAATCAATTCTTGACAAAATAGAAATCATTGTGGAGGCAATGTGCATGAAGACACCAGAGATGTTTAGATGCAGCAGCAAATTGTTAACATGGTCTGCAACACACATATTATTCAAGAACACATAAAATGTTAAAGCCTTTTGTAATCTCTGCCCTGTGAAAGATAATAACTGGACCTGGTCATGTATCTGATATAAAAATGTAAGAAGAAAAAAAAACTGGGGGAGGAATGTGAATTACAGAATTGATGATGCAGGGAGGCTCGTGGGAAGCACTGACCGCGTGGATTAAACATCTGAGAAAATTACAAAAAACATTTATCAGCAACATTCATTTGTAAATCTCATTTTAATCTCTATTTAGTGGATGTGGCAATCTCCAAATAACGCACATCCAGTTAAGCAGAAATTGCTTTGCCTGATGAGATTCTGTTCGATGTGATAAACCTTGAGGCACACAATTAGGTTGGGAGCAAAATTTGTGGACACGTCATTTTTGATATTACTTTAAGGTTATGTCCAGCTAGTAAACTACGCCATAAATTCTGGGCGCGTGTGGCTCTCGAAGTCAGGGTTTACTCTTTCAAGGTCTCACACAGGGATATTTGATACCAGACTACCACACAGGTGTGTGTATATATAGTTGCATGGTTTTTGGCCATTCTGTTTTACAAGGCAACAGGGTAGTCAATCTCTCACAGATATCTTTTTAATCTCTTTCTTTCTGTCCTTGTGTGCGCATATGTGTTTGATTTATGTGGCTCAGCGGGCCATCAGGACACGATGCTGGCCTCTCAATACTGCGCTGTCTGATGCAGCAAGACACGAGATCACCCCGGCCCCCTTATCTCGACTGCATGAAAACATCTAACCACAGAGTGACAGAGAAAAAATGGCGAGGAAATGAATACCCTCGAAAACAAGAGGAGTTGGTATAACAAGGAAGAGCAGAGGAGGTGGAAACAGAGAGGAGAACCAAACGAGAGACACGCAGTTCTGAGAGAATGTACTTTACTTTAAGCTATGCTGATACTGGCGTTGCAACATGCTCACAATGTCAATGCTAATATGCAAATTATTCTGGATAAAAATGTGAATACAATTTTATGGCAAATCATCTGAGAATTGTTGACACATTTTACCAAACAAAACCAAAATAAAACACAAACGTCAACCTGCTGGTGGCGCTAGAGGAAATGTCAGTGGAACGCTAAGCTCATGATGAATCAGCATTTTGGCGTGACTACAATTAAATCCTTGACCAGTTTTTGCCATATGCTACAGCCCCATTATTAGGACTGTCAACGAAGTGAACTCAGCAGTCAGCAGTTTTTAAAGTCAAAGATCATCGTCAGCTACTGACAGCTGCACTTCTACAGCGGATATGTCAGCTTGTTCGCCAAGCTAAGGTGTGGCCTTTCCATGTCTGTAAGGAGGAAGATCATTATTTATAAAACTACTCTGTTGTAACTCTTCTTGTGTTTTTCAACTGACATCATCCACCGTCAGTCATCTTTACACTGTACATTTTTGGTAATTTACCAAATGAAGCTTTAACACTTTTTTTTTGCACCTTCACCCCACTTCTAAATGAGCTGGTTGTAGTGTATTGTGATAATCAACTGTGTATACATGCTTCTCATTATTTGCCAAATGAAATGCGTGGAGGTCAATAAATAAATTTCTTTGTGTCCATGTAAGCAGATGATATGTTACAACAGTGGTGATGGATCACTCTATAAATATGTTTCACATGGAATCACTTGTTTGGTTAAAGTAAAACAATTATATCACAGTAATATCAGGCTACAAGTGCCCATACCGAAAATGTTATATTTAAATTGTTACCTTTCTGATTTCTTACCAAAAAAAAAAAAAAAAAAGAGCACAGGACAAGTGATTTGCAGAGCATGAAACCTGTTTGTTAAAAAAACAACAACACACAATTTCATTTAATTTTTCATTTGCCAGGTAAATTCTACTTAAATATAAATGTGAGCATAAAAAAATAAAGCATTGTGTCTATTCGTGGACAGCTTGTAGCAAAAATGAGAGTGAAGACGGGAAGGGTCAACTGGATCAGAGCGCTTGCAAATTAACTAAGTTCAACCAAGCGATCACTGCGTTTTCATCCCTAAACTATAGTTAGCTGAACTTAATGCTTTCACTCATGCAAACATATTTCTTTTTAGCATGCATGCACTGAGAGTTTAAGGTTATACTGTTGGCAGCTACTCTGCCCAAAGTCAGAAGCAGAGAAAGTAAAGTATGATCAGCAATCCGCGGGTTGGTCCTTCAGGGATCACACTGTTCTGCTGCTGCCCTCCTTGTTTATGCTGCATTACACTGTTCACGCTCTCCTCATCTGAACATATTGAAGCCCAGCCTTCTGCAGAGAGATGCAGCCTCTCGCTGATGAGACGTATCTGATTCTCCATTTGTCTCTCTGTCTGTCGCCTCCATTCTCTGTCTGTCTAGTTCTCTAGGTGCCACATTATGTCACTGTCCCTGACTGGTCATGTTGCTACATGCAGGTTTGGGGTCTGGTCCAAGTGTTTGCTGAGGGGAGGGTGACATCTGCTGAGCGGAGTGAACTGAGGCCTCTGGAAAATGATTCCCTCTGCAGTTTTCTGACCAGGAAAGAGAACTTTATTGTTTTATAGGAGTGAGAAGAGTTGCAGTTTCAGTCTTTATAAAGGCCAGTTTCTGAATTTATTGCATTAGAACTTTACGTTCCCTCCACTGCTGTTGTTTTGTTGTTGGAATGTTCTAGTGTGAAATAAAGGTTTAAAAAAAGGAAAGTTGTTTTAAGTTCAAATTAAATTAAATCAACGCGGTTTAAATTTCAAACAATAATAAACAATTCTCAAAATTTAGGCCACTATAGTTTAAGAAAAGCCTTCAAGCAGAAATTTGGACATGATATGACAATCTAAAAAACAGACTGAGAAGTGAGTGTGGACCACTTAATAATCAGTGACCTTTGCAGAGTGGTTTCAAATTGAACAGGATTCAGTGATTGCGTAGCCTGCAGTATATAATGCCTTTGAAGTTTTTTAGTGACTCAAATATATTCTAGTGTCAGTGATGTTTGAGGTTTGTTCAACTTTATGTACCTAATTATTATCAGGGAAACATTGTGGGAATGGTTGAAGAAACTACTTGCAGTGTTATCCAAAGGCAACCGGACTTTTCTGAGTTTCTTAAAGCCGTTGCAGCTCTCGTCCGAAAAGCTTCTTCAGTTATAACAGACTTGAGGGGAGTTCCAATTGCCTTTGGACTTAAATTGACCTGGATGACTGACAATCTCTACAGACATACTTGGGTAAGATTACAAAACAATCCCACCACAAGTTCCTCTTATGTTTAGGGTTTTTTAATCCTATCATGGGCGTCAGTAGATGGAGTCTGCTCAGCTGTCATGAACTGGTACATGTGCGGATTTAAAATTAATTCGTCACATTGGAAATAAGGCTGTGACCGAACAAACAATCGCACTACGAGGGAGGGATAGTGATCATCAACCATCCACTCTGACCTCCTCCTAAATCACTTTTACATTACAACAATGTCACACTACCACCTTAATTAATTATAGTAATTATTAGCATGACTACTAAAGGTTGCTTTCCAGAACGACATAAAGAGACAATGCTTTATGTGCTTGAACAGACGACAAATGTAGTCATTTATCTGATGTGGACAGCCTCGTATAACAAGCCCTTTTAACATTTTAAAGTTTGACAGGATTTACATTATATTACATTACATTTACAAGCCATCTATGATTAGAAATAAATCTAATTTAATATGCCTCTAATTACCTGCAGACTACAAAAAAAAAGCCAGATGAAATACCCACTATCAAATTTTGCATGAACATTTTTTTTACAAGTCACTTTTATGAGCTGAAAATAGAATTTGCAATTTCTCCAATGAAGTTCCGAAAAAGCCAATTAACAGCCTATTGAGTGACCTGCTCCCATATTCAGGTGGTAATATATCTCCATTGTTAAAGCTGGATCTAATCATCACCAAGGGGATTTTGGTCAACACCAGTTGATAATTAAAGGACACACACAGCGAGCTTTATCAGTGAGTGAACAAATTTGTTGACTGGTTCTACGAGGTTACTCAATATCAGTATTTTCTCACAGACAGCTACAACCCTTTTTCATCCTTCACTTGTTTATAATCTGTAAAAACATCAAAAGCATCAAGTGGTAAAATGCATGTCAAGGTCCTCTAACGCACGCTCACAGTTAAGCTCTACATGAGGACTAAAGTGAAATGTGTTAATGTGAGGGCAATTAAGATGTAAGAGGATTTTCTGATGTTACCTTCTGCCTACACAGCCGCAAGTTCAGTCTGTTCTGCACTTCTCGCCTTCCTTCGCCCTGACCCAGACTCCCTCCCCGGAAGCATCCTTTGGGCCAACTTGGACCAAGTTAAAGGAGGGAAAGTCTCACCGCCTCCACACACACACACACACACACACACACACACACACACACACACACACACACACACACACACACACACACACACACACACACACACACACACACACACACACACACACACACACACACACCATTTCTTCCCTCTTGCCATCAACATCCCCCCCCCACCGCACTCCCACTACTTCTTTGCTCAGGCTAATTAACTAAAAACCAAGCAGAGATTTTATATAATTCAACAGCAAGAACTGCCATGTCTTGATCCAGAAACACCCAGAGAGAAACATGGTGACTGAAGCCAGAAACCACCAGGAGAGGAAAAGGGAAAAATAAAACTCATCTTCACAGCACAACCTATCAGCGCACTAGGTGATGGAAACTGAAACTATGAGACAGTCCTTACACATTTTGTTTCTTCCAGGGCTACATTTTAATCAGACACAGTGGCGGAGGAGTTGTGGGCTGGGCGTGACCGGTATGATGGTAGAGAAGAGGAGGAAGACGGGAAATGGGGCAATGGAGTGAAAGATAGAGGGTCGATTGTGAAGGTGTTGACAGGCAGGTGTGGCAGGTGAGAGAGGTGTAAGATGAAAGCCAGTCAGAGACAGAAAGACAGGGAAATAGACTGAGAGAGGTCCGAGGGATCTGTGACCAAATGGTTGTGTGGAGTGCTCGGTTCTCCGCTGAAATCTCCTGGCCACTCTCCATTAAGCCAGCAAACAATATATAAAGACAGTTTTGACATGGGGAAACAGTCTACAGGAAACAAATCCAAAGAAATAACATGTACGATCATGTTGTCATGCTTTAATCTCAATAATGCATCCTATGTAGCTCCTGAAATCCCAGATGGACAAAAAAGATGGGAAACAAAACCTCATTGTTACATATCTTCTTAAAAATCAACATCATAAAATCCCAGAGATTTTATGTCCAGTGGATTTCCGGAGGATCTTTTATTTATTAGGACTGTGAATGCCAAGCTTCAGAGCATACCGCGGTTGACCAAAGGGGTCACCAATCTAGTTGGGTTACCTATGTCTTTTTTCCCTCTCTGCCTCAGTTCTCCAATAAATTCAATGCTTGTCTGAATTAATGCATTACAAGCTGTGCCGGAGATATTAAAAAATGATAAAAACTAATCCCTCCTCCACGGTCTCATGCGATGCAGGGTCCTCACACTGAGCTGACCCTGAGCTTTCTCTGCCATCTGCACCGTGAGTTATGATATTTGGTGCGGCTCGGATTACACTTTAATATTTCATTACATACACAAAATCCTATTCTATATCTCTCCTCCAGGTGTGTCACTATTAATCATAGGATATTGTGAAAACCCAAGGTTGTCTAATATCTCCTAACTACTGTATGTGTGCTATAAAAATATACATATTGTGTGTATGTGTGGAAAAGAGAAACCCCACAGCCCATCTACGCTCAATTTATTAGCTACACCTGCGCAATCTGATGTAATCCTGTGCTGTAGGAACACGTTTTAGTACGATGTTACCACCCATTACGACATCAATAATAAACATAAAGTAGAATCATCATCTTTCTTACAAGGTCAACAATCAGTGAAAATGTATAAACTCTGTAAAGGTAGAATGTATAGCAGAACTGTTGTATTGTATTGCATTAGATTGCACAGGTGTTTTTAATAAGCTATTAAGTGAGTGTATACAGTATATATAGGTAATTAGAAATTGTGCACATACAGCACCACACTTCAACATATACATTCACACTTCATCTAGAACTCCTGCGCGACGTCTCAGTGCTCTGTGTGAGCTCGTGTTTAGTTCACATGCTTGTTGCTCGCACCAGTAAACACACATGAATGCCTCAGAATACACTCTGCGGTATCAAATAGCAAAAGTATGAAGCACGGCATGTGTTTTCTCCCAGGGGGAGCTGAGACCAGGCAACACATTGACCACGGGCAGCGGCGTTATGCCATAACTGGTGGCCCCCGTAGAGAGCTGAGCTACTCATCAATGCATGTATGAAACAAACACGGTGCCCATCATCAGGAGCCAAGCGTCCCTTCTGATGTGATCTATTTCCAAAGCTCGACTCTGCTCCTCGCAGCCAGGAATAAGAGAGGGAGAGAGAGAGAGAGAGAGAGAGAGAGAGAGAGAGAGAGAGAGAGAGAGAGAGAGAGAGGCAGAGAGAGATTAACACACTGCTCACATCACAAAGATGACTGGGGACCTCTCAAAGTGGAGCAACACGAGTAGACCAATCCAAAGTAGGGCTGACCACTGCACCGACAATCTCCCTCTGCTGCTTGATTCTATTAACTCATATAAAAGAGGACAACAACAACAAAACCCTGGTGGAGGTTCAGGAAAAACAACAGCAGAATAAATGACTTAAGGAACAAACAAAAAAAAACACCTCCTCCCGCAAAAAATTCAGTTTTTTGTGGTCGTGATAGCAACCTGAACTTAAAACATTGCTTTGAAGTAAGCGCTTTACAATGACAATACTAACATCCCGATGTTAAGCAGGTATGGCATTCACCATGTTCACCCTTTTATCTTAGAATGTTAGCATTCCAAAAATCCAATGTATTGGTCAGCTTTATATCTATATGCAAAGTTATAGGATCGCAATGAAAGTTATACTACATCTTCTTAAGGAGGGCGTGATTGTGTTCATATTTTATGGTAATCCATCCGGCCTTCTTCCACCTTTGCATTGACTCAGTAGGCTGTTATCAATGACATATAAGACAGCTGACATGTTATCAACAACATGTATGACTGTATGTTGTACTGGACTTTCATCGTCATGCTAACAATAATAAACACCTGGTTAATATTGTGAAATGGTTACAGTTTAGTTAGGTTTAGGCTTAAAAACGATTTGCTTAGGTTTAGAGAAGGATCATGGTTCGGGTTGACATAAGCATGCTCCTTACGTAAATAAAGTTACATTAGTCTCGTAAGTCACATTATATATGTTACGTAAATTTCCAAACATACTGACTTCAAATAATGGTGAGTTTATGGGCAACTGGGAATTGGGAAAGTTCTGACTTCAGAGTTGGAAAACACAGCTGAACACCTGTCAAACTTTGAAAATCCCTCAAGAAAAGTGGGTGGTTTTTGAGAGTTCTGAGAAGTATGTTTCATGTTGCTCGACATGGCAGTGTTTGGTGAAGGAATACATTTACTAGCTCCAACAATAAGGTGGAATAGACACACTTGGTTATCCTAGCCCAGCCTGTTTGCCAGCTGTGCAATGGTAGTACATCACAACGTGTTGAAATGTGGTGTACAAAAAATGTCAACCTCCAGAGCTCTATTTCTTCCCTGTGTTGGTTTATGGATACAGACGAAGTTGTTTGTCACTTATCTGTTTTCAGAAAGCAAAGTTAGAGCACATTTCCTGGGGACGACCATGTTGCCTGTTTGTTGTCGTCATCTGAAAGCTCTTAACAAAGGAGTTGGACGTTCTCACATGGGAACTTTTCCCTATTACCAGCACACAATTAGTCAATGTTGACTTTTGTATCCACATGGGACATGAACAGCAGTTTCATAAGTGAAAGTCCTCTACTAGATCGATCCGAACTCCAACCTTCTTCCTTTGCGATGTTTCTCACTTCTTAAATGTATCATTTTGGCCACTAGAGGTCGTATTGTGGGCGCAGTTTGCTCAATATGAAGCATATTTATCAGAGTGTTGACAACTGATAATGACCATTTAATGGGCTGGTAACATTCAAATTGCATAGGTACCTCAACAGCCAAAGGCTTTACGGTACATGCCAATGATTCGATTCCTAGGTGGACGGACCTTTACAGCCCTCTTTCCTGACCATATCCACGGTCTAGCTAATGAAGGCACAAATGCATTTACAAGATAGACAAACAACAAACATTCAAATTGGTTGGACTGACCACTAGCATGGCTAGAAAGAAGCTGTGATACAAGTATTAAATAATGATTAAATACCAAAGAACTAACTCCATTGCAAAATAAAGCAGCTTCAAACAGTTTGGAATCACAATGAATTAAAGACAACATTAAAAACAAAAACAAATGATGGATGAAGGTGTGGAGGTCCCCCTGTCCTTCCCCTCTGGTCCGCCTATTGTGCAGTGATGGACATTACAGGGTCACAACATACCCACCTGTAGTGTCCCATTATCAGCTTTGAATAAGTGTTCATTTTCTCCTCCCTGTCATCATAGCTGTGACACCTCAGTGGTATCAGCTGTGTGATAAGGAAGCTCTTTGTCTCGCCCACCTTGGTCCTGACAACACAGAACAATCAGGAAGCATATTCCCCGCATTCCCTAATTTTATCTCTCAGCTGTAAATGTGTTTATGTGTGTGCTTGGGGACGGCTCATTTTATCACAGGTACAACACGTCTATGACACATATCTTTACAGCAAACAGATTACCAGTAATATTTTCAAACTGATTCCATTTCAGCTGCTATCGTCTCCACAGATGTTCCCCCCTTTTCTTTTCTTTTTTAGCCCCCACCAACTCCTCTCAGGGAGCAATTTTCCACAGTCACTCCATAAGACTTGGTGAGTCATACACAGCACTATTGTAATAATGGTAGCCCATCCATTGAGGTGGGCGGGGATGCATTAAAATGCTGTATGAGTGTGTGTTCTGCAGTGTGGGTAGAGCTCAGTTCAAGACAGATCAGGTGTGGTTATCTTGACCTGGACCTCCATATGTGCTTTGCCCTCGCTGCCCTCATCCTCCTTTCCTTCACTCGCGTAGAGAGCAGAGGCAGAAAGACAGAAAGAGCAAGACACAGAGGAAACACAACTTGAGGGAGTGAGAGGGGGTGTGAGATAAGATTATAGAAATTAAAAATGACAATAAAAAATAAATGGAGTTTCAAAGGCTTCACGTTTGCTCTTGATCAGTCCCACTAAAAATCTCCTGCCACTTCTATCATCAACACTTCCTCCTCCTCCACCACTCAAACTGGCTGTTACACAAAGATTTGCGTTGGAGGCCGGACGCCGGCTCAGGCCCGGAGACGTGAGACCCTCATGGGGCTGAGGCAGCAGCTGTCCACAGGCCTTCTTTTTCAGATAGTCCTGGCAGTGAAACCTTAGTTACATGGTCTGATGTGGAGCCCAGTGTTCTGCTTCTCTCTGTCTGGCCGTGTTTTCACTGCAGCCCAAGAAGTCACTTTTCCAACAACAGTGTACTAATGTTAAAGCTTGCACTGTCTAGTGACTGTTGAAACACCACTCACCTTGCTGAATTAAAGAAATGGAATTTTTTTCCCCTGAAAAAAATTAACATTTAATGTCCACCCTCTCCTTTGGTGTAGTTATAGCGTATAGTACACTGAACACTCTGGTTCAGAGGTTATATGGCTGTGGCAACATGTTGGTTTAATTCTGATGGACAGACTGACCTATATACTGTATAAATACTGTATATATATATAGAGCACTGGACATGAACTTGAATATGAAGTGATTATGGTGTCATGAGTTACATTTATTCTTTCTGATTAGTGTTCTGATGATTTATCTGAAAATAATTCCATATTTAATTAGATATTACACCTCAAACAAAGGTATGTTTGGAGGAAAGCCTGGTTGGATTGACAGGCTGTCAGGTGTCCGATATAGGTGGGCAGGGCATAGTGTAGTGTCCTTGGGTTCTCAGTCAGATCAAGCCCACGCTCCTCCCTCTCAAAATATGGTCACTTTTGGCTACTAAAAAAACCTATATGGCAATGCCCATAAAGCCAGACAAGAGGTTTTAAAATGTTTACAAACAAGATTATAATGTTACACACAAAATATATGAAGATATGAAGCACTTCTGGTTAAACTACAGAAAAGAGTGTAAAGCAATACAAACGTGCTTTTCCACGAATCAATCCTATGCTAAAGCATAACACTTATTTTTGACACTCTCCCTCCAACCAGTGTTACATGTCCTAAGTTATAGATGCAATCAACAGGACTTAAGCTTTTTTGTTGTTGCTACATTTCTAAGTCTTATTTACAGCTTTCAAAAGTATACAGAAAACAGAGTCAGATACTTTTAATTCAGCCATTGAAGGTAGTAAATCACCAGAAAAGAGACCAATGGAAACATATTTTGTTGTATCTGAACGCTGCCATGGTGCTTTAAACTGTTACCATATGAAAGAAATTCTGTTTACCATTTTATATTAACTTGAGCTTTCTGGAACATCACAAGAGCCCAGACGAGACAGCAAGGGGGCGTTTATTTAAATCGTCTACTTCTGTTTCTCTGATTTTCATGTTTTTCTTTCCAACATAAAAGCTTCAAACCGTTTCGCAGCGTTATTTGCGGTAATGTGCAAGCCCACCATCTGGCTTTCACAAACCAGTCATTCCAAAGCAAAGCAAGGCTCCTCTGACAGCTGCAGGCCAGTTTGTAAATAAATAGAAAAAAATTATGTTTATTTTAATATAAAATAACTTCTTTGTTTACTTCAAATAGCTTGTACTATTTTAAAAGTGTTTATTTTAAAATAACTATGGAAAGCATCGGACATGGAATAAATAGAAACAAATGTCCCAACAGACAATTAAACTTCTTGAAGGGCATGAAACTATTTAAGGTGAACACCAATTATTTACCTGTGCTGTGTTTGCACATACAGTGTTTGAACATAAAGCCCAAATAAAGTCAGAGTGGGCAGCACAATTAATCACGTATGAATATGTATCAGTCTTATGATTCAGACATTAGCGGGTCTCTCATGGTCAGTAGCATATCATTTTTCCCGATGTTTTTAGCATTGCTGGAGGTGGAGCTTTAAGGATGGTATCAGTCTGTTGTTGCAACATTTTTGTCCAAGTTGACAATTATGGAACTGATAGCCATAAAATGTTGCTCCCCTATTCATGTTTCCCACAAAATAAATGATCTAGACTTAATGATTCCTGCTTTATTTTTTTTAAAAGTTGGCTTTCTATCAAGAATTTATTTTTAACATTTTGCACGACGGTTAGACCCAAACAATATCTACATACTGGACAATGATCCCGATTGTGTACTTTAAACAGTGCAAACCTCTGAAAATGTATGTTAAAAAAAAATCAAACAAAACAGCTGCACCTGTAAAAGGTTTGACCTTTTGACAAAATGTATCCTGAATTATGAATAACTTCACATAGACTTCAGTCATGGAACTGATTAAGTCCACCACTCTGCTTTGATAAAAAAAACAAATTATTGTCTCATGGAGTTAATTCAAATACCACCTATATTACTGTACTATTGGCAGTCTTGTACGGTTTTCCAACAGATCAAAACTTAAACCAGTAACAAACAAATGTGTCTGACTGTAAATTATTTTCCTTTTCTCAATATTTTTAAATATTTAAAATGTATAAATTTATTGAATCTATTCTAAATTTCATATGTCTTACTGTATCTGTGAACCCATTGGACCCAGTCGAGTTAGCAAAGTCATCTTGAGTAATGCACAACTAAATTGTACGGATTATTTTTCTCATGGTGACAGTGCAAAAAAATATAAATTTCAAAGCTACAAAACAAAGATACAAAGTCAACCTATTCGTGGTGGAAGCCATTATATATTAGTACAAAGTGTTTCACATTCAGAGTAATTTCATAACCTCGGCTGGTCTAAATGGTCCTGATTAAATATTTGAAGGAACACTTTTCATTACAAAAAACATTATTCAAAATGATTATGTTTAAGCAAAATCAATAATGTGTGACAAAATCATGAAATTCCATGTTGAATCTTTTTGAGGTTAGTATTTTGCTAATCTAAAAATGAAATGAGAACCACGTTGAAATTGGAAGTCTGAAATTGTGTTTACTTCACAAATGAATGTTATTATCCTGCTTCATTAAATCAGTGTAAGTGGTAATTACTCTGAAAGGGGTAACACTTGAACACACTGAAAACAGCTTCAGTGTAAAACAGCAATAAACGAGGTAACATTAGAACAGACAGACGTGCTTTTGATGAGTCAGTGAAGCCAGATTGGGTCAAAGTTCTGATCTGGGTTTTGATTAAAGGCATCTCGGAAACTAAAATTAGCTCCAAAGGCTGTTACACATGTAACAGTGAAAATGCCACATCCCCTGTTTTCCAGCTGTTTCTTTTCTGTTTGAAGAAGTGTGATGTGGGTCTGCAACTAAACCTGAGGCACATCTGTTCTACCTCAGACTGGTTCGAATGAAGCCAGCTGAAGTAGGAAGTACATGAGGTAACATTAGAACCTGGTCAAAATGCTTTTGGCTGAATGTCAGAAGTCCACTCCCTTCCCATCTTCGCCATAAACTATCATACAAGTTATTTTTATATACCTGTGCTTTTTGAAAGAACTTTGAGGCACATGCTTTATAAATAAACATGAACTTGAACCTTCACTTCTAATTCACTTTTCTGTTGTTTTTACTACCTCAGATTATTCACAGTGAGACTCCACAGGACCAGAATGAGGAGAGGGCTGAGCTCTAAGATGCAGCTATCTCCAGCTACTCCTCACATGCATGACCAGATTGTTTCCTCTGTGCTGAAAGTGACAGGAAATATAAAATCCTTGAAACTAATTAAGCCCAAGAAATGTTGTGTTACACAGTTTGAATGTAAATTCAATTGCTGTGAGGACAGAACCAGACCATCAGGATAAAACACAAAAAAATAGGACTTATAATGTGCAACTGCTAGGTTAAAAAATTACATATAGTGGAGCTCATTAACTGTGACAGCAACCTTAGAGTGAGGGTCAGTGGTGGAGTGTGAGTATTTTTAAATCATTCCGTGCTTATGTACAAATACTGCTACTGTAATATTACCATTTGATTATACTTTATACTTCAGGCTAAAGGGAAATACTGTACTCATATTGATTTTCCAGCTATTGTTACTTTTCTGTTACAAGCTACATATGATCAGATAATGAAATATGACATCATGTTATAGATGTAACTACATGACGATATATAAAATAGTTCAAGTTAACTACGCCTCCACCACCTATAACAGTAAAATATCACTTACAAAATATTATATCAGTAATAATAATCTAGTAATATAATATATTATAGATTTTCACTCACAGGGGTCATTTTTCTGCATTATGGCTACTTTCATTTGTAATACTTGAAATGCATTTTTCTAATAATACACTTACGTTTACTTGATGTTTTAATTGCAGCAGTTTTACATATTGTCAGTGTGGTATTACTGCTTTTTCTTAAATAGAGGATGTGAATATTTCTTCTGCTCTTGATGATAAAATAAAACAGTGCTTAAATAATTTTACTATGTATGAACAGTGGGTGAATCTTTGACCCAGGAACACCTTTAACATCTGCATATCAAAATAAACAGGTGGCTCTAACAGGAATCAAACCAAACACCCACAAGAGGCCCGTTCAGCAGTGACAGCAGCAGCAGCAGCTCTTTCCTAACCCCCAAAAATGCTATGGGTTTCTCTTCTTTTGTGTCTTAAAAATAATACCTTTGCCTTATCAATAATTTCAGACATAACGCTTCCTTTCTTGTAACTTCATGTGTAGTCGACCTGTCAGTCAAAGAGAAGGTGCACACCTTGTTTGTAATTGAATTTGGGCACTATTATGGTGATTTTTTTTTTTTTTTTTTTTTTTTGGCCTGCTGTTGAACTCCATTGTTATAACCTGATAATCTAGAATTTGCAGAATACTGGTGGGATTTTGAAGTAGTTATTATCCATACTCGACTTTACTTCTTTTAATTTTTAATAATAATGCCTTAATTTAATCATAAGAAAATACAATTACATGTACATTTTGCAATCCTACAGTACCATTAACTAAACAGTGATGACACATGTTTGTGCAAAGCAGAATCTATGTATTTATAATAATGTTGTATTTTAGATTACTCTAAAATATGACATCTTCAAATATTTAAATTAAAATTCCTTCTCATTAGGGCTTTTACAAAACCTAAAGGGACACTATTCACTGTATCAAACAAGTGACGACTCATTTCAAGAGTAATGGTTTGTCAAAAATAGGGCACGGGGCTGTTGAAAGAAGAAAAAACAAATGAAATAAAATGGATTGTTGCTTAACCTTAAAACAAAGCACGTTATAATTCATTAAAACACTGTATGAATCTGTGCCGTTTTTTTTAGGTTAAAGAATTCTTTGATCTCTGGGAACGATTTCAGAGGCAACAGATATAGCAGTAATATGATTGCTTCTGTCATCATGATTCAACAGATTACATATCTAATCGGTTTGTGAATAGAGAATATAATTTACACAGATTACAGGCCAGCGGTGCCTCCTGCTTCTTGAAACTGGGCTGTTTGACAGTTTAGATGATCCGTAGACAGACAGATGGACGGACAAAAAGACAGCGAGTGGGAGAGAAACCACCAACCACCTGTTTAATCCATGGTGGAGAAACATCTGATCTGATGGCTCAGATCCCCCCCCCTCCCCACAATGGCTTGAATAAGTGCATAACGTGTGGGCACGAACATGAAGCATGGAAACACACTCGGCTGTGTTTCTCATACACATTTCACCGAGACATTCAGAGACTACTGAAATGCAAAGCTATGCAGAATACATGAGACATGATTGCAAAGGAAGTAGGACTATATATAATGAAATTAAAGTGACTCAGTTGCTGTAATATCCCTGGGGTATATAGCTAGTTGTTTTATGGGGGAGATAAGAGGATTTGGTCAGGTTGAGATGCTGGCTAATACTATTGTTTCCACTGGGAGCATAAAACAGCAAAGAAGCTTTTCACACATCTTTTCTTCTTTTGTAGTGCTGTTACCGTAGATATCATTTCAAAGCACAAGGTGGAAAAAAATTACAATATTGCAGCAAAGGACATCATATGCAAGGAATGCAACTGTTTTATTATTATTTTTACATATAGAAATGCAAGAAATCACCCAAAACATCCAAATATATTCAACAAATTCATTTAATTTGAAAAATAATGTATAAAAAAGGTTTTACATTTTAAAAGCGGTCAGAAAATATGAAATGAGTTGGAAGATATCCTGTGAGGATTCTCGTCCACTCTCCCCATCTATCCTTGCAAACCCTCACTTATGCTCTTACACGTGCTTAAACAGGCCTCTCAGTTACATGAAATGACCACTAAGGGTTGGTTTAGTTCAAAGAGACGGTCAAATTAAGTTAAAGGTGGTTAATGCAGCCTTCTTTTCTCTTCTCTTCCCCTCTGCTGACTTTTTCTCTTACTTCCTCTACGTTACCTAATTGTTCACCTGCCTTCACTTCTTCACTGCTTCCTTTTCCTCTTCACTTCTTAATCCGTCAAGATAATAGTGCTCCCCAGGATGCACCTTGTCATATAATGTCCTGCAAATCAGTGTCATCGACAGCACACAGTTGGTGAAAACAAACATGATTCTTTCCCCGTTTGTCTTTTTAAGAAAAAGCTCAATCACAATTCCCAGTGGCACATTACTGAAAAGCACGGATGATATAATCAATACCAAGTCAATCCTAATACTTGAACCCAAGTTGCACTCTCCTGCTGAGGAGGGAAAGCAGTCACACTTTGCAGGAGAAATGATTTGCATTCAATCTTCAAAAGAAGCGTAGGTGTTATTACCTGTCACAATACAACCTAACCCCAATCTGCCAGCACCAAACAGGGTGTTTAAAAAACAAAAATCACACACAAAACAAACCAATCACTTTTCCTTTTTGGTTTGAAAAGAATGCTAGTCATTGTGGTCCACCAAGCAGATCTGTTGGCAGTGAAGGTTCCCCACCCCTCCACCCCCTCAGCTCTTAACAGTCCTTAACACCACACTACGTCACTTGAATCCAGTGACATCTGTCTGCTAATAACACTTGTTTAACACTGCAGGGCTGATTTGTAAGGCTTGTAACAACAGCAGATTTCAAAGACTTGTCAAAATCTCCACCAGTTTAGACCGTGTCAGACATTTTTTTACAACCATATTTGCAGATACAGCAAGTGGCTTAAAGAAAAATCAGTGGCGGGAAACTGATCCACAGTTGTAGAGATGGAAAGGAACAGGAAGGAGAAAGAAAATGAAGAAGAAAGACAGAGAAGAGGAGAAATAGGGTGAAAGGTCATATATTTATTCTTTCGTTCTGTTGAGGCTGTGTATCAGCTGAAGAGGCAGCTTTCTATTGTATCCTGTTGTACTGGATTGCATTGTCATGTGTGGAGGTCTCGATATACTATGTACATTATCACTGACACTGGAAGGAATTCAAGAAAACTCTAATATAATGCGCAAACAGCCAAGGGAGAGCGCGCATTTACGCACGCGCATATTTAACCACACGTATCAGCAGCTGCAGCAACCAAATTAGGCGCACAAACTCTTTGCCATAGCGATGACGAGATAATAAAACAAGCCACGGGCGTGTTTAACTTCTGAAGAAAAATTAGAGGAAGTTGCTGCGAGCGCAAATAGATAAATAGATAAGGAGGGCTGCTTAACTGGGAGTAAAAGGGGAAACGCTCAGACAGCAGAAATCTGCGCGTCTGGAAACCAGGCGAAAGTCACACAAGCGTTTTTCTCCAGTCGAATAAAACAAACTTGAAGCCAAATAAATACGCCTATTAACATCTGTTTGAAGTCTAACCAGCTGTTATGAAGATATAACAACTTTAAACTTAGTTCCAGCGAGTCGATTTTACAGTCGATACGGCTCCATAAAAAGAAACTACACCTGCTGGATGTGATTTCGTTAAACATTTATGTGAAACAATGATAAAAAAAAAAAAAAAAAGTATCATTTTCTCAGGTAATTGATTTCTAGGAAACGGAGCCTCTACAAGGAGAGGGAAGGTGTTTCCCTCCAAACGCTGCACCTCGAATCTCTGTTGGACATGAAAAAGTATTTTCAGTTTTTTACTTCACTGCATGGCAATAAACTCACCTTCCGTAGAATCCACTGGCTGAGGAGAACTATGGTCCAACCGAGAACCTGCATGTCACCTTCCTTATAGCGGACCACCCCGAAAAACTACACGTCTCCCCGGCTGAACATATAAAGACACACCGCGGAATCCAAGCAATCCCAAGTGGCAGGCGATGTGCGAAAAGTGTCAGAAAAGCAGAAAAACGCGCTTAAAGTTGTGTGTTTGCTTAGTCAGAGTCACAGTGGGTTCTACGGGCAAACTTTGAGCGGTGGTCTCAGTTGCTCCGGTCCGCCTCATGTGGCACATCCATGGTGTTTGATTCCGCTCATGTTGCTTGACGTCTGCTGGAACTTTGTGCGGAGACGAAGTCACTTTGTGAGATGGAGGCTAAGAGCGGATCTCACTGAAGATCACCAGTGCTTCTTGTATTTTTGGTATACGGACTGGTTGATTTTGAGAGATGAAATCTGTCGCACACCCTCTCTTTCCTCCTCTCCCTCTCTCTCTCTCTCTCTCTCTCTCTCTCTCTCTCTCTGTCCATGCGCGCGTCACGGTGCACAGCTGCTTTTCCTTTATTGGAAACCACAATGACCACAATTACTGGTAGATTATAATGTTCAGTCGGTGATCAAATGATGAGGTAATTATTTACGTTCTTCGAAGCACTTAATCAGATAAAATGCTACGAACAGTGTCCTTCGCAGAAACTACTTGAATGTGAATCAAATTAAGCAAACATGACGTCTCCAAACATCTTAATTGGAATATGTGAGGTTTTGTTGCTTTTCTTTCTTGTCCGTGATAGTAAAGTATGCCAGTTTGTGTTTTTAAAAGCTAACTATGACGAAAATAATCATTAAACTTATTTGACACTAAATCCCCTAAGACATTCTTAATCTCAATCAGTTTGTACATTTTACATAAGATAGGCTTTATGATCTTAATTATCAACATAGACTGAACCATTTAAATGCACAGTTTTCTATCTGCATTCATATACATGTACAAAAAAAACAAAAACAGCAGACAGACAGACAGACAGACAGACAGACAGACAGACAGACAGATAGATAGATAGATAGATAGATAGATAGATAGATAGATAGATAGATAGATAGATAGATAGATAGATGTCTTACTTTCTTTGGGGAAATTAAAACTCAATGTACATCTCTGCAGATGGAAAACAATCATTATCTTACACAAAAAACATAAACCTTGAATGTTACATTTAAGTGACCATGTGTGATGGAGGCCAACAGCTCAAGCTAGCCAGACCATAAATTTCCAGAAAAACAATTTTGAAATATTAATGTTGCATGGATATATTGGGGCAGCGTGGCCCCACATCTCTCCCTGATGGCCAGTCCCAGCTGCTGCCTGCCTGATTGAGCCACCTTTAAAATGAACTGATCTGAGATGCACAGTGTTTGCTCGCCTGTCTTGTGAGTTTTTGTGGAGATCAGTGTCTGTCTGCTGTGTATCTGTCTGTGTAACATTATATAACGCTGTCACTGATTGCGTGACTGACTCCTCTGTACAATGTCTTTCTCGACCTTCTGTCTGTGTATGTTCAAGTGTGTCCCTTCAGTATAACCGTCTGTCTGATTGACTAAATGACCAACTGTTTGTTCTTTTCTAATGTCCCTTTGTATACATGTCTGTCTTATTATTTTTCAATCTGTTTCTTTGTCCGTGGCTTCTCCAAGTATTTAGAGCAAGTCTACAGTAACGCACACGCTCAGTATACTGGATTTTCTTTGTTGCCTCTCTGTGTCTCCAAAGAGAATCAAATTTATGAATAAAACTTCTGACTCTCTAAGTTCTGTTCTCTCTCTGTAGACCGTATCTATCCCATGAGCAGAAACAGCAGCTTTCGGTCCTGAACTCAGGGAGGCAGGCAGTCTGCAGACCAAACTCGGGCGCTGATACATTTTCTACCTCAGACACGGAGCATCTCAGCTCACCTGCGGCTCTTCCTCATACTTGTAGTCGTGCGTTTTCAAGGCCGGTTTCAGCGACTGTAGTCCAAAGTGTACATGTTGGTGGCCACAGAGGTGGTGAAGTGGGACTGGTCTGTCACAGAGGAAGAGGAGTGCCTCTGTAAAATGCTCTGTTCTGCTTTGTGATTATGTGTGACTCTACATATTGTACATTAACAATCTATTATAAGCCACTGGAATGCACTGTGTGTAATCTGTCTGTGGCTCTCATCAGTGTGTGAATGACACAGCACTGCCTCCCTGCGAGGGAAAGAGTCCCTGCACGCCGGGGCAAACAGTCCTCACTCAAACACTAGGCTCTGTGTTTGTACAATGGAGAGAATGGAGTGGCAGAAAGATTAAGATGGATACTGATCATTTCAGCCAGAAGGGTCTGCAAATTGCTGGATGAGCAAAAAGAAAGTGTCAAACTGTTATTTCTAATAGCAGACCTGTCAAAGCAAAACTTCAAATATATAACCATCTCAGCTGGACAACTGCAATCATTCACATCATGTGGCAATCTTCAGGGTCAGCTAATGCAAGAGATCAACTCTACAAGAAGAGACACTTACAAATTAAAATCTGCAAGAGTGAAATATCTCATTTACATTCTTCAAGTATAGTAAGTACTCAGAGTAGTGAACAACAGCAGATGAGCAAATCCTGAAAATAGAATTTATATACTATTTGCATATACATTTTGAGATAAACGTGTCACCTAAAAAGATTTAGTTACCTAAATCTAAGCACACAGACACCTGAGGATACAATACCCAGACTAACTTCCTTGATACTAAAAACTTTGCCTTTGAAAATAAACTTACCTCAAAATATTCCTGGCTAAACAAATAGACAAATAAATAGTATACGATTATAATTTTAAAGGAGACATTAACAAACCTGTTATGACCTTTAGCTCAACATTTTGAGACACAACATCTTACTACGATGGAAAAAGTACTACTTAAAGTTACAATCGCAAAGATCTCCATTTTGTTGTCTTTGGCAATGTGTATGGCAATAAACGGTCATTGCAACTGTTTTTTTGGACTTCACTTTCCAAAGATCCAAATAGCGTTGCCTGTGTGACATCAGTCAATCAGCAGTTCAAGCTCAAATTTGAGTTAAAGTGCAAGCCTTTTTTGTTAGCTCCGCCTAATAGTGATGCGCAGGTATCCTGTACAATGTATATCTGTCAGCAGACGTAACGTTAACGGTACTTAATAAGACGTAACGTTATTTCATTTAGCATACTTTTAAAAAAAGGACAGCTATGGATGTAGAAAATAAAGTTTTTGTTATTTAATTTTTTGGGCTGTTTGCCAAAACGTTTGCATAATACAGTAATTGTGAGGCATATGTATATGCATAATGTGTGGATTAGGATATAATGTATATCCGAATTTAGTCTAATCTTAGTCAAATAGTGTCGGGGTCTAGGTTACTATAGACGATTTGGTCTAAAATATGCAGCTCGCAAAACAAATAACCTTTCATTAAAGATGAACTTTGACTCTCACTTTTACACACATATACACCCACCCACCCACACACACACAAACATACAAAGACACACACACACACACACACACACACACACACACACACACACACACACACACACACACACACACACACACACACACACACACACACACACACACACACACACACACACACACACACACACACACACACACACAGCATACTGTGCATATTTCACATCTTAAAGATGAACTTAAACAAAATAGGAGCCTACATGTGTCCAGCTGTTGTTTTTAGTCCAGTGTTTGGCTGCACTGTGGAGGAAAGTCCACAGTTCCAGGATTTAAACTTCTCCGACGTGTTTCGCACACACAACCAGCTGCGCTGAAAGTGCACTCAGTCACTGGGTGCAATTTTTGCAGGAATGCACTGAGCTGCTCCAGCGAGCATGAAGAGAAGGGGGTGTGTGTATCCTCAAAAAGAAAAGGATGCAACATCACAAAAGTTATTTATAACATAGTCAAAACACCACTTTATCACTTTTTGACCCAACCAACCCTAACCCACAATATTTTCGGAAAAGCTTACCCGAACCAGCCCGATGCCCGAGTTATGGCTTAGGCCGCATATCATTACCGCCTACCTTCTCTGGTGGAACAACCACTGCTGGGTTGCTTGAGATTTTTCACGGGAACATTCAGTTTGTAATAATACAAATTATAAAGGTTTCATCAGGCCACAGGCTCACTTACCTCTGTTAACTCATTCAACAATAGATGTTGACTTCACAGACATTTTTTTAAATAAAAATCGTAGAAATTATTACTTAAACGTTTCCTCGATGTAAAGAATAACATACTTTATTGTATCCATAACACACCATCAGTGTAAGTGACTCTTTTGGCTTCTGTCAATCTTACAGCTGCTGTAAATCAGTGTGTTACACCCATTGCTTCATCTTCAGTAGACCATGAAACCCTGTCTATCAAACACAACAGGTCTCAAAGAATGTGACCATTTCCCATTTCCATCACTGCCCTCCATTTAATCTACTGTTTGCGATTTGTATGGCCACAGCACGCTCTGTCCTCTTGTTTCCCCTAATTTTTATCCCTACTGCCGGAGAGAGGTTGCTGGTGTGTGTGCAATTTCTGATTCACATTGGAAGTGGCAGGTAAATTTCGCCCAGCTGCTCCCCTTCTCTGTTCCACTTAGCAGCGACACTCCTATTCCGAGTCCCTCAGTCGCCGTATGGTTATGGTAAATGAATGAACATGTTCTGAGCAAGAGCCCAGTGCATCTACTATCACAAATATCCTCCTCACATCATTATTTCTCTTTTGGCTTCCCAAAATGTCAGGATAAAGTTTCATCATTTCCAAAACTGCACACTTAAAAGCTGCTCTGTTCATCAATCATCTCCATGTTTGTGAGAGAATTACCAAGTATGTATCAATAAAGACAATAAATTACAGTGATGACTAAGTGTAGGAAAAAGTACACCCATTTTACCATTAATGCTCTTTGATAGATTGAGCTGAAAGCGAGCGGAGGAAGAGGAGAAGGGGTGAAGAGGGATAAGTGAGGAGGACAATGGTGTGAGTGTAATGGAGGAGGAAGAAGTAGGCAGTGGAAGCAGGATTAGAAGCAAATTAAATAAAAGTAGAAGACGAAGGTGAAGATGGACCAACAGGGAGGAGGAGGAGCAGAGGTTGGCCAAGAAGTAGGAGAGGAGGAAGGGATGAAGATAAGGAAGTGAAAAGATGAGAACGATGTCTTTGAACTAGAGGGAACTGGGGTCTTGTTATGGACACCTATAACGTAGGATCTTGTGTTGTAGTTCAGTGTTGGATTTTCCCCGCTGACAGCATCATTGCAACACTCCATAAATATACTGCACATGATTGATGAAGCCACGGTGTACTTTAATTACATTCCATTTTATTATTTCATTTACTTCGTGATATAGAGCGATGGCGGAGTAGAACGTACATTAAAGTAACTTCTATTTCACCTTGTCTCGTTGTTGACAGTACCATCATCAGTACACATCTATAATTTGTTCTCTCAATGACATTGTGGTGAGAAATGTAAACACCACTTGGATTATGTTAACAGGTAACATTTTTCCATCTTGTGGATACTTTTAGGCAACAGAGATACTTTGGACTCAGATCCATTCCAGGTATGTTTGAAAATATACTAAAATCCTCTGCTTTGAAACTAATTTGTGTCAGATATGTTTTCTTCATAGAAAAGTTCATTTGTCTAGTTATAAATTCTCAAAATGACATTCACACCTCCTCCCTCATAGAAATGTCTATAATTAAGCAAATATTTAATTAACTATTGGACACAAGATGTGTCCTAAAGACTATTCAAAGACACTCAATTTGGTGCAATTTAGGCTTCAAGTTTACAAGTTACATTTTTGTAAGTTGCTAGTTGGACCAGGATTGGCTTTTGAGGCTGGTCCTATTGGGGAGTGATGCTATAAAGTTTGTATATAAATACTCATTCATGTCACTTGATGAAAATCAGCCCCTGATTGAGATTGAGATTGAGATTGAGATTGAGATTGAGATTGAGATTGAGAACACCCCTCAAAGTTTGTGACAAATTATTAGAGAACAGAAGGAAGTAGCAGGCAGCCAGTAGGAGTGATGGGGAGCAACGTTTGTATTGTTGTGGACCATAAATGTACAGTATACATTTTCAATGTGAGTGGGCACATTGTTATGTTGGAGAATCAAAGTGCCATCACACCACAGTTCAGGTGGTTTGCACTGAATGTTTTCGCTCGGGCACTTTAGATCATTACAGTAGATCTCAGTGTTGACTGTCTGAAAATGGGGGATTAATTCACGGCGTACAATCCCATGAATCTCAAAGAAAACCCGCCTGGTAGCGCTCCTGACCTGAAGCGCCTTCTTCGGTTTTGGACAGTGACATTCCACCTTTTGAAAACAAGGATCACTCAAAATACCTCTCAAGCTTATTGACACCCTGAAGCCTTTGACACAAACTTTGATGTGCGCTCTCTGCTCAAGTTTCAGGTGCGTAAAGAATCGCAGATGCAATCCGAACCACTGCTCAAAAAGCATGTGTAACCCAGGTGCTGACTTTGATCAAGCAATGACACTTGGAGCACTTACTCGCGAAGGTTATAGTTTCTATGTGATCCATCCACTGTTTGCGTGCAACAAATGCCATCTTGAAAAAGAACCTTTTGAGCCTGCCTTGTAAACCATTTAAACTCAAAGTTTATGAGGGCTCAGAGAAACTTTACACTTCCAGTAGAACAATTAAAAACAGTATTGAACTCTAAACAATTTCCCTTCTGTAAAAACAACCAAAAGAAGTAACAATAGCTAAAATATTTGTTTTAGTGGAGTGGGACACATTACCTTAAATGGGAATAAACATTTATTGTCTCATGTCCAGGTGCTGACTATTTTTTTTTTTTTTAATAAACCAGAGTACAATCTTTCCCTAAATACAACTAAATGAGGTGGGTGCATAAACACACAAATAAACAAGCATAATAATCTGGTAGACAGATACAGGAGATCATTCCTGCCCACTGCCATAATACTTTACAATAACTCACCTCTGGCAAAATCCATCACAGTACAATAACACTGTTGACTGTGTTTCTTGGTTGCTTGTATATTATATGTATATTATATATATAGATATATACTGTACTGTATGTATATATATATATATGTTGACTGTGTTTATTGGTTTGTTGTATATAATATATATATATATTTAATGTACTGTATATATACTGTATGTACTGTGCATTTTATATTTTATATTTATATTTTTTATTTTATTGTTTTTCTATTATATTATTCTATTCTATTATTATTTTATTCTATTGTTTCTATTATTGCTCCTGTATGTATGCTGCTGTGGCGAAAAAATTTCCCCTCGGGGATTAATAAAGTATATACCTACCTACCTACCTACCTACCTACCTAGTTTCTATCTTTGCAACCTCAAATGAGCCGTAATAATGCACATATTAACACCACATTACAAACACCACTAAGACACCACTGGCCTGAAAATAACCATAAAATTGTCAAATAATGCTTTAGTTACAACTAGATGTGGTAGTATAAAGAAACAAGTCAAATCCTCATTTTCCTTATTAATATATAATCTAGATGCCATTATATTTCCCTTAAAATGTTGGAAATTAGTTACTTGTAAATATAATTTCTAGGAGATTGTTGTTACTGAATAATTTATGTGTTCATGTCCTTTTATTCACTGAGCAACAATTGTGTTGAGCAGTTTTGTTGCAGAAATGACTCTGTAAGATGTGCATTATTAAAAGAATGGCCACTTAAGTCTTTCATCATCTTGCTTCATGACGTCTTTGCTGTTAACAATTTCCACAAAAATATGAAACTTGTGGGTAAAACACAAGCAGCCCAAGCTGACCAATCACATTCTGATGGTCTCCAAGTGGTACCTCAGTAGCCGCCTTAGCCCTGATGCGTGGTTTGATTTTTCAGGAGGTGCCTGCCAGCTACAGTGCAGCCTACAGCACTGGCGTCATAGCTGAGCTGCACTCCTTGATGCACATTATGAATCCTTTATATACGGAGGCAAAGCAAAGGAAGTGGAGGTGTAACCGAAGAGACAGGGGGCAGACAAATGTGGGGAGAGGTGGATATGCAGAAGCAGGAAGAACAAACCACAATATCAAGCACTACAAGTCCTCCAATCCACGCAACCATACAGGACTTTGTTCCTCTTAAATACGACACAGAGAAATGTTTTCTGAATTAGGGCCCCTGCTCAGGTTTAATCACAAAAAACAGTCGGCCAGGGTTAGGGCAAGGTAAAGGTTTGGATCAAAGTGATGACTTACTATATATTGTGTGTTAACGTTACTACTTTCTTAAAGTTATGCATCCTTTATCGCCACGGCAACAGTAAACTGTTTTAAAAAAAAACCTCTCTTGACTCGTGGCTTAAAACAGAAAGCCCTGCCCGGCACCCAAGTCCACAGAACTGCATCACTTCTCCGGCTCACATTCATGTGGCTACCCTGACAAATGATCCAAACTGATTCTCCTCATGCATGTTTTTGTGGTACTATCACGTAATTTTAACACATTACGTGCCACCACCTAATAATCCGGTGTGAAGAGGTTCTGGTAATTTTCACACAAGGTCGAAGGTCATCAAATCAAACCAACACACCAGATTGTCATTATTTCTAGGACTGCTATAGGTCACTTCAGTTCAAAATATTACTGTGGGTCATAATAACATGCTTACACAAAAAACATCAAGGTCATTTTTTGAAAGAGGCCAGCCTCTCAAACTGTGTGGATGTATGCAGTTATTAATGTACACACTCTGAGGCAGTAGATAATGATGAAGACATTCTAAGTCTACAGAATAAAGTCCCTTATCTGCCAATAAGAAAAAAACACAGCTATCAAGGATAATTATGAGTAATTGTGAGTACGTCTGAATCGACAAAGGAAAATATAATTAGCCGTGCCTTCGACATTTTTTGAAAGCTGCAAGTTTTAGCGCTAAGAATAGAAGGCCATGCAGTCACTGCAAACATGACAGCAAAGAGAGTGTGAGGGGGAAAAAAAAACATCAGGATGAATGACAGCATGAATTCCTTGCCACTGCACGAGATGCTCCGGTACAGACAAAATTATACTGCCCACTCACACACACACACACACACACACACACACACACACACACACACACACACACACACACACACACACACACACACACACACACACACACACACACCTGCTAACACATGCATTGAAGCGCCGATCCTGAGGTGTCTAACTCGGAGGTTAAGGAACACAATGACGAGAGGTCACCTGGCAGTAATGGAGCCTTTTGTGTGTGGAAATAGTCATTTCCCTGTGTAGTCTCGGGGTATAACAGCAGTCGTATGAAACCCTGTCATTTTGTTTTCCTTTCTATCAATTTCAGAAAGGAAAATGTGTGGAAAGGAGAGAGGGTGAGAGAGGCACAGCAGAGGAGCCAGGAGCAGTGGAGCCACGAGCAGTGTGCCTGTTGCGGGTGTTAGGACTATGCCATTGTCATTCAAATGTTTTGTTGCAGGAAGGGAATCTGAGAGGAGAATGGGAGATGAGCACTAATGGGGAGCAAAGGGAGAAGTGGAATAATTGGATTTGATTACATCTGTCTGTCAGAACAGGACAGGACATAATATGCGTCTGGAATTATTTTGACAGCGTCACAATGTGCATGACTGCTCGTGAAGTCAGTCCGATGTGAAGAACTTCTGGAATGAGAATTGCATTGACAGACATTTTTAGCCCCACAAGCAGCATGGCTCGACATGGATGGCAATGTCTGTCTGTCTTTCTGTCAGTAAATCAGAGAATAAGCTTTACAACCAGGGTAGATTACCATTGAAATGTGAAAAGACATTTCAGAGGGTGTTCAGAGGATAAATACTAACAGATATGGGTTTCAATCTTACACCCGGCTCCAAACGCAACCCAATTGTCTTTGCTAGTTTCAGAATTACATAGGTGCAATTTTTCCATCCAGGAAACATGTTGTTTGAACAGCAAATATACTTGCACCATCTGAGTGTGGTCCTAAAATGAGGTGTGGTCAGGCATATTGTTGGGGCATTGCTATCTTGAAGCAGCAGAAAGCGGCTGTGTGATTTACCAACAAAAAACAGGTCTTGATTCATATTAAGTTTCATATTACTGGTATTTTGAGGTATTTTGAGGGCCGTTATCAAATAAATAACATCTGAAAACATAGGTGGGTTCACAACAGCACACAAACATGTAAAAGACAAAAAAATGAGAAGATTACAATGTGAAAAAGGATTATTGCTTGATTTTTGTCATGTTACACCCAAACAAAACCTGTGAGTAATTAGGGAACCCCTTTCAACCATGTGCCTTACTTTGTGCATAGAGGATTTGCTCTTAAACTACCAAAAGTGGATTTGGACATGCCCTTAATGCACTTGACCATGCGCTTAGATCGCTAAAATTGAGCCATTGTGTCCCCCTGACTTTTCCTCTTGGATGATGTTGATGCTTTTGGGGATTTTAAGTTCAGCTGTGTGGAGGATTGTAGTGAATTTTGGTGCAGAGATTCTTGTTTCCCATCGGATGGAGAAGATCTTCGAAGAAATTACAATTTCTTTGAAGATCTTCTCAACTTTTTCCTTGGAAAAATTAAATTGTAAAACATTTGATTATCATGAAACACCTGCAGAGCTAATGACATTCTCATGAGATTCAGCTCTAATTTATGTTATGGCTGAGACATGAAGTACAAATCTGATAATCCAGTTTGAGTTAAAGATCCATGAGTTTAAAGACTTGTAAGATGGCAAAACGCTGCAATGCCATTTATAATATTCATGAGGTAAACAGGAGGTATCGATTGTCAGGTGAGCTGCTGTTAATACGTGTGCGATTGCTTGAAGCCATTGGCTGCTACTTTGAGTTTCTTCTTTACCTCACTGAGCCCTCTGTGTTGTGCTTTTGGAGTCATCTTATGTGGGAGCCCACTTCTAAGGAGAGTCGCCACAGTGCTTAATCATCTCCATTTATAGATTTAACAGTTTGGCTGACTGTGGACTGATCAATATCTAAACTCTGTAAGATTACTTTCTAACCTTTTCTAGCTTTATGCAAATCAACTCATCAATTCTTGATCCTGAGTCTTCTGAGAGCTCGTTTTTGCGAGGCATGGGTCACATCAGCGGATGTTTCTTGGGATTAGCTAGCTCTGAATGTTTGCTTTTCTGGAAGTCAAAGGAGCTCTGAACTCCACCTTCAATCTTGTTATATTGATTTGACTCCAGATTTGCTAACTCCCGACTTCAGTTAGCTTGTGTTAATGTCATTAGCCAAGGGATTCATATGTTTATCCAGCCTACACTGTGTTTTTAGTTAAAAGAGACTGTGTTTGTTCATAATTGTAATTTAGATAAACACATCATATTCTAAGACAAATATGTGCATAAATGCAGATATTTACTTTTCTTGGCACTGTGGCTTTGACTACAACTTTCAGTTTTTAGAAGATTGCTGTGGCAAAAGGGTCTGTGGCAAAATCTGTGTTTTGAATTCACCTTATTTATCAGTGATAGCATTAAAGGTAATATAAACGGCCTGAGGATGACCATGAATAATGAAGGCTGATGCGTGGACTACAGATAAGACTTGGACAGAAGCTGGGATCTGATTGATTCAAACCTGCAGGCATGGGTGAGTGTGTCTGATGTTAAATGACCCTAAACACCCTCTGCAACCTCAGGTTACATCACTGATGTGTCCAAATGCATCAGATTGCGTAGAACATCAAACTCACCGACAACATGCACATAATCCTTCACTTTAGTCACAGTGAGGCTGCAGACAAAACATCTGATAGGTGCAAATAAATCTCAAAATCACTTTGATCAAACATAATTAGATTCCCCTGTCTGACTCCAGCCTCCCAAGCTCCAGCCTCGACAGATCATTTTTTTTAATTTTAACTGTTTTACAGGTGCATGTTTCACTTTTACCAAAAATAAAGCAGTGACTCAGTGACATGCTGACTCTACAAATAAAATGGCTGCTGCTACAAACCTCTTAAAATTGTTTCTTTACTTCCTCGTTAATTCACAAACCCATATGAAGAAATAAACGCATCAATAACACACGGTCCTTCGTAAAATTGTACAGCCTGCAAGCTGTTTAACATGAGCTCATCTCCTCTCACTCATTTTGACACTTTTCACCAATTAAAAAAGGCCACATTTGTGAAACACACATGAGCATGTGAGAGCCCTGTAGGACTCACATATGAGTGTGTGTAGTTTCAAGGTAATATTAGGCTGAACTTTAAAGAGGCCAAATCATCTGTGCAGAAAGCTGCAAAACTACATGTGTAACAGAACAGAAAAACACAAAACCAAACACATGCCGCACAATTCAGTCGCAGACACATCCATGAAGGAATTTCCGACTTATAGCAAAAAGTTAGGCTCAGCTTTTTAAAGGAGCTCTCAACAAGCACGAGCAGACACTACAGGATTACCAAGTGATGGCTAATTGATAATTATGATGTCCCATTTTGTATAAATTCAGATTTCCAGGAACAGGTGCTACATAAACACTTTGGTGTCACAACACTCGGCTCAAGGTGAAATGATGAATAAGCCTTTAACATAAAACTGTCTGTTTTTGTAAAGCTCCAGAGAGAAGTTTAAGAAAAGAGATATTAAACTATATTGAGATGGTTTTTGGAAGTTAAAACTACAAAGATGTCTTAGTATGGATATCAAGACTGCAAATAAAACACAGGTAAACTGCAAAATATCAAAACCATAGCATATAGGAAGTGGTTGGGGAGGTATGGAAGCCAATGATACCGATGCATGAATGAAGCAGCTGATGCCAATCAAGAGTGCTCTACCAGAGATAAAGCTATGACCCATACAATAAGCAACAGTGATCCCAAATAAACAAGTCATTTTTCATAAACACAAGGGGGTATATTATTTGGCCTCTATGTTCTGTACTCACATACAGCATGGTGCATTTTCAGCGCCTTTGTTTGTCTGAACACATTCTCCCAAAGACTCATTTCTAGGAGTGAGAGTATTCCTACCCTCAGTGTTCTCCCACATACAAATACAAACTCACGACCACACAAACGCACAAAGCATATACACACAAAAAAGCATAAACACACAAATGCTGGAGCCCATGCTGTTGTTGGAGTGTTGCTGTATCAGTAACCATTGAAAATAAAAAACCCTTTAAGCAACAATGGTTATAAATTACCAAAAATAATCTGGCACCCGGAAGCATAGAGAGCCTGTCAGCACTCCGCAACTCCCCATCTGTCACACACATACTGTAACAGCAGCAGCATGCATCTGCTCCCACCTCCACTGCCCCCACCTTCATCCCCACCTTATTAAGATTCATATCCCCGAAAGGTGACTTCTTAGTCGGGCACAGTGACAACCCCCCCTCCACCCCTCACCACCCAGCCCCACAAGCTGCCTGGAGGTATAGGCACAGTGACAGGTAGCTCTTCACTCCCCTGGGCCTTGGGCAGGGGTGCAGAGGTGGAGGGGTGTGTGTGTGTGTGTGTGTGTGTGTGTGTGTGTGTGTGTGTGTGTGTGTGTGTGTGTGTGTGTGTGTGTGTGTGTGTGTGTGTGTGTGTGTGTGTGTGTGTGTGTTAAGAGGTGTTCAGGGTGGCATAGGTGACGAAGAGCAGGATTATCAAGTCAAAGATGCCCCCTGTAGATAAGAAGTCTCTGGGGAATGAGTGCCTGTCAGAAAGCTCTGGGAACTGAAGCCTCTCTTTCCCTCTCAATTGTCCTCTTACTACCCGTGTTGCTTTCTGTCTGTCTGTCTGTCTGTCTGTCTGTCTGTCTGTCTGTCTGTCTGTCTGTCTGTCTGTCTGTCTGTCTGTCTGTCTCCTTCCTCTCCAGGCTTATCTACCTCTCACCTCATACAGCTTGCCATTCTCTTTATCCTCTGACACTCAGTCTCCCTCCTCCTCTCTCTGTGGCACTCCTAACTCTGAGCACTCCCTCTGCACTCCAACAAACGAATCCAGCCACTTGACTCCTGATCCACCGTGCTGTTAAAGCAAATACACAGCTCCCCACGGCAGCCATATGGGGGGGAAGACTCTTGTACTTACTCTTGTTCCTCTTAGATTGTACCATTTTGTAAAAGGTTGAAAGTTCCCTCTTTGTTTGTTTTACAGGACCCTGACTGTCATTGTGTTTCCTCTCTTCTGTCTTTAAATATTCACTGTGAAGCATGTAATCTAACAAAGTTACAGACTTTAGCATATCAATGAAAGAAAAATACTTCTTTTAAAGCTAATCAAAACACACTGTGCATGCAGTGGGGTACAGACTCAAACAATTAGCTAATCCCACTCTGTGAATTTTACTTGATCACATGCTGCTATTCCATCAAAAAAGCAGTATTAATTTCTCTATATTGTCAGGTGGAAACATATAGCAAAAAATGTATTCTGCATCTCAGCTAGTTGTTATATGGAAACCTAATGTATTTCAGCGACATCTAAATCTTACCTTTTATAGAGATACTTGAATTACACATAGGCTGAATTTGCACTTAGAAATAGATGCTGCATTTGAAAACAAGGCTCTATAAACTTGTACTGGCCGACACTGTACAAAGGCACATTGGAGGAAAGTGCCCTTTCATTTCAGGCATAGTTCCCAGAGACTTGTGAATAGTGGGGGACAATCGGAAAGGAGGAAGGCCAAACTGAAAGACTTAAGAGGAAGTTCTGGTTGGTGGTACCTATCAGGTGAGGTGTTTAATGAGACGGTCCGAGCACAGAGCCCAGGCAAATATCTTCACACCAGGCTGATTAGTGTGAACTTCCCCTGGGCTGCCAGTAAGAAACAGGTCTGAGTAACACCCTGGCCCTCATTATTACTCTACAAAAGGAGATTTAAAAAAATAAAAATAAATAAATAAAAACTTTTTAGTACTTACTGTATATACGCAGCATCTCCAATCCTTAGAAGGGCTGAAAATATTTACCTTAAATATTTGTATGTATACTGTGACTTGGTACACTGTGTGCAGAATTGAATTCCATAGATTAAAGAAAACTGGCTATTTTAAATAGATTATTAATTGGTTAAGATGTTATCTTGTATGATCTTAAATATCTAGTTGCCCCAGAAGCTATATATATGATGTTGCTATGATTTTTCCTTTAAGATCTGGAAAAAGGATACTGTTGCCAAACCATCAACTGAAGGACAAAAGTATATGCTGCATATGGGTGATTCTGAAGTGCAGTCTTGTTTTCTACCTAAAGTTTATGAAGACATGTTTTTCTGCTGAGCATATTTTAAGCAACAAGACTGGAGGTTATTTCCCTGAAAAAGGGCACAGACACAGATGCAATCGAAATCTCAAAGCACAAGCACAAACTGTAATGATACGGTGATATTTGCAATTTTGGTGACCACAGCCGGTGGTGCAAACCAGGTGCAGCTGTGCCCAACATGGAAGAGAAGTCGCCTCATTATTAGACTACAACTTTGGAGAATAGTTAGTGTTTAGAAAAACACTCAAAACATTTCAATAATTGACAAAGTATCCATTCTGCACCAAGTAAAGTGTAACTTATGGACCATTTTTTTTTAGAGGTGTGAGTCCTCTACTATCAGGTGAGGACAGGACAACACATACAAATATTCTACAGAAATCATAAAAGATGCTTTTAGTCCACAATCTGAGCTATCAATGTGTTTTATTTACCTTCACTGAGCCTGAGCATCTCTGAGCCCACATTCAATTATGGGCCAGGTCTTATAGTGCACCATGTGGGTCGAGACAGGTCTGAAATTTATTTAAATTGCATATATTAGATCGTTTTTGTTGTCTCCAGGATTTAATATGATATAGTATGGATAGTTTTGTCACTGATTATATGAATTTGCTTTCATGCCCGAAGCTACAACTGCAAATATTTATAAATATGACAACATGTGGCAAAGTAGAACATTTACTGTGATAGACTCGGTCACATGACAGAGACAAGTTCAAGCATTTTGCTCGTAGAGATTTGATGGTGATCAGGACTCATTATTCCAGGCAATTTTACTATTAAACTTGGAATCGGTTTGAAATGGCTTTTCAATGTGATGTTAAAAAAAACACTGAACAATGTTTACCTTTAGGTCTTGACTCATCCTGTTGCTGAGAAGTTACTGTGGGTGACTCACTCCAACACATCCATATTGATGTTTCTCTGGTCACTGGTTCATCGGATTAAACTCCTGTGGATGATATTATAGGTAAGAATCTTCTTTATCACACATATCTGCAGTGGATTAAAAAAGGAAGCAACAGTTCAAATAAATGCCGGTAGTGTTATTGTTTTGGATTTTGGATATTATGATATGGGACGTGTTGTAAAGTAATTACAGTAAAGTAAGTACAGTAAAGTACCCACTTAGCCAACATATCCACATTACTGATGATTATTTATCAAAAATCTTATTATGTAAATATTCTATGAAAGCACAAAATCAAATTGTGCCAGCCCCACTAGGGCCAAGCAAGCTTTAATGCAAACCCAATGTAAAAACTAAAATGTGCACCAAAATTGAGCACCCAATGAGCATAAACATTAGCCTGGTGTAACCAGACCCAAAATAACTGTATGAATATGGGTCTGGCCCTTTCCATTAGGAATTGCTTCCAGTCATTCCATCCTAATGGGCGTAGACCTCTTTTAAATATTGAAACTATTAGAGCAGCTTTAACCAGTTGGTATGCGCCAAAACTTTACCACTGAAACTACATTTAGAGAAAAAAAATGCTTGACCTTAATGCCATCGCACTTAACCAGCAACGCTGCTCCTTCATGGTGGCTGTGCAGACATTAATACGAACAGGATTTCCAGACTATAATCACAGTGAAGAAAGGTGAAGCTGTGAGCAATAGACTGGTGAAGACTGGCTACATAATTACTGCCTCAGCTGCACCTCTCATCCAATCATGGTGCAAACACAGAACTTTAGTTGCAGGAAATTACCAAATAGATACAATTGGAAAAAATAGGCTGAGGAAAATTGCATAAAAATTGTGTTTGCTCCAGCACTGACTTTGTGCCAGCAGGAAAATGGAGCCTGTAATTTTTATATTTTATTTTACATGAACACTGAACAAATATTTTAATACTTCAATTTCACGTGTTCCAAATGCTGTTCAGAGCCAACAATTACACTCCAACCACACTCATCAACTATATTGTAAAAAATACCATTACATTTCATAAATGAAAAAAAAGATGATGGAGATTTAAAACAGACTGGGACTAAAGTTATGAGTTCATGTAACAATAGTTGGTCGCACCTTCAGCACCACCCGCTTCACAGCAGCAGCTTTGACCTCTGCATACTGTCTGGAAGGTCCACGTGATAACAACTTGTATATGGAGGATCCTTAGTGTCCTAATGTATTGTGGTTGAAAAGGGAAAAACACCCACTGCCCATTTACAACAGAAAATCCACCTAACGATGGTTCAATAATTTTTTTCTTCACTATTTGCAACAAAGGCTTTGAGACCTCAACATCACATCACGCATGCAATTAAATGTGTTTGCAAGCCACAAGTGGAGAGCAGCCTTTGACTGGAAAATATTTTTTTACACCATTAACTGTACATCACGCAGTAAGAAAGAAATATGAAGTTGGAAGAATAAATGAAGAGAGTTATTTTTGTATTATATGTACAATTATGAGAATGAATTATGTTTATGTTCCTTTTTGAAAGCTGATGGCTACAGTTGGCAGCTTCCATTTGAAACACTACAGTCAATGCTGCATCCAGGCTTTACACTGCATTATCCTTGAATTTATCCAAAAACGCTCCCAAATATCAAAGTGTTTGGAGCTAACTGACAACCATACAGCTTTCTACAGAGTGAGCAATTATACACCCCAACAACTGGCCGCCCAGACCCTCCCTCACAGCATGCGCACAGTTCATTAGCATGCACTGTCCAGAGCAGGATGCAACGCTCACGTCCTGTCCTTCATTTTGAGATGTTGATGGAGCAGGGCAGGGCAGGAGATGGCTGTGGCTCTTAATGAGCTCCTTGGTGCCTTCCCATCAGCGTGGGGATGGGTTCCCCTTACATCCACAGTGCTCATTAAGAGGCATTCCCTTTAAAACAATCACCTGCCAACAATCCTCCCCTCCCTCTCTCTGTGTCTATATTTACAAAGTTATTATATCTCACACCTTCTATTTCTCCCTGCCACAGCCTCACTCTGGTACCTCTCACATGAGCCTCTTTCCTCACTCATCTCACTATCTCTTTCCTACATCCGCATCACCTGTTATTCAGGCATTTTTCTCTGTGTTCAGATTCCCCTGGAGCCGAGTCAGACGGGGGTAGTGATAGGTTCCCTGGGGAGTAGATCCAGAGTATGACATGTTTAAGAGGGATCAGAGTGACAGGAAGTGGAGAAAGGAGGGGGGGCAGGTTGAAATGCAGCAAAAGGAACATACATTACTTATGAGAGGTGGTGATGGCGCAGGAAGAATTAACGTAGTGGTAATATGTTTGCAAATGAGAATAAAGCAGAGATTTTATCCTTGGTGTTTATTCTGTTTTACTGAATTTGATTTCCTGTTTTTAACACATTTTATTGTTGTAACTTTAAGTCTTGCATTTTATTTAATCTACTTTTTCTTTTTTTTTTTTTTTTACAACATTTTTAAACTTATTGTTCTGTTTGTTTGCTTTTGTATGTGTGTGTGTTGATAATGGGAAATAAGTGGTCACAGTAAGTTTCTATCCTTTCAAAGCACTTGTCATCCTTACTGGCAGCCTAAGTTCATGTATTGTCTAGTGTTATAAAGCAGTGCATCTTGGTAATAAAATGCAAGTAAAGTTCTGTTGGTGTTTTGAGTGATCCGCTATCATGCTGGCCCACCAGCAGCTGGATACAATAATTGATATCTGTTTCATCAAGGACAGACAGTTTTGGGACATGTTAGCTTGGTGCATGGGCTGGAAGTAAGGCCAGACAGCTAGTCTTCTGCAAAAGAGGAATTCGCCCTCTGATAGAACAATAATTTAATGACTAATGTTTAGTAATTAGCAACATAATGAGCTAAGTAAGAATCCATGATTGTAATTGGACCCTGGTCAGGTTTTAGGCCTAGTTGCAGTTGCTGCTGAGTTTGTTTTCTAAAAATGACAGATTTATTTCTCAATTTATCCAAATGGATTTCATTGCTTTATATTAAATATACATTAACCAGTGTCACATTAAGAGATATCCAACTGAGAAATATTGGCGAGGGAACATTTAAAGAAACATTCGATATTAATGCTCTTTTTCTTACACTGAAGAAAACTGTAACTTCAGGCGACATTATGTTTCCACTTAATGAAAATGAACACATATAAAATAGCAGAATACACATAAACTGTAGGACATGAATGAAGAGAAATCAGATTGTGAATGGACTGAAAGTGTAAGACGAAGGAAGAGAGAGGTGCGATAAGTACAGTAGATAAGTAGATGAGAGGTAAAGGAGGATGTGAGAGAGGAGTAATATGTTGTTGTATTAAAAATGTAAAAATCTGTCACCTGAAAAGTACAGGTGCTACATGAAACACCCCATTGCGTGCTCGTCACACCTTCTCACACACATATTTGGAAATAGCACACTGACAACTGAGAGCTACACTTTCTGAAAACAAGGTCCAGGCGTTTAATGCCTCAAAGTTAAATGCTAAAAAAAAAAAAAATACTGGTTGAAAATGTGAATAATATCTATTGTATTTGGCACAAAACTTCTATTTCAAGCTGTTCCTTTTTTACACAGGGGTGGGCTGTCTATTAGTTCAAAGAGATGTGTGAGGGTGCTTCACAGAAAGCAAAGGGGGTGACCATTAACAGGTTCTGGGATGAAAAGTGTTAATGTAGCTCAGCTTTTCTGTTTGACATTAAAAAGCACCCAAACGCCATTAATGCGAAACTGTAGGGACAAAACCAGATGATCATTAAAGTGCCAGATGGTAAAAATATTTCTACCAAAAATGTTCTGCTCTGTCTGACTTTTGTCCAGTCAGAGCGACACACAGGATGCTCATCCTGACTGATTAGATGTAAAGCAGATAGAGCAGAGGTGGTATGTGTGGGTATAAAGGCAAGTAGTTCTGGGATGGGAATGCGTTTGGGCCTTCTTGAAGAAAAAACAGTGAAGGGAGGTACCCACTTGATAACCCCAGTGAGATACTGCACACTCTCACTTTGGCTTTGTCCTAGATAGTGTACTTAGGTGAAAAGCAACGTGGGTAGTCATATTAAGGTAACATTAGCATAGCATCCTGTGAGTTTGCGTGGGTTTGATTGGTAAAGACAGACAGTAACATTGAGTCAGTCGACCCTTGCCGTGTTACTCAGCAATAATATGTCACTCGTACATTGAAACAAAAAAAGACAGCCAAACCACAATTTGCTTGTGTCATGAATAAACACAGACACAAGTAAATTACCAATAACTTACAGAGCCTATCGTGCACCAAAGGCAAGACAGATAAATGCATGCATTCATTCCGGACCAAAAATGTTAACTTCTGACTAGAAGTCTCTAACCTTTTGTTTCCGCAAAAACAAGCATAACGTGTCTATAAGCAAACATCTCTTCAGTAAAAATCAGCAAATCAACTGCGACGAACACCTTCTGTCAGATCCTAATGTGTCCACAGAGCTCAAAAATAAACTTGAAATGTACAGTTTCCAGTTGTAAAGAAGGTATAGATCAGATAACAGCACAAGCATTGATTGACTCTGTTACACAAACCATGTGGAAACTTAAAAAAAAGTGGATATCTGTAATATTGCCCTTCAAAATGCATTGATTTGTATGAATGTCATTTGAAATCCCAATGTATTGCTTGAGACCTTTTTCTTCAAACCCATCTGACTTCTTTTATTGGATTTATTCAATAATATATTTGTACTTGAATTATGACAATCCCATTGTTGAAATAGAAATCCCATCTGTGTTGACATTGTATTAGCTGTTACAAATAAACATTTTCTCACCTTTTCTACTGTTGGAGGAGGAAGGATTTCTCTTTTTTTTTCTTCCAATTTTACCTTTATGTGCTGAGGTATCTTCGGGGGAGTTTATTGTTGTCTTCTGAGAGAGCTGTTGCTCAACTTAAATCATGACTTCGTACAAACACAAAGGATTACCGCGCATTAATCTGAATTAGTCAACAAGTTAAAATGCCTGAAAAGGTATGGGGGTTGAATCAAAAGGTAATACTATGACAGGCCGATTCCTTTGTATGCTGTATTGTAGTAGACCTGGGAATTGTTAAAAAAAACAACAACCTCGATCTTGATACCTTGACTACCATAATATTGGTTCCTGAACAATACTGTTTTCGATACAAATTGTTTTAAGAAAAAGAAAACTACATTAAAGATTACAACAGAGATCGTTAGTTTCATGCCGGTCTGAGGGGAAAAGTGTAACCTAAGTTATTTTCTGTAGCTACAATTAACAGTTGTGTCCTAAAAAGCCTCACATGTAAACTATTGCTGGACAATTTACCAATGTTCCCTGAACGCCTTCATGGTAGAGGCTAGCTAGCCGGTTGCACACAGAGAAGTCTCCAGTTACTGCATCATAACCAAGACAGGGCCAAAAAATTGTTTGAATAAAGTGAAATAAGACAATCTAATGTAAGATTTATCTAACTTCAATTGAAGTACATGGCGGGGCTACCCAGGTAGAGCTGCAGAGTCCATGTATGGGAAAATGCTGTGGCTCATTGATGCTGACAATATTTACTGCGTAAACTGATCAAAATGTATGTATTAAGACTAAAACATGTTAGTGTGTATTGCATGACATGGCATTTTTTCACAGTACCGAAGTAATTCCGCCCATGCTATAAAATTATCGGAAGTTCAATAGTCAGCCGTATGTAAGAGAGAAATATTTGTCGACCAGGTATTCAGCCTGTCAGCTCTCAGTATTCAAAATTAATACAATAGCAGAGCATTAGTAGGCATTTTAGACATTTTTGTTAAAATTCATGAACTTCAGTAAAACCTTGTTAGCTAAATAATACTGTGGCTCTTGATTTGATTCTGAAAATGCCTGTGAAGTTGAGTTTTGCGCTTTCTGTTCAGTAAAATAAACGACAAATGATTAATTATAGTGGGAAAGAGAAAGAAGAAGAGGCAGAAAAACAGAGGGGTCTCCACTCCGCACAGAGCCGATCTGGCTGTATATATTGTGACACTTCCAAGTGGTCTCTGATGTCGAGACTGCACACCTGTTTAATGAGCCACTAATGGTGGCACTAATTGAAGTGGGCTAATTTTATGTCATCATGAGCTCGTCATATACAGCATCAAAGGAATTGGATCCATGAAGCAGGAAATATAAATATTCGGTGATAGCCTCGGGCTTGTACAGAGGGTAGCCTGATCCCCTATCACCTCCCTGAATCACAAAAGCCTCTCTAACATGCTCACATATAAAATCCTGAATTATTTCCCGATTACCATCAAACAACTTCATTTTATTTAAATTCACATTCAGCGTGAGAGGACGCTGCGTAACGTGATCACAGCAATTTTTGATGAGAAGCCGCTTCTTAGATACAAGACAGATTAAATAAATGGGTTTTACGATGTAAAGGGTAAGATGTAAGGGGTTTTCTTTTCTTTTTTTTTTGCAAACTGTTGTAATGAGCTGTGTTTTGAAGCTTGGCTTAAGGTTTCAGTGGAGTGGTCTGAAGGATTGTGAGGCAGCAGACAGTGGAGAGTTGTAGCTAGGGAGAAGACACAATCCACTCACACCCCCAGGCTTTTCCATTATCTCGCTCTTTCTGGATCATATAACACTGAGCTGCATGTGCATGTGTATGTGTGTGTGTGTGTGTGTGTGTGTGTGTGTGTGTGTGTGTGTGTGTGTGTGTGTGTGTGTGTGTGTGTGTGTGTGTGTGTGTACAGTGTTCGGCTGTGATTGCTTGTATGTGTGTACTGTATATCAATGTGTCTCACCAAGTCCCTGTTCATTTTTTGCTCTCCCCTCCTCTTCTCTCCTTCGCTGCCCCGTTCTTCTAAATCTTTCTTTTTATTACTGTTAATATCTGGTTTGTTCTTCCGACTGAGGACCATGACAGGCGCGTTTGATATTAATTTAGCCACTGCCCGGGGTCCTGGGAACTTTGTGGGAGGAGAGCAGAGAAAAGGAGCAAGGGAGGACCACGGTGGAGTGAAGCGAAAGAAGCGAGATAAAGAGAATCTTTTCATTCATTGTCTGCCGCCACGCTGACACGCCGCAGTTGTTTCTCTTTGTACTCTGCACACAGAAAGTCACACACTGTTAGGTACACAGGGGCAAAATGGGAGACAGACACAAACAGGTTTACTGACAGATGTGCATGAAAACAAACTCAGAGAATAGGTTCATGGTTTATAATAAACCACATTCTCATGCCCATATTAATAAAAGTGTCCTCTTTGTGTTACCGTCCTCACGGGAGGTTATTAAGGAACAGAGACTTAACCTGGGAAAAGTCAGATTAGGTGCACCGAAAACTATGGGATTTGGAAGTATCTTGTCATTATGAAACTCAGTAAAAATTGTATGGTTTATGATTATTCATATGCTAATGGTCTATTTATAATCATTTACTTTCATTTATCTCCTAGAAATGACTCTACTTACAACCCCGCTTCCAAAAAAGTTGGGACGCTGTGTAAAATGTAAATAAAAACAGAATGCAATGATTTGCAAATCATGTAAACTCCAATTGAGTTGAAAATAGACCAAAGACAACATTTCAAATGTTGAAACTGAAAAGTGTTCTGAAAAATATAGTTTAATTTGATCCCAACAACATGTTTAAAAAAAGTTAGGATTTGACAAAGGTAAATCTCATCTGAGTCCAGTGTAACACATGCATACTGAGTCCCAGGTCATAAATTTGGACAGTGCTCCTTCTTCAAGCTTTTAGTCTGGTTATTGGAAGATATGTTAAGCGTATGCTCCAAATCTGTACATGGCTGGAGAAACTATGCAAAAAACATGACCCTATTCTCTAAAGATGTCTGTATACTAGCAAAAATTATTATTCATAAAAGAAGCCTTTGCCCCTCCCACATTACATGACATCATCCCCGCATGCATGTAGCTTGCATGACCGTCCGCCCCACTGTTTTTCCTCTAAACCTCCCTCAGTGCAGTCAAAGCCTGTGTACTCTACATGTGTTGATAGACACTCCATGTCAGCACCTGTGCCGTGGGTCAGCACACGCCTTCTATCTCTTACCCACCGCACAGCCGCACGACTGTCTGAAGCCTCACAAAGCAATGGAGTAATGAGTCCCATGACAGTCTGGTGGAATAGGCTCTGAATAGGTAATGATGGAGTCTGAAGGTGTTGGAGACACTGGCAGAGTCTGATCGGAGGTTATAATGTAGTCTCGGAGCATTCTTCCCTCTGCTTGTCAGGGAGAGTTGTGCTGGCACAATACCTGCCATCTAAAATTTATTGTATAACACTGCATGCCTGTGTTGGATTTGTGTTCCCCACACACTGCCCATCAAATCATATTCTGATCCCCGTCCCTGATTAATGGTCTATGCATACAGTTCTCCCCACATATGTATGCGATGCTGCTGAGCTCACAGTACGGGAGATGGATGGAAAGACAGACGGTCTTTATATTCCGAGGCGGTGGCAACAACTAACTCAATAGCTGGACTGAGAAACTTCAGGACCTCAGCTGACAGTTTCTGCGTTACATTTAAATGACAAATGACTTTTTGTGTTTGTGTGTGTGTATGGGTAGCACATGCCTTTGCGTGGCTTTCTGTCGACCTGTCTATACTTTTACCTGTCTGTTGTCATGTATTTATGTATTTATGCTTGGAGACAGACTGCCTTGTGCCTGAGGCATAATTAAAGCCCGAGAGTCAAAGCAAAGGAAAAGTTCTGAGAGGTGAATGAGAAACAGCAGACACTGACAGACAGGAGTGGACAGTCATCTCTGTACTTTGCAGCTCCAGGGGGACTGGACCCATAATGCTCTATTTCTCCATCTAATCTGCAGCGTTACACGGAGAGTTAGGTCACATATTCCAATTCATGCCTTATCTCATCATCATCATCTGTCTTCTGTCCCATTTTACTGCCCTTGAGATTCCACCCCTGTCACCCAACTGGTAATCAGAGTTTGGAGAGTTACATTTATTACCGTACAATCACAATATCTGTGATTAGCTGCTCGGTGTAAATGCTGAAAACTCTTAGCTTGCTCGTTTACTTCAGGTAATCATCTCTGTTACCTTTGGATTACTTTGCCTTCACAATCTATAAGCAATTTCTGTACCCATCGATTAAGTGAAAGAGTGTACTTCATAATTACATGAAATCCTCAGCAAAATGTCACCTTGGTGATACATTAAGTGAGACGGACTGGAAAGAAAACACAATTACTGGATACGCATAAATTCTCAAAGTGGGCCACACGTGGAAAATCTGCACTCTCGACAATGTAGTTGCAAAATATCGCAAATTTTGCAAAAATCTCCACAACGACTGTAAAGTTTTAAATGATCCGACATTAATGTAACCATGTATAACGTATGTAATTACAGCTTGAGGCATTTTTTATTGACTCCTGTTTGTCACGCACAGCAACATGCTGCTCTTTAATAGTCATCAAGTGTATGAACACCTGCTGTAGCTGTAATTGCTGTGCAGACAGGGTGGGTGGATGAATAAAACAGTTGATCATCAAGAAATATCCTCAACCATGCACCTCCGTCCTAAACTACCGTGTCTCATTTCTGTTTCGATAGGCATTAAATAGATTATTAAAACATTTCCTAGATGCACCTGGCCTCTTTCTACATTAGTTACAGCGGAGGTCACGAGTGTCTCCTGCAGAGAGTTTAATCAGGACACCAACATGGAGCAGCGAGAAACCCGAACACCACAATGAGATTTTTCAGCTTATGTCAGCATGATCAACAAGAGGTATGGCGAGAGAGCGAAAGGAGAAGAGGATAAAGATGGCGAAGGAATGCATAAAAAGACCTACTAAGAGCCTGTGAGCCATAAATCTTATGACCCCTCCCCAATCGAGTGGCTGCAGAGTAGCTGCAGGGGGCATTACCCCTTCCTCTGTATGGTGTGGTGGGATGGATGTGGGTGGCAACGTGTATGTAAGTGCATGGAGATAAATACCCGCATGCATATGTGTAGTGTTTCTGTCTTGGGTGGGGTTGCGATGGCCAGCTGGTAAGGGGATGAACACACTGTGCAGGGACCTGTCCAGTCACCTCTACAACATAAGCAGGGAGCTCACTTATTAAACAAATTTACTTTGCAAGGTCTTTACACCGCAGTTAGCAACTGTACACAATTTATGCAACTTGCTTGTAGACTCATGCATACACAGTGATGGTCTCTTTCCACTGCCGCCACTCTCTGTAGAGCTGTCTCCATTTTTCTCTCTCTCTCTCTCTCTCTCTCTCTCTCTCTCTCTCTCTCTCTCTCTCTCTCTCTCTCACACACACACACACACACACACACACACACACACACACACACACACACACACACACACACACACACACACACACACACACACACACACACACACACACTCCCTCAGTCTGAACTTGAGAATTGAGAGTGCGGACATTTTTCATTGTCAGGAACCTGCTTGAGGAAAAACACCGACGGTATGGTCTGCTGATTTCAGCAGGATAGGGATTTAAACATCATACCTGCACGGCATTGTTAGTGAGCCTCTTTACCCTGCTCGATAAAGTCATCCATTAAAATGTAATTATTATTTTTCTAGTTTCTGGCAGCTGGTGGTAGGCTCTAGTGGTGAAGACATCAGTGGGCAGTGGAGCCAAAATCCCCACAGTGCTTCAACTGACTGGGGATAAAGCACATTGACCCTGTTACATTTGTAGATAAGACTCAGGTCAAATACAAGCAGCAGCCACCACAGCTGAGTGGGTAAGTCAATGTGAGCATGCATTAAGATACACCTCCTGTGTGGCAGCTTGATGACAGACAAAGGAAAAAAAGAAAGGGTTTTATTTTAGGTACATCTTTGTGGTGTTTTTGATTAGTCTGATAAAGTGCACTCAACATTAGTTTTATTTATATTTGATTCTTGTGTGCATTTGCTATATATCTATAGACAAACAATATCCATACAATTGTATGAATATTATTTCATTAAATAATAATATATTTTCAACATAAAAGATTCCTAGAGAAACTGCCTCCTTTGAGCAGATACACGTAAAAACAATCTTTTCGTGCCAGGTTAAACTTCCGGGTGAACGAACAAAAATCAAACACATGTCTGAGTGGAGATGGACTTAATCTTGTTTTTTGAGGCCTAATGATGGAAATTTCAACATAATGTCAACGTGTTGTCTGAACTGACAGCTGTTATCAGTTGCTGTTATAGAAAACATTTTTACCACACCGACTGTTTAGTAGAATTTTATCTCAATATAGAAGTACTTGCACTGTTGTCATTCCCCGGCGACCTTTGCTCCTCTGCAAAGTTTCAATCCTTGATTTCACCCTCTTCATTATGAGGAAAAAAAAGGAAAACTTCGCACAATAACTTACCCATGCCCTTTCCTGGGCCCATTGTCTGAGGAGAGTTCTGTTCCTTAACCTTTATGCAGTGATGTACGAGCTTAGAGGAGTGGCTGCAGGCCTGTGCATCCATAATGTCAGCGAGAAGTTGGGCATTGCAAAGGAGGAGTGGGGAGGCCATAAACAGGACTGTTATCTTTTTAATTGGCTTTAAATAATTAAAAACTCTTCTCTAACTTATCAGGTAGAAGCTCCTCTGATGTGAAAATTTGCTGGTTCTTTCTGCTTTATATTATTTAACGTTTAACATTTTTGGATTTTACTGATGGCTGGACAAAATTGGTCATTTGAAAATATCACCTGGACTTTTAAGTATTTTCTGATGTTTAATATACTGGGGGATTAATTTAAATAGAGTATTATGAAAATTAAAGTTAGTTTCTTGTAACTTTTTCAATATCAAATCAGCACAAAACCAGTGTGTTAGGATGACATGACACGACACTTGATATGTATAACAGTAAAAGTTTGATTTAATCTGAATATACAATTAAATGCCAGTTCAGCTCAGTACCACCAGATAGAAATTGTGTTGTACTCTTATCCTGATCGGTGTTTATTTTATTTCCTTGATCCCAATCAATCAATAAGGTAGTGTAAATAACAAAAACACCTCACTGTATGCTGTAAGGTAGCATTTGTTGCAGGACTGTTGAACTAGAATATGTTAGTTTTAGCTCAGTGTGCCTAATAAATTGGTATTTGGTGAGTGTAGTTTCACTGATATGGAGAATGGTTTATACCCTCATACATTACAAATTGCTCTGCCACAAGAGGAGTGAGCTCTTCATACTAACTCATGTGGGTCCATATTTACCAGATTCCCTGACTCCGCACAGTGTACAATATCCATAATGTCTGTTTTGTCATGAAGATGCATTAACAGATAGGAAAATACCCAACTACCAGGCAAGTATGCGACCACAGCCATAATACAAGCTTATCATTTGGAGCCAATTTCACACCATTCTGCCCCTAATTGAACAGTCTGTTTGTTACACTTCCATTTTCCCCCACTCCGCCCTCTCGGCGAGCCTGTGGGACAGGCCTGAGAAATGACACTCTCTGCGTCTCATTGAGCATCCTCGAGCTCAAACAAAGCTCACAGAGCTGCACATGAGAGCCACGCATGGTCGCCTTGACTCATTGCTTCTACTCTGTCTGCTTGTAAAGGAACACGGCTGACAAAAGCGGGGACATGAAAAAGGAGAGTTTGTCTGAGGTGGTTGGAAGAGAATGTTTTTACACTGGATGTCAAGACCATTTTACTAAATGCAGCTGTTGTGATAAAAAAAAAAAAAAAAAAACAGATCAACTATTATAACGGATAATGTGTAACCATCCACCCACTCTCTAACCTTTTATAAGTCTGACTAAAGGTCACTATTTCTATTTCATAAGAAAGACTGTTCCAGCTGTATGAATGCACAGACTGAGTGAGCCTGCGGTCACTGACCTCCTGTTTGTTCATTCTAATTAATATCCCTCTAATTGGGAGTGTTCATCCGCTTGAAATGGAAGAGGCGGGAAGTCACAAAACCCCTTAATTGGGCTACTGATTGACCAGTGCTAAATGAAGATGAGCAAAACGAGAGAGAAGTTGGAAAAAGCAGAGAGCACAGAAAGGCACGAAGGGAAACAGAAAGGCTGCTCCTGACGGGAACAGAACGACACTTTTATATATGTGTGAGATGTTGTTCCAATTAAAACCACTGAGGATCTGTCTTTTTTGTTTGCTTTTGTCTCTTCCCGTGTCTCCCTGCTTGTTAATTACTGTTGGAGTTTTAAAAAATCTGCTTCGAAAAACAAAGTGGCTGCTATTTTCTTTTGAATTTTTTTTTAATGTAAGATAAGCTTTTGTTGTCCGTGGAGAGGGGAGGGTGAGAGACACAAATGTACAAATGTTTGTTAAAACGTCCTCACTTACCCTGTAACTGAGAGGTGATGATGTGGATTATGATGATAATGGTGAGAGGGAGGGGACTGCTGCTGATGACGGGGACTCTGTTGTCAGATGGCCTTACGTCTTCGATCACGAGTTCAGCAAATTGTCTTTACATACTACTCTGACTCTAAACCGAAAGTCCTGCCAAAGTTTCTGTTTTTGAGGTGACACTGGAAAAGATTGAAAGAGAGAGAGAAATTATAAATCTGGCCAATTTAAAATTGAACTGTTGATTAGCCTGAATCAAAGTTCTTGCTCACAGGCAACAGATTATTTCTGGAAATTTCAGTATATTAGCCATAGACTGTATATAAAAATGGATGTAGTCTGTCTATCTGAAAAGCGATGAAAATGCAGGTGCCTGTAAGTGTAATACCACTAAGGACCACAGAGTGCAGGCTCCAAAACACCTCTGGTTACATAGACCTCCAACCAAAAGGCATCAACTTCTCATGAAATACAAAGTCAAATATTTTCCATTAGTCATACTGGTGTCAATCACTATACACTCATTTAGATCAGCGTTCTGGTGGTCCCTCTGAAAATAATTTCATTATAAATAGAGTTTTAGGCCTCAGATTAGTTTTTTTGGGGGGGGGGATGTCTGGTTTGATTGACAGGCCAGGGGTGTAGTCAGGTTGCCAGAAATAAGTGGGCAGGCATAGCATCCTGGGGTTGAAGCTAGAAATGACACTGGTGACATCAGTGAGAGTGAATCAAAGTTGTGGAAGCTAAAATCAAAACAAGGAGCTGAAAGACGCCACAAAGACCCAGAGAGCATGGAGGACAAGTAACCCCGTTCACACAGCGGTCGACATGTGATCCACTCTTTATAGCCAATACAGCATTGAGTGTGTTCATCATATTTTGTGAAATGCTGACATTTTGGGGATACAGGGTTTTCACAGGACAGGACACTTTGTAACATCTTAAAATGAAAGCATTTAAATTAAACAGTTCTTGGCATGTATGTAGGCACACAGCCAACAATATGTATTTATTATTGTGACACTGTGATGTAGCTAATAATTACAGTTGGTACAAATGTACCACTCATATCATTACAAATGTAAAAAAAAAAAAAAACAGTGGTAGCAGTCTATTTTAAGTCTGTTAGTAATACACCATCATTAATCTTTACCACCATCTGTTGACAGTGTGGAGACGGTGCCAATTATACAGAAGTCACAAAGGCTCATGTCACAATAACATGAAGAAGATAAAAACTAAACCTTATAAGATTTGCTGATTAATAAGCACAGCTTGGATGCTAATGTACAAGCAGAGATGTGTACTTCTACTGCTTTCTTATATGTGTCTATGTTCCCTGGTGACCTTAAGAAACTTGTCAACCTCCATCAGCCATCTTCCTGCTGCTCTGGATATCGCCAAAGACCGTTGCAACAACAGTAATCCTGTCAGCTTCTGAACTGCAACTTGTCCCCTTCCTCACTTCTTCCTTCCACATAGCCACCAACATTTTGACCTCAACCCTTTCCATTTCATTACCCACCTTCTCTCAGTCTTCCCAATCTCTGTTAACACCTCCCTCATCTTTGGCATCCCCCTCCCCTTGTTTCAGAGGCTGTCTGGTATATGATGAAGTGCACATATTGAGAGACTCTGGTTCCCATCTTCATTTCCCTTTATCTCCCCCGTTTGGAGTGTCATTGTTATTAATGCAGGCCTCGGGTTCACAAAAGGGAGAGAGACACATCAGCACAGGAGGAGAGAGAGAAGAAGAAGAACTAGAGAGCGATGGAGAGATGGCACATGGACTTCCAGCAACAGTAAATACACAAGTAGAAGTAGGAGAGAGGGAAGAGCTGTGTTGCGTCATGATTTATTACATGGGTTTTATTAGGCAGCAAACAAAAGATCAAGCAACCTTAAGGTGGGCCCTGGCGAATGATGGAAAATGCAAACAGTCGTAAGCATTCTTGGATACAATTAACCTTTTCCCTCTCCCATGGTTTCTCTCTGTCGTTTCCTGTCTCTCAGCCGGCTGCCTGGATGCTGCAGATTTAACTGACCTGGGCTGTCGGCAGCTGCTGGTCCCTGACACTTACTGGGCTGTAATCTTACAGTTTTTAAGTTTCTTTTGTTTGTTTATTTTCTTCCAATCCCTCTCTATCTCAGCGACTGGACTGGACAGTGTGAAGAGACCTGAGGGGTGTAGCCTACTACGAAGTAAGTTCAACATACCCAGGCTTTCTTTGAATGAGGTGGGTCGACAAAGCGGAAACCCTGTCAGAGATAATTGGTACTACGACGGTGGTCATCAGCTTTCTCTGTTGTAGAAACTCAGGCTTTCCGCTTCGGGCTCTGAGCGCATTCACGTAAAAGAGGAGGTGTTTGCAGTATTTGACCAATCACAAACATGGACAAGCATACTGACAACAGAGCGACATATTTTTTAAAACGAGGAGCAACTTAGAAATAAATATAAAAACATAATTCAAAGCGATAGGTAAGTTTACTGTCGTATCTTGTAAGTATAAGTGCAGTACTTTAGTGCATCAATAAGTCCCTGTGGTTGGATGATATCAGTAAAAAACACAATGATATTAATCTATATCTCTATATCTATAAAATCCCCGGGGAAAGTCACAGAGGTTTGTCGGTCTCTGAACTGCCTGCGCCCCGCAGAGGACCGTCTTACTTCATGCAGCGAGCTCCACTGGATCTTCTTCGATTTGGTGATGACATTTTTCAGAGTGAACTGAACACTTTTTATATGCGCTTAAATGCCAGTGCCAATGAAATTGTGTAAGTCTTCCTGTTTTTAAAACTTTTCATGTGTGCTTTAATTTTTTTCTTCTAGAAATAGAGAGTACATTTCTTTTCTCAAATTTTGGGTAAATAAGTAGATACAGTCAGAGAATCCCACAAGTTTAAAACGTATAGCTTTGCTGAGTACATGCACAGTTTATTAAATTTTAACTTAAGTTTGAACAAAATATTATTCCTCTTTTAATTATATAACAGTTATTTATTTGAATATTATGCAAGGAGTGAGTCTAGTCTTCTTTGTGGGGATGAGCCCACAGAATTATTTGCCTTTGCTCTAACATAAATTTCCATGTAATCTACAAAGTGGTCCAGTAATCTACTGAGACCTTGAGGTTTGAAAGGCAAGATGGAGTCGTCCACAGCATCCCGTCCTTCAGGGAGGCCAAGTAACAAGTTACAGGCCTTGTAATACATCAACCGAAGGAGTCACACGCCTGAACAAACAGTTACAGGATGAAAGAACCACAGGGCAGTAAACAGGCTGGAGGGCATGTACTGAACTGGTGCTCAGGTGGAAAAATTCCGACACTTTTTGTTTCATATATGCAACTCCTGTTGTTATATAGGCTGGTGCAAACCAGACCCCAATTTAAATCCGTGATTTTATGGGTTTAGCTACCCTCCATAGGGAATCGTTTGCAGTTGTTCCATCCTGCTTGGCATGGACCTCCTGTCTGAATGCTTAACACGTGGCAATTTTTTTTCCGGTCAACGACAATTAAAAAATATTAGCACCGCGCTCATCACTTTCACCAGCCGTCCAATCCCAGTGAAGAAGGGGCGGGACAAACGCAGTTAGCCACCGACACTGCTCGCTGATTGGTCTGCCCTTCAGAGTGGCTGTGCAAATGCTAATATGAGCCGAGTTACCAGACGTTATAACAGCGAAGAAAACTGAAGCTGTGAGCCACAGTCGGCGAAGCCAGGCTCGTTGTTATATACTGCACTACTTCATTAACTGATGTGAAGGTGACTAGATTTCTATTATTTACATGTAGGGAGAAGACTCCCTTCATTTAATTTCAGGAAGGTTTAGTGTACTTGTCATTTTATGTTGTGTGTGGCTTGGTTTATGGATGCTTATGATGGAGAGATACAGCTGAGTGGTTCTGGCAACGCTGTGAAAGTGATGATGACAGAACCAGAGAATTTGGGCAAGACTTTAAAGTCGACCAAATGTTGGAGTGTGTATCTAAACTCACAGGGACTGTTTGAGCGATGCTTTTGTCAGTCTGCTGGATGAGAGCATCTTACAACCAGCCTAAATACAGACAAATAGAGTCTCTCTACTTGTACACCCAAACAGTCATGTGAAAAAAATAACACCAGCCAAACGAAATTGGTGTCGTTTTCCACATATTTGAAACAGTGCCTACTGATAAATGTGATAATCCAAATATTAAAAACAACATCATTCTCATGAAAATATTTATCACGCATCCATAAAATTATAGAATCAGGGGTTCAAGGTTTGGTGACGCTATTTAAAACATCCAGTCTCATTTTTACCTCTATATATCTGGGGTCTCATGTTATCTTTGCTATTGAAGTGTGTGTTGTCATCAAGTATTCCACTTTTATCTGTAGTGACTGCTGCAAAGAGGATCAAATGTTTGTTAGTTTAAATGTAAAAAAAAAAAAAAGCCAACAATTCCCTTGGGTTGTATTTTTCACACAGTATTTGAGCTGAAAACATTAATAATACTGTAGTTACCATGTAAAGATACTGTGGCAAGCAAAGATCTTTTTAGAAATCAGCAATTGTCATAACATTATTTGATTGGTGATAGTATTTAAGGGTTTTAAAGAATCATTAACTGTAGTTCTTTATATAGAATATGTCCTTGTTTAACCCACAATTCAAAAGATCAGCCACTTTTCACTTAATTTAATAAAAAAAAAAAATAAAAAAAAACAATGGTCCTGAAGGAACATTTTACACAACATGCATTTAAACGTAGTATAACTATAACTGACAGTGTTTCCTGTATGTGAAAAATATAGCAAGTATTTCCTAAATGATTTGTAAACCTTAAATACAAGTTTATACTCTAGCAGTTACACGGCTCATAGTGCGTTCATAAGCAACTGTGAAGAGGGAACGTTCTGACCTCCGAGTGGGAGAAATCACCTGAATGATTATCAAACGGGGAACTTTCCACTAGTTAAGTTGGAGGATTTTAAGAGCTCAGAGAAGTAGGTCTGATGTCACTCGACATGACAACATTTGTGGTGAAAGGAAGATATATACTTGCTCAGCACAAAAATACGTCACTTCATGATTAATTTAGGTTACACTAGGTGGAGCATGGTGTTGTGCTGTTAAACAATACAAATTACTGTATTGACAGACAACAAGTGGTAACAGCCTTCCAACACAGCCATTACTTTGTTGCCATTAGTTTGCTTTTTTAGACGTAATCTGTTAAAAACTAAATGTAGAAATATAGTGTACAAATATTAATGACTCCATTTTGTCCGTGTCATGATGTACATCGGTGATGGGTATTCAGACAGCAGATTTCCTGTGGGCTGCCATGTTGCCTCTTTGGTGTTGTCATGTGAACGCTCTCAACTGGGAAGTTGGAGGTTACCAAATCTGAACTTTTCCGCTTCCCAGCTGCCTGAATGCACAATTTTGGTCGCGATGGCAACTTTTAATTTAAAAACTATTAATCCGGCATCTAATCAGGGGTGTGTTATCTGTGCTAACTGCTATGAGGAAAAAGTGAAGCTGTAACTGTTGTGTAAAACCTATAATACCCTGGGCACCATTTACTGTTATTGTGGATAATTAATGACACTGATGGAAACTGCACTTCAGACCTATTGATCAATGTCTGGAGGACATTATGAATTGCTGATGCACGTTAACAGAGAGCTATGAAATAAATCAGAGCAGAGAAAACAGGTATCTGTGGTGAAAATTTGTCCAGTTTGATGTTGAGCAGAAGGGTGCTTTTAGTAATTAAAGTCAATGCCAAAATATAACCAGTCAATTTGGAAGCAATTGGGATGGAAATATTCAAAATGTGTGTTATAGCAAAGCTGAAAGCGAAGCAATTTAGTGAACAGTCCAGCAGTCAGAGTTGTATTTTGTCAGCAAAAATGACTCCAACTTCCTCCACTTCTTTCCTTGAATTAACACATCAGTATGAGGCACAAAAGCCAGTAAAAACTGCCACAATCTGATAAAAGCCATACATTCGAGTCTCATATTAGTATGGCATCATACAATGGGAAAAATCATATATATATATATATATTTTTTTTTTAAGTAGTGCATAATATAAGGCAATAAGACTATTAAAATGTCTGTTATTCAGTAAAAGAGTGCTGGTCATGTCCTGTACATGATTTTTCATTGATCCAGGACCAGCCAGCCCTAAAATGCAGTCTGCTGAACTCCGTATTGCAGGAAGCCTGTGGGTTTACTGGGTTATTGATGGTCTTAAATGTCCTGCTGTGAGGCTCTTCTCTGCAAGCAGATGCTGAGGTAACCGCTAACTGGACGCTTAGATGAACATTTGTGTGAGGCAGCCTCTGAAGCACCGTGCTGATATCATAACACCACCTGTTCTCTCCAGATCCTGAAGCAGAGCGAATCTGTCTGTCACATACTCTCTCACCTCTCTGACTCACTCACACACCTACAGTCTTCCTGCAGCCCTCCAGTTCACTCTGTACTTTTAGATGTAATGTTCTTCTGTCCATCTCTGTGTGTGTGATACTCTCTTCTACACAAAAATAAGCAAATAAATGATGATTTTGGCTGGCGTGGAAGAGGGGCACAGGACATAATACCATCCATATCATTGTTTAATCTAGGTTTCTAACAAATGATTGCTGTGGTCTCTCCTCTGAAAGGGGCAAATGACAGTTTGTTGTCTGTACTGCTTCAATAATTGGTAGCTTCTGTCGTAACACTCAGAAAAAGATATGAAGGGAGAAAAATAGCAAACACAACCCTCTCTACATCCAAAACCATACACACCAAATGACAATATTGTAGGTATAACTTTTGGTGCCTTCACAAAATATTTACACAGATATTTGATAAATAATCATCAGAAATGTGTATATACAAATATATATATATATAATTACATCATTTCAAGCCGCCTTAAAAACCAGGAAAAGACAACACTTATGCTACATTGTGATGTCACTATATCAAAAATCTGAGACAATATCTACTTTCATATGACAATATTGATTTAATATCAATCTACTGCCCAGATTATATATATATATATATATTTATTTATTTATTTTTTAAGCAAAAGGAAGTTAAAATTGTTTAAATCGTACGTGTTTATCTAGCTACCCATCTGAACTATTGTTGCAACTAAACTGCTACTACAAACAAGTTAGTCGTCTGCTGGCATTTTTGGAGTGACAAAACAGCTTCAGGCGCAGTACCACCACCCTCTGGACTGAAGCAGTTCTGACCTTGATTTGCATGTAGTTTGGGAAAAGCAACACTATATTCCAATCAGATTTGCCATCTGGCCAAGGAAGGCACATTATCGTGTCCAGGAGTGAATCAAAATGCATTAAATCTCACAAGTTTCAGGACATGAACACACACGCCAATTGACCAAATATTTGCCCGAGCGGACAAAGCGATTTCCCATTTTTGCCTCATTCCCAGACAGTCACACTAAAACTATAACAGTATAACCTATAACTTTCTAGTTAAAAACTATAGCATCTGACTTTTTGCCTGCTGGTGTGTTGTCTAGCATATTATAGTAAATTAATTGTGAACCATCTGATGAAACAAAAGTGAGAATTATCAAGCAAAAAACAAATCTGGGAATTGTTTTCTTTTTGCTTGATAATTCTACCATTACAGTTATTTTAGAGGTAAATTAAGAAGGATCATCGAGATTGTACCAGCAGTTTTGTTTAAGTGGTGGCCTCATGCATGTAGTTAACACTCATGAACCATCTACGTCTTTTAGTTTTCATGTTACATGGGATGGTGTTTCAGAGCTTATTTAGATACATTAAGAGGTTCTTTGGGATGTAGCTTTTGATCACAAAATATCTTTGACCTCCCTTAAAAGTGTTTCTGTTCTTTTATTTTCAATATAGATGACAGACGATCATCATGTTAGTTCTTAGACGGCAGGCTAAACAATAGCCTCAGACGTTCTGCTGTGTAAAATAACACATTTAAGTCTAACATTGCTGATCTCTAGCCTCATGTTGAGCCCCACTCTTTGTCTTTTCTGGCTAATGTTTTTTTTTTTTTTTGTCATTTCACTTTAAAAGCTAAGTGATGGTTGTCAGATTTACACCACTTGTATCTAGTCATTATGCACAAAGGCCTCCGAACACAAAATGTGCACTTTTAGCATTTTAAGGCAAAACCGAAGTCAAAAATGACAAGAAATGGTAAAGTTTTATTGAATTATTTTAGTTTTTATTGAATTATCAATATTGTTGTGACATACAGAATAATATTACAGAGCACCACCCTTGTTCCTGCTGATATATTCAATTGCACTGCCAAACGTAGGCTTTTTTCCTTTGTTTACTCCAGTATGACACAATCTGTTACAATGTGAATTCACACAAAAGCTCTGCTATTTTGAAATGTGTGAGTTCCAAAGTATAAGTAGCATTGTATGTGCGTATTGCTCACTGCAGCATTAAAAAAACAAAAACAGGAATGGGCTGATTGCACGGCAGAACCTTTCACTACCAGATCTAATTTTTTGTAAAGAAAGTAACATACAAAATACTAATAACGTAGGGTGTTAGGTAAAGTATTGCAGGTAAACTGTAAGTGCATTTTAAACCCAACAGCCAGAGAGGGTGCAGGTGAGATGGTTTTTGTTTAAGAGTGAAAGATTATCTTCCCCTCACACATACAGTAGGTGTCTGCATATCTGTGCTTATTTGTGTCTCTGCGTGGATGCAGCAGCGACTTGTCAGCGACAGGGCGACAGATGTGTGTGTGTGTGTGTGTGTGTGTGTGTGTGTGTGTGTGTGTGTGTGTGTGTGTGTGTGTGTGTGTGTGTGTGTGTGTGTGTGTGTGTGTGTGTGTGTGTGTGTGTGTGTGTGTGTATTTGTGGTTAAAGCAGTGCAGTGAAGTGCTAGGTGACCTTTCGGGTGGTGTAGAGGTGGCATCACTGTGACAGTGTGACAGAGCGGGCCTAAGCCTTCCTGTAATGGATGAGCACTCTCAAGGTGAACACCTCTCCTTCCTCTCTTTTTCTCTTCCCCCTTCATCCCACGTGTCCTCTTTTCCACTGAAACTTGCAGCGTGTGGCCCATCTCCTCTTGGTTGTTTTTGACCCAGTGTGCATGAGAGATTTTTTTTTCCTGTTTCTTGCTATTCTGTTATGTTTTGTATTTTTACATTGTTTCTGTAGAGCGGCTGTATGTGTCATAACAATGACAATAGCAGGTATTATCTAAAACATCTGTTAACAGATCCCAGTAAAAAGTTTGATAAAATGAAGTGATTCGCCGTTTTGAAGAGAAAAGTCTTTAGTGTAATTGATAATGAATCAATCACACAAGCAGTTTAAATATCTCCTTATGTCCCACAGAGCTTAGCCTGTCAATTGAATTTCTGTAGTGTTCCAACAGTCTAGCTGACACTGCCCTTTCAAATAGGGGATATATGATAATGATGTTGAAAAGGCACACACTAATCCCTCAGAGGGTGGTGGTGAGGCTGGAGGTTTCAAGTGGGGCGGGGTGGGGGATGTACAATCTGTTCGTGTTATTGATCTAAGCTGAGGGGACACACATGGCAGGTCACCGCAACATACTTGCATGATATTGATGGGTGGGCAAGCAGCCGGCCACCCACATTTCTGAGAAATGGACCCTGCTGTTCGTCCTTTGGAACGAGCAGCCTGTGGGAGACGCTTCCAGCATGGAGACGAGAGCTGTGACAGTGGACAGTTTTAATAAAAACTCTGATGACCAACAGCAGGTCATAGATGCTAAAAAAAAAAAAAAAATCTCAGTAAACAGACAACTTCTAAGTTTCACCCTCTTGAGTGTGTCAAAGCTCATCTGAGTGAAAAATGTTTTGCTAAGATGTTTTAGTAATTCAAGTGTGTCAAATCTAGCTCAGTAAAATCTAAGTCAGTAGCAAATACGTCTAAAGCCAAATGTAATCAGTCAGTATCTGTGCTGATGTGGTGGATTAGATCAGCATAGTTTTAACATGGTATTGTTTGTGGTGTAAAAACTGTGTATGTACTCTGACATTTCTATTAAAAGTGGGGAAAAGTGGGGAAGAAACATGAATTACACTTTTTTAAATTTCATGTTCTGAATAGTGATGAAATGTGACATGATCTTTGTGTCCAACCTGGTATCAGATCAATGTTTATTAAATACCCGTAAATCGATGAGATGATACCGTGTCAGTGTCACGTTTTGCCTCGCTTTTGCGTGAAAGTAAGGTGTCTTAGATTTAAGCACCGAAAAACAATGTGAGTTAGGGTTCGGAAAAGATCAGGGTTTAGGTTAAAATGAGCTATATTAAGTAAGCTACATGTAATTTAATTAATGCACGTGACTTAAGTTAAATATGTTGCCCTATGGAAGTACTTTACTTATGTTACTCTAAATACAAATCCATGCTGCCTTTTGCTTTGAGATGGATTCAAACACCGCACTCCCAGGTAAAAGTCCAGTACTTGCTCCATCCAACCACCCCTGAACTCCTCCTTATACTGACTGTATCACTCTTTGTATTTTGTCTCAGGACCCCCTTCTTCGTTCTCAGTCAAAGAAGCATTTACTTTTTACACATAGGCATATGTCAAAACGTGACACTGACACGCTTTGACATGATACCAGGCTGCTGTGTCCTGTGTAGTAGTTGCAGTAAAGGAAATATAAACAGAGGTACATAGGATAGAAACTAAACATTCAATACAAAGTTTAAGGGAAAACAGCAATTGAGATTAAAATTGATAATTTGGTTTTGCTTAACCTCACCAAACTGACTGATCAGAATAAAGAACTACAGACCATATGAAACCTTCGTTTATTATTAACTGTATGTGAGAAATATCTGATCTTTAAGGTCATAAAAAATGTGTCTCTCCCAATCAACCATCAAGGGATTTCCTGGAGACCAGCTAAACACATTGAGCTCAGTCCACCTCTGTGATTCAGCACAAGGTGACCATCAACCAAGCTTTAGGTCACTTTCGCTCTGCAGCTACAACCCATCACTCAGAGCTAATTGAATATGCAGCAACTCTGCCTTAATTGTCTAACGTGTTACTGTAAACAAGTTTAACGAGATTAACATTTACACGCACTGATATGAGAAATTTGTTATACATATGTGCTCCGTAGTCATTCAGTTAATTGTCAGATCATTAAACGTTAATGACACGATTAGGGCAACGCTCTAGCTGGTTCAGCACAGCGCACAAGCCCTTGCCCTGAACTGGGAAACAGCAGAGCGATTCAAAGAAGATTGCATTTGTGACAAACACTATTCCCGACTCATCCATCATGCTTGCCAAACTTAGACATTCATTATAAAGTTTGCCGATGGATGCAGCCCGTTCTGCTCGGCCATTCATTTTTTAGACCCTCTCTCTCTTCAACCCTTCCTTCCTTCTCCATCTTTTTACCTCTCACTCTCTCTTTCGCATTCTCTGTGTGTGCAGAGTTTCTCTTGTTCCTTTTCTCCTCCTGTGGACTGAAAGATGCTGAGCAGCAGTGTAACAAAGGAGGCAGTGCATTAATTAAATACAGCAATTTGCTTTCCTCTCCTTTTTGTTGTGGGGACAGCGCTGCTAAGATTGATGAGGCACTGTCTGATAAAGAAGAAGCCCACTACATCTATATCTGAGTCTGATTGTGATGGAACACCCATTAAATGGCCAGTACATATTAAGACGTCAACTTTTATATTATAAACTGTGTTGGTCTGTTTTTTTTCTTTAATTATTATTATATATATTTTTTTATTCCATTTATGAATCTACTTTCCCTCTTTTGCATGCAAGCATATTTGTTTGCCAAACAGCAATTAGGCTAATACCGGCTTTGCAAGAGCCCGAGTGTTAAATGTTACTGGAGGAAAATAAAAAGGTCGGTGAACGAAGATGAGATGGAGAAACTAGAAAGCAAACTGCAACCTCAAGGACTAAAAAATTAAACCACTGCGCTGATGCCAAAAACTGCAGTTCCTTAAATGACCACTTGAGGTTGGCTCCATAGACCCCGTGTTAAAATGTCAAACTTTACAGCACAAATAAACATGAATACAGCCTGGTACCAAATAAGTTTTTGGTCTCGACAGCTTATTTCCTCAATCATGACACATGTGCAGGAGGTGTATATTACCGTACACACAGAGACAGTCCGTAATGATGGGTTAATAGCTGTAGGACTGTAACTCTGGCTGGTTGGGGATGCAGCTGTGATTCCAGTCTTCTTTATTGAATATTATTGTGAGTGAGGTTGTGCATGGATAAGTGTGTGCGGCATGTATAAGTGTGCGGTTCTACAAGAAAGCAGAAACAAAAAGAAAACACGAGCACACAGTGGTAATAATGCGATAGAAATAGTGGGCGGGGATATGGCCAACAACGGCTGATAACTTGGCATAACTTAACTTGAAGATAAACAGCAAACCATCCACTCAGAGTCATTACAGGGCAACATCATTGTTAGCTACAGATGCCTATCATTGCACAGCACTTTAGAAATAACCGTGGCCTTCCCAGACTCTGATTAACTAATGCTTAATAAGCGTTAGCATGTGGTTAGCGTTATCATTCGGCCAGTGGACTTCATGCTCATACGGCTCAATTCTTAACTAAACATACTTAACTCACAAACACACACTATTTATCAGACAGTCACAGTGAAACTCTGGAAACTGTGTCCCGCATATAAAACCTCTCTCTCACTCACCACTGCAGCAACAACCTCAACGACAACAAGCACATACATTACAGGCAGGCCAACAACAAGGGCTCAGATCGGCAGATTCTGTCAGTCCGTAAAATGACAAATAAAGTCCTTCGATACACTGTCCATGATGCTTGTTTCAGCAACCGGGCTTCCTTCAGGCGGCCCCACCTCCACGCACCACCTCTTTTCCCATTTTTGGATTAGTCGTAGTCAGACACTGCCAAGATGGTAAAAGCAACCCATACTGAACTTCAAATCCGCTCTTCAGGAAACCTACTGGTGATGTTACCAAGGCTTGGTCCTTTATTTTTTTATATTCAGTCTATGTTAAAAATTAGACAATAAAGATAGACTGTCAGAGTGCAAAGTTTCCATCTTTAAAAATGTAAACTGTCTGCCTATTTTGTTCATTGTACCTTGCAGTTTGGTACATTTTACAATGTCTGCTGCCTTGTGCAAATGTTATTCACATGTCTATCAACTTACATTTACTGTGAACATCTGCATGATGTCCATGCATTTTAGAAATCTCACAAACATACAGTAAAAAAAACATTTAATGAAGGTCTTCATCAGCCCAGTTCACATCAATTACAACATATTATCAAATGCTTCTAATGTGACATGAATTAAACAAGACATATCAAAAGATCTCATCTTTTAAATGTTCAAACCTGACCTTGTTGCAAAATGACCGAACTGTAAATCTGACTGTAATTGAAATAGACTAGTGTGAGGAAAAAGCAAGACAGAGCAGCACAACACTAAAAGAATGATGAAGAGCAGTGCAGTGTGTGATGTTTTCCCTTTGACTGTGGGCAAATCTGAAGTTCTCACATCACAGATGATAATGAAAATACATGTAATACCGGAGAAAAAATTCTATACAATTTCAGTATGGGGTCCTGGTCAGCAGTTACATTGGATTTTAGTGTAAAAAATGATATGTACTGATGGAAAAGGTTTCAGTAGTAATGCATATTAATGATATTAAGAAGTAAAATATGGTGAAAATAATTGAATAAATGAATTGGTTGCTCATGATCACAGTTGATTGATGACTTGCTGATTATTTGCATCTTTACCTCTTTTCCAGCATCTCAACAAGTCCATGATGTAACACTTTAGCTCAACCTCAGTTATCCGAGAGCTTCAGTGAATACCTACCGCTTTCTGAGCAGCACTGTGTCTTGCCCCTTTATTCCTTCATTATGTTTCTTTTCTGTCCCACTCTCACGTCTGGCCTTCACTTGAATCCACAGCCCCTTGCCCCTTCACTCTAATTGATAGGAGCAGAGTTAGTTAAGATGTCACCTGAACACATCTGCAGCCCTCTGACTTGCCAACAGCCCACCACTGACAGCCCACACCATGCCACACATGGACTTACCGATGGTTAAATTGGTGTTGCGGGGAGGTCAGGAGTGCCCTCTGGGAACATTTGACCCTTCCTGTCACACACTCGCCGGCTTGTACACAATTTCCACACTTCAGCTGGTAACGCCAAAGCTCCACAATCCATTTACTCCCACAGCAGCTCAATTAACACGTACATCCAGTAATGCAGGTACTACGAGCTTTCAAGTATGGACATAATTACACATGCACACACTATTCACTAGCAGCATGCATTGTGATTGGTAATTGCTTCCCTAGTTCTGACCCAGCTGTCACGATCAATCGGTGCAACCAGGTGATTAGACAAGACAAGCACCGAAAGCCATTGATTAGAAACATCCATTCCATCGGATATAGATTTATGAGCCCCTTCACTGCACAATGAGTCAACCCAATGGGATTTATTGTGTAAAGGTTACAAAAGGGTAGAGAATCTTCTCCTAAAGGATTTTCATTTCTAACAGGATAGAAATGACCTTTTCAAAAAACTTTGTCAGAACACTGAGGGATGCAGCAGCTGCAAAGCATGCATCTTTAAAATTCCACAGTAAGGATTCTCTTGTTTTGACTTGGATTGTCATATACATTTTGTCTTAAATGAAAATCCGGTAATTATTCCTTCTTCTAAAGACAAATGGTCTTAGAGTTGGCAGAGGATCCTTACTTATTTACCATTCAATGTGATGAACTTAGTAATGTATCATACTCTATATACGTGTTATAAGTGTTTTACTGCAATCACAATAATAATATTACATTTAAATAATAATTTTAATCAGAGTTAAGAGTAAATGTAAGATATCTTTGTAATACCCACGTACCATACATATAAATCTGACCTATAAGGAAACAATATCTTTTAAGCATTGCCAGTCCGCGAGTAATGCTTCTCAAATAATGTATAGCAGAATTAGGTGGGATCAATATCCCACATTGTTATTGCTGCATTGAGCAAATCAATGGACTGTAATAGAATTGCTTTTGTTATGTGTGTAGATGATACTGTAGCTGGAGGTTCATTTCAGTATGTGTGTGTGTGTGTGTGTGTGAGAGAGAGCTCCCATGTGTGTACAGTATGTACAGTAAATTGAACTGATTCCAAAGAAGCTGAGTGTAGAAATAATCTAATTGTATTACTTTTTCAATTGACAGAGGACAAATTCATAAAAAACAAATGCTAGTAAGATTTTTGTGTGCCTGGTCTGAAACTTGCTAGCTTCAGGATCTATCTAAAACATTTAACCAACGTTTTTTTCAGTAAGTGAGTAAATTTGCTCAGCATGTAACATTATGCAGGAAATGGAAAAAGATCAGGCAATGAGCAGTAGATTTGATCTTATAGTTCAATGTTCTCCCAATTCCTTTATAATGCAGTCCTAAATGATTTTTCCAGCAAAAACGTGTAATACACCTCCCGGCCCACTCGAGGATATCTTGTAAGTGTCATCTTTCACCTCGCCAGAAGGTCACGTGACAAAGTACAAAGAGTGACCAAAACTGTGTCTCAAATCGCTGACTTCCTTTAGTACACTCACGTGTTGTACACTTAAATGTTAGTACACCTACTTGCGCATCGCATTGATTTTTGACAGGCTACTGTTGTCCCTAATCACACATGGCTGTTGTGCACTAACTGGAAATGACGACTGCAGTATATGACTGCATCACTCAACAACATACCTTCCATTTTACTCAGAAATAAAAGCGTTTTTGTGGCCTCTGCTAAATGCAAACAATAAACATACTGAATGCGTGTTTCTGACGGCAGTATGGTGGTATTTCGTGAAAAATAAACACTTGTGGACGTGTACAACTTAGTATAGTACCATGTTCCGCAACAGCTGCGGCTTCCTTGGCAGTTAGAAAATACATGAGGTTGGTGGTCTCTCTCTGCTACGGAGCCATAATGGCAACCGTTAACATTGAAAAGTGTCCAGCTTTTCACACTCAATTTGTGGACTATTTTAAGTATACCATCCAAGTCCTCATATTGCATTGCATTTTTCTATACTTGACAGTGTGAACGCAATTATGCGCTCTAAATATAAGATGTAATTTAAGGCACAGTGCAGTTTCAGGAAGAGGAGAAGGTTGGTTGGAAGAAACAAACACTTTCACACTTTAATCCTGGAAAGTGAAGAATGAGTTTGTGAAAAAGGAAAAGTCGACATGCAGTAAATACATGGAAGTAAATTATTTACGTCACACATTAAACTTATGTAATGTACGTTAAGTAACTTACATAATGTACATAACATTACTTAAATAAAAATACTATTTCAACTCAGATCACGTGGGCTTTTGGCGCCTAAAACTAAAGGCCCTTACTTAGTTTTCACACCAAGGCGAGGCAAAATGGCGTGATATTGGATTGATTTTTCAGGCTCATTTACAGAGTTAATAATCTCAAGGTTAAAGAGGACGTGGAGCTGAGCACCTTCAACTTACACCTTACAAACAGGGCTCTTCCAAACGTGCCTCGTGTACGCTGGAGGGTGTCACTTGTGAAAAAACTTAAATGAGACATGAAGCATTAACCTTACTCCCAAGGACAATAGGGAAAATTAAGAAAATGGAGAGTAAAAAGAGTATTATATTCCATTTTATAGTTCTGAGGGAAGGGGAGGGAGTCTAATTTATCTTGAAGATACGTGTCCCAACAATATTTCTAAGAATAAAACCTGGCCAAAGGCCTGGCCTGTTGTGCCATAGTAAACAAAAAAAGCAAGACTTAGCATCTTCTCCCCTGCTGCTCACCTGGAGATCAGCAAAAGTGCATCTCTGGAAACTTGCTGTCAGGCAGAATGGATTGTACTAAATTTCCAATAAGGTGCTTAAGAGCGATCCCTAATCATGCCTTTAATTAGAATCCCTTGGTCATTAAGGGGAGATAATTCAGTGAAAAATACCTCTGCTCTCTGTGGGAGCAGCAAAGCGGCAGACGGACGAACGGTCTGTTCTGTACACAGGCCAATTCCTCTCCTTGGTGCAGAAAATGTCACACAGGTCTAACTACGCAGGTTAAAAATTAAGTTTCAGGCTTCTGCCTTTCACAAGACATTCAGCCAAAAATATAATTATATTGTCCGGTAGAATTGCTGAGCAAGGAGACTTTCACAGATTTGACCTTTAAATAAAGCTTTAACCTTCAACCTCTGGAAGTAACAGCAATTGCCCATGTGTCGAGCACGTCCGTGTGCACATACCCGATAGTAGTGTGTATAGAAGCAGTTTGTAGCCTTCTGCGTCCATCCTGGACTACAATCGAGTCTTAATGCCAACAGCAGGGTTAAACCCCGTTACGAGATTAACTGGCAATTTATTAGTGTCTGGGCAATGGTCCTTCTCGAACATAAAATGTGCACATGTGTGTGAAAGAAAATAAACTAGGTGGAAAGAAACTGACGACTGCTGGGTAGTGGGTTATTTTGGGTTCACCCCATTTTGGCATCAGCAGCTAGGTCAAGCACAGGATCCCCGAGCTTTCAGCCCAAACAGTGTTTGAAAAGATGTTCTTATTCAAGTTTTGTTGATTGTGGTTGCTCAAAAAAGGAAACAAATCTGGAGGTAGTTGGTTTAACAGTTCTCGGATAAATAAAAGAGACCAAACAGGTAAACGCTCTCTCTCAGTCCAACAGGAGCAAAGTTGACAACTTCAAGACGGTTACATATCAGCACTGAATACAGCGGTATTTCAAAATTAATTGATAAGCCCAGCCTATTATCAACCAGCCAAAAGAGAGATGGAAACTGATAATGTGAATCCTTCTTTATGAGCCTACAACATACCGCAACACCAGCCAAAAAAAAGTACTGCCAAGCATACTGAACATGCCATTTGGAAAACAGGAAAAAGTCCTTGATATGAGATGCATTTTTGTCCACACGACCCAAATACATGCTGTAAATGCTATTGGCATGGGAACAAAAGTAAAGTCAAAAATACTTCTTACGCTGCAACATATTTTAGTAACCTGTTGTGCCAACAGCTCAGGAAGTCAGGCAACTATAGGAATCAAAACGAATCCTGTAGCGGGAGTTCCTGCGTACAGCAGCACTCAAACATTTCCGACACTCTCTAAAAAAACTACTTTTAGAGCAGTGCATTTACTACTTCCAGTCTACCGGTCTAATGTTTGGAACAATTCGGTGATACTGTGTGATCCCTCTGGTATTTTTGTATCATGGATTTTCTCTATCACTCTTGTGTCACTCATTTTTTTTTCTGCTACATTGTATGTGTTCGTATTGTTTGTGAGCGTCTGAGATTCAATTTGAGCATTGTGTGTGCGTGTATGTGGATATATAGTGGCGTTTGGTTAATAATCTCCTGACCATTTCATTACAGTAATCACGGTTGGGATCGGCGGTGGTGGCAGGATGACTTAGAGCTCAAGGCCTCGCCTCATTAACTCTCTGTGACCAACGAGCGACACCCTCGCTACAAATTGGAATTGCCTGAGCACCCCGATTCTTCTCTTCTGCACTAACTCCAGTGAAAGTAAAGATTACATCCCTTCCCCTGTAATCTTCTCGCTGACAATCATACCTGACATCATGTCCCAAATAGCCTGACTCCCTTTCTGTCACTGTTATTTGTAGGATATGTGGAGGAGACACAGTACATCTCATTAACATCCACTCATCCACTTCATTAAAAGATGTCCTTTTCCAACTCTACTATGCTTGTTATAATCTGAAAAATAAATAACATGTCTATTAGACTGCATTATAAACTGACCCCTAATCCTGTTTCACACTGTTAACCCAAAATTCACTTTTATTTTCTCTCTACTTCTCCTCATTTTATTGTTTATTATTTCATCTTCTCAAATGTCAGGTGCTAATATATTCTCGTCTTTACCGTGAATGGTCTCCTTACTCCAATAACCTGGTGACAGCGAGTTACTTTGAAAAAATAAGGATGAAAACAAACGCTCAGTTTAAATCAAAAGATCCCTAAATACACTGGGTAGCTGCTGTAGGTTGGAAATGTGGCCTTCATTGGAATGTGTTTAAACTCATTAGGCATCACTAAGTCCCGCTCGCACATCTGAAGTGAAAAGCTTTTTTGAAGCTTGAATCATGTTTAATGGAAAGTCAGAGAGACGTGGAAGAGGAGGATAGGCTACAGTAAGAGCGTCTGTCTGATCAGTCACTGTAAATTAGTTTTCCTGGATATGAAGTAAGAGTGGACATGTACTCGGTGCTTGTGCACTGTGTATATTTACTTTCCATGTGGTTTCAAATGCAAACATTTGAAAATATACAAACAGGCTGCCCAAGGCCTAAATAATGACCTGCTGTCATTTCCATGCACTCCAAGTACCCCTCTTAATCAGCCCCCACCATGTACCATCATACAATTTAATTAGCTGCTCATCAATGTTATTTTTAAAATTAAATCACAGACATCCGACCAGACTCTGATCACATCCTTGTGTTAATTTTATTTTGCATAAGAGTCGATGAATGCTCCTTCACCAACATGCTGAAATAAACATATTGGTGTAAACTCACTCAGTGCTAAAATGAGAAAAGCAGAGAGGGGGGGGGGGAATCACTTTGTAAACTGCCCCTCTTTGTAAAAAGTGTATACAAAAAGGTCATATTTTATGAAAGTCACCATCACCAGGATGCATTCCTGGAAGCATACCATGGGATGTTAGCAGGGGGCCTCTTAACCACGACAGTTCAATGTTAAATCCTGGCTCTACGTCCCTCTGTTGGAGCTAAATAACCTCCGTACTTTCCTTGTGTGTTTGACACTAATGGGAACCACACTGTGCACCACTACTCAGTGCTCTGCCTGCGTGCACTCACTGATGCTCAACCCACTGATTGGGTTGGTGACTGAGGTCATCTTTTCTGTGCTGCCCACAAGTTGTGAAGCAAAACTTCAATAGCCCGCTGGGCTAATGCAATTAGTATCCAACAACCATATCACTTACACAAGGAATGAGTGGTGCCCATAGGGAGTGAGCGTAAACAATGAGGTCTTCCCGAAGAGGGGGATGAGAAAAAAAAAGGAGGAAGGGAGAGCGCGAAGGAGAGGTGAAATGTGTACTATCAACATTGGGTAGGATGTTATCTTACACGATTTTCGTCAGTTTTGATCTCACTATCGGGCTGCTCTATCTGATGGACACTCCACGGTTATGAAGTGTTCACACTGCCAGAGATTTGACACCAGTAAAAATGTGTGTTCCTGTCACACAAGCATAACAAGCAGATAAAGATCTTAGAAATCTTACCGTTTTCCTGTTTAAGGAGAAATTATATAATTTTTTGTTGCACAAATCACTGATCACTGCATGGTATCACTGGGGCTGGATTATGTATGTATGGTTGCATGGGATACCAAAAATAAAAACTGGTGCAAATTTAAAATTATCATGCAAATTATTGGTTACGTGCATGTTCCTACAGTGCTATTTTTCCAAAAAGTTCAGTGCATCTTATGTTGGTAAAGTATTTTTTTAATATGTAGATAAAGGTTATGTTTTATTACACATGGGAAGAGTGTGTTGTTTCTTTTTTATATCCAACAGTCCTTAACAGTGTGATCATTGTTGGTGCATTACACTCTTTTTAACTATTATATGACTTCTTTTTTTTTTAAATCCAAGGTTGTTTACGGGAACTGTGACCCAAAACTTTGGCAACCTCTGCTTTAACAGCAACAGTCAGGGTGTATATTGTCCCGTCTCTGTGGTTTGACCTTCACCCTGATCACAATCAGCACCTGATGTAATTAATGAGGTGATTAATTGCTGCATTGATCCCCTGATCAATCAAAAGGCTCTCGGGTGGAAATTGGAATCCTCAGCCAAGTGTAATTACTGGGAATATTAAGGGTTTAATTGGATCTTTGGGTCAATTTTGGTGAATTTTTTTTTCTAATTTGTAGTATGTGGGAAACGTTTTGGTACAAGCTTTTGGATTAAAAGTAATGGTACCAATAATTGCTTTTAGTTCAACATGACTCGACTGCACCTTCTAAGTCATGGCTTGGAAACTAAAATCCATAATTCTAATGCACAAAAAGCTCAACTCAGCTTTATTAAACCTTTCATGCTGCCAAGTAGAGCAGTCCCCGAAACATTCAGTGGGTTAAGCACTAAGTGTTGAATTTTTTTTTTTTTTTATAACAGTACTGGCACTGATATCTTGACTTTGATAGCGGTACCAGAATAAAACTCTAATATATACAACAAAATATAAATCCATTTTAAGAAAATACATATTATTGTGCAAATCTTCAGTTTTCATGCAGTTTGGAGGGGGAGAGTGTAGACCAGGTTGTCTCTGTGGCTACAATCAACAAATGTGCCCTAAATGCTTCAATAAATAGATGGTACAATTTACCCATGTTTAAGAAGCCTAAACTTACTGCAGCGCTTGCAACTCAGACTGATATGCGGCCAAAACTTTGTTTGAAAAGACTGAAATAAATGTAATGTAAAAGTCTACGTATGGTAAACGCAGTGGCTCACTGGTGCAGATGAGATTTACCCCTGTGTAAACAGTAAAAGTCGCGTGCTTTAAAACACAAACGTATTAATGTTGATGGAATGCAGGTATTGATATTTGGTACAAATGGCAAGGAATTTTGTTAACATTAGATAGGACCAAAGCATATTCGTTTGGTGTCATAAAAGTATCGAAGTTTGGTCTTCGTCAAAACAACCCTCAGTCAAATCTCAGTTTGTCCGTTCAATTACTCCACTTTTTAAAATTATTACATGCATGCGTGTGCACAAAGCACAGCAGTATAACAGCATAACCCACCAAAAATTATAAAAAGCAGAGTCTTGTCTTAAAACTGTTCAAAATCACATATAATGAAAAAAGGCATTCATGGATTATGGACTAGTTTGCACTCATTGGCGTATCTACTTTCGGTTGTATTTATGCCACCACAGCTTTGTCAAAAAAAACTTTCCAAAGAATTGAGAAATTCTTAATACTTAGATTAATGTCATTTCTATACCTAATCTTCAACTATTACATGGAAACATCGATGCCTGTCAGAATATACAAGTCAGAGTGAAGGAAACATTGTGAAGTATAAAGTGTGTGACAGTAAAACTTGGTAAACACAGGTAGTCAAAAGAAAGGGGAAGAAGGGAAAGAGAGAAAGTCTCTTGGAGAGTGCAGTGGAGGCTTGGAGCTGAAGAAGGTGACCCTGAGATACAGGCAGAGCTGTTCATTTAGGCAGGCAGGGAACAGAGCAGTGACAGCCAGCACCAGAGTAGTGCTGGACCCCTGGAGAGAGGTACTGCAGCAGATGGAATAAGAGAATTTAGATTAAACAATCCCACACCGCACAATGTCCCCATGTTGATGCTGTTCTCTGATTGGAGGTGATGTTGGATTGTGGAACCTGAAGGAAGAAAAGGATCGAAAAGAATCCTTACAATATGCATTTTTGTAATTGAATTTATGGTAATTGACAGCTGAAAACTACAATTTAAGCTTTTTGACGATTGATTAATCTCAAAATTAATGTATAATGCTCAATTATTAGTTTAGTCACAAAGAAATCTTGATAAAGGATAAGTTTTCCATTTGCTTGTCAATAAACATAAAAATCCTTTGAGCTGGCGTACTGTTGAGCCCAAACAATAATACATTTTTGGGGGCTTTACCAATATTACAAAGTACAAAAAAATTTTATATCAATATATCAAATACTTCTCATAAGGACATATAATGGCGGCAGGATATGTTACAGTTTAACAAATAACTTTATCGTCCAAAAAGACATAAGTGCATTGAAACGGGATCTACAGTAGGAATGTAATCATTAAAAATAAGTATAAATTGAAAAAAAACAAGCAGACGTAGAAAAAGTTCTAAATGAACTCATTGCATCTTTATGTGCAATACTTTGTTTCAAAAAAAAATTCATATCAGACAACATGCAAGTCGATACCAATATATCTGCGATAGGCCAATACCAGGCCATAAAACCAGCCAACCAATAAATCAGTCAGGCTCTAATAGGAAAAAAAACTGAAAGCCTCACAGAAAAAAGGAGCTGTGTCAGTAATGATAAAAACTATTATAAAATGACTAAATTACAGAATGTAAATATATTGAATAGTTATTTTGGAAAATAAATGACAATACTTTAAATCAAAGAGTATCAAAAATGGGATCTGATATCATGAAAACTCTACAGATCATAAATTTCAGGTAGAATACTCAAGATGTAAGTTATTTCAGATGTTTCGTGCATAAGTCATTCAAGTCTTACATTGGACAAAGAGAACATGTGAAATCCAGAGTAAGAAAAAAGAGTGAGATCAGAGTGTGGACAGGGTTGGCCAAACTCATCATTACTGGGTGCTGGACTTGTAATTTTTCCAACTTGGTCTCATTCTCCGTTTCAAGGACATACTGGCTGCTGAGAGTGTGATGGCTATGTGGCTACACCAGTGATGTTCCCTCCACTGGGGTTGTCCAGCCAGCTGCCTGAGGTATTATGTCTTCTGATTACCACCCAACCACACACACTGATAAGATCCCAGGTGAAACAGGACAGGGACCAAAGTGCCAGCACTCAGCGTGTGTGCCATTTGTAAACCATGATCACCATGATTGTGCAAACATGCACGTTTGTCTGGCAAATCAAACATCTGCACACATGAATGTATTAGTGAATACTGCCTAACGTCAGCACTTAACATCTGGGTGGTTGAAAAAAAGAGGGTCAATAGAAATATATCATCACTCAAAACAAAAGTCACAAATGTGCTCATAAAGTACACCCTTGTCCTACAGCAAATGAATACACAAACATGAACACTTTATTCTTGTCCAATGTATCAAAACCAATATATTTCAAATTTGCAAATTTCATATACTTTTGGAAAATCTTTATAAATGTCTATTTAGATGTATTTTATGTTTTTATGTATAAAATATGTTTTTCATATGCTTGATAAATATGATACATTAATCTACCTCCACTGTTTAAGACAAAGACACTTCAGATTGAGATTAGTGTTCTTCTTGAATCATTTTGAGAGAAATACACTTATAGCATTACTCTGGGTGTTCAAGTGTAGCTTCATTATAATTCAGTCTACAGTGAAAAACACCAACTTTATAAGAGACATAAAGACTTGTAGCTTCGCTGATGAGTTAGCTGTACATTGGAAGTGGGATGTTTCATATGTAGCCATACTGGTAGTACTGCTATTGTTGGGTTTGTTGCAACTACCCAGGCTGCTTTATTACCACCATCTTCACACCTCCTCTTCATGACAGAGCCATTTCTCAGCAAGACACTCTCTTCTAACTAATTCATTTTCCTGAAACAGAATTTATCTTTCATTACTCTGCACATACAGAAACACAATCAGACTTTTTTTTTTTCCCCAGTGAAAATCAGGAAAAGGGCTTTTGTTGCCAGAGAATGTCTTTTTTTCTCTCCCTCTGTACTTGTGAATGTAAACTGTCTGAATATATAATGCGGCACTGACGGATGCATTAATTTTCCTAGCCACTTGTCTACTTCAATATTATACTTTTATCTGAGAGTGCCCGCTCTTCTTTTCACTTGTTACAAATTTCATCTGGGAAAAAAAATGTAAATTGGCGAATGAGAATAATGATAAACAGATGTTTATCTCTCCCTTCAGCCTGATGTTGACACAAAATTTGTGTGTCTGTCATTAAAAGATATTCTGCTTTTTTCCCCAGGGGAACGTGTCCATGATAGCTGATCTGCCGCTGACGCTGTCACACATACATATACATTTGTGCACACTAACGCAGGTAGATGGATTTTAACCTCAATTGCCTGTAGCCATCTTTTATTCATCTTTCCCCCTCACCTTTCTCTCTTCTTTCCCCTCTTCTCACAACATATTTTCCTCAACCTTCCTCTCATCTCATGAACCTCCAGAGGGTTCCTCCTGATTCATTATGTCCTGTCAACATGTATCTCCTGGGGCTCCTGAAGCCCCTCAGTGTTGGAAACGTTTGCGTTCTTGACTCTATAACCAGAAGATCTACTTTAATTTTGGTGGGCATTTTCTCTATAACAGTAAGTGAGTTTCGGTTGGATAAATAATACATTTCAATTTCAAACCTTTCCCAGGTGTTAAAATCAAAGTACATCCAATTGCCTTCTCAAGGCCCTCTTACCAGCTGCTTCGTGAAAGTATATCATCAAGTTGCTACATGAATGGTGGCTGATTCAAAATTGCACCATTGCCTTTGCCAAGAATCATTTAAGCTGTGCTGAAGGTTCAAGGTAGCCAAACACTGACTGAAACCTGCAGTGCAATATCCGAATTTGATCCATTCAGTCTAATCAAATTCAGAGAGTCTAGAAGAGCTGCAAGACTGAATTATTTTACATGTGGTGCCTGGTGATGATAGGGTTAATCTGCACTGTGTGAACTCTTTTGGCAGGGCTTGAATGTAATAAATGTTGATTTACATGTGAAATTCCCTCACTAAAGGTTTAACTAAGACACTATGTTTTAAATCTGTCACACTTATGTACAGTACATACAGTGACAATTACAAATAAATACCTTACTCAGCTTTTTGTGGGGGGTTTTTTGGGTTTTTTTCTGGTCTGCTATTAGAATCTATTGATTTTGTCAAGCCAGCATCAGTCCATTGTGTCTCAATCTCTAGTTGGTATTCACACATCTTCTCTCGAGAGAAGAGAGAGAACACATCAAGTGTGATTTATCCCGTGTTGGACAGTCAGTCAGTAAACTATACATGCTGAAGAGGATCAGGAGGTTACCAAGGGGAAGGTCAGCACTGTATAAATACTGACAGGGCACTCAAAGACATGATTAGTGGGCTAACACTGGAAGATGTGATGATGGGTCTTGCAAAAAAAATAAAAACTGCGACCCACTCTGATCTGTTTTACATCTTTTTTGTAAACAGTATCTTCCCATAATTCTCTATTTCAGAAATGTAACAATAAGGCATTAATGGTTCTTTTAATCGGGCTAAATATTAACATATCATGACTGTAGAGGCTTTCTACATTGGCTGCCACATGTCACTTCATACTCAGGTGTTGTTAATGTGGTTTCCGTGACTTATGGGTTGTTGCAAAGCAATCGGGGACCAGGTTGTTAGGATCAGACTCCTATGATCTGACCTGAGACCTTCAACTGTCATGTTGGCAGTTAAGAAAAACTAATAATACAGTGGAGGTGTCAGTATTAATGTGGTCAATGCAGTTTGACAGATAATCATCACACTATATCTAACAGATAAATGTACTGTATTGTATGACTTTTGTAGGAGATACGGTACAATGACTATATGATGGGGTTAATTCAATTACCTTGAATGTGACATTTCTGTTAATCCATTCTATTATTATACTATCAGATATATCACATTTTTATCATATTTGTATTCATTCATTACATCAGTGTTCAGTAAAGGTCAGATAATTTTCCTTAAGGCTAACTAAAATGCAAAAAGTCTGGAAAGCTTGCGGGGCAGTTGTTTTGATTGGGTTTTGGGTATCAGCACTGCATATAAAGGCAGAAAAGATATAATATTGAGTAAAAAGGCAGTCGGCCACCCAGCAATGTTTTTCTAAAAGAGCTGCCAACATTTTTTTTCCAACCAAAAGTTGGGAACCCCTGCCACATAGCAGAGTTTACTCGTCTTGTTCCTCAGTTGAGAGAAAATTAACGGCTTTAAGTTGTTTCTAGCCTGGATAATTGTTTTGGGTTATTTTTTTCAAACCCCCACTCAAGTTTTTAAACTACCATTCAACATATTTATATCCTTTTTTTTTCTTTTTTTTTTTTAATAATCTTTAAAGTGGCATCTAAACTCTGATTTGTCTCCCTTTTCCCTCCCGGCCACCCACTGTGTCCTAGCAGTCCTGTGGATGTGAAGGTCAGCCTTTCTCTCCCCACTTACTACCCTGACTGATTGTGTTACCTCTGGGGAAAAAGCCCATCACAGCTGCTAGTGTGTGTGTGTGTGTGTGTGTGTGTGTGTGTGTGTGTGTGTGTGTGTGTGTGTGTGTGTGTGTGTGTGTGTGTGTGTGTGTGTGTGTGTGTGTGTGTGTGTGTGTGTGTGTGTGTGTGTGTGTGTGTGTGTGTGTGTGGATACAGTATGCATGAATGTACCTCTGTCACTTCAATACCTGTCATAATTAAACCTGGCAGTAGTTGATATGCCCGTAAAAAGATCAAACTTGAGACGGAAGGAGCTGTCTATCTGGATGTAACCATGTTCCAGGTCATATTTAGACACGCAAGCTCACAAATTTAATGTAAATTCATGAATGGGTGCTGATACACGTGTAACATATATCTTATATATAAGTTAGTAATGAATGAATGAGTGAGTAAATCAACAGGAACATTCAAAGCCAACCAAAATATTTGTTTTTGACATTAACCTTTGATGTGAATTATTTTTTATATATATATCATCCTTTTTTTAATTATTTTTTTCTGAACTGCAAAGTTTAGAGTTGAAAACTAAACATGTCAGTGCTCATCTGTCTTCTACCGGAGATGGAAGTTGTGTTAAGCATACATCCGAGTGGTCCTTGTCGTAAATGTTGCATGACCTTGCTTGGCTGAGACACACCTCTCTGTGATTCACCTTTCACTTTACCACAATCACATTCATGTAAAAAAAAAAAATCTAAATATCAAAGAGGCACAAGGTAAAAGGTAAAAGAAAGCAATTTCACAGTGTAATATAAGAAAGAAGGCTCCTGTTAATAAATTCATACACCGTGTTACATATCAGATTTAAAAAATCAGTTTCTCGCTTGTCATTGTCAGACTTGTTACGACTTTTAGCAGTTTAAATTTCACTTTGAGTAACATGCAATTATGTGTTTCCATACAGGATTTTGGTTGGATTTGGCAGACAGCATTGGGGAGGGGGGGCGGGAGATGCGGGTAACAATTATATATTTGTTTACCTAACCTTTCCAACATCCGTTTTGTAAAGCCAGGCGTAATTCTTCTCCGACATCAAAGATGAATCAAAGTCTGTTTTACTGTGCTCTGGGTTGGACTGCTAGACAAACTACTAAAATTAGCATCCTGGCTAATTTTAATAGATACATGTAGGATGCGTTTAAAAAAAAAAATGCTGATACTTTGCTCTGATTTTCAGCAGTTTGGGGTCGAGGTTTGTTCCTTGATAACCCTGCTGTTCTCCCCTGCGTGTCTGTGTGAGTGAAACACAGAGAGCTAACAGCAGAGCAGAGAAACAGGACAGAGATTAGAGCGACTTTCAGAGATAGAAAAACGCATTAGTGACTGTCACACTAAGCTGAAACCAAACGGGTGTAGTTAAGTAAATAAATAGTCGTTACTGGACGTAGCTCCGGTTTTATGAGTGCATGCGTATTTTGTTTCTTTCAGCACCAAGACAATGTTAGGGGAAACACTGCAGTGCTAATGTTGGCCTGTTATCACTAATCTTGGACTACTGAGGCTGAAGGGAAGTTAGTCATCAGCTTTCGAGCTATCCTGTATATCGCAATGGGGTCCATGAATGTTTGTACCAAAATCACTGTCACTCAAACAAACTGACCAACCCTCATTAATGTCTGCTCCTAAATCCTAACATTCATTTGTAGAATCTGAACGACAAGTAACTACTAAACTACTTCCACCAGGTTTTCTTTGACAGTTCATCTCAGAATCTGTTCATAGAGACCTGATATATTCTCTGGAGGGTATTTGTTGATCACTGGCACCATTCTGTCACTCAGATATACAAGTGATTTACCTGAAGACAAAGACTTGAAACAGTAAAGTCCGTGCCCATCAGTCTTTCAGTCTGTCACTCTTGTGTATCTTCAAAGACCCTTATCTACAACCACCACTTAAAATACTCAGATATCCAAATGAAAAAAAAAGCTTCGCGGATATGGATGCAACAATAAACAAAAATATAAACATTACAATTTTTGCTCTCGCGCTTCATGATCAGCATCTATGACAGCCATGTTTCATTTCCTGCCAATATCCAGCAACTTCACACAGCCATCGAAGAACAGTGGACCAGCATTTCACAGGCCATAATAAACAACCTGATCCACTCTATGTGAAGGATGTGTGTCGCAATGCATAGCCTCAGGCCATTGTTTTTAAGATAAAACTGCACATTTGTGAGCGGCCATTTATTTCGACCAGTCCAAGGCGCACCTGTGCAATAATCATTCTGCCTAATCAGCGTTTTCATGTGCCAGCAACAACAACGAACTTTGAAAGAAATAAACCTTTTGTGTGCAAAGAAAAACTCTTAGATCGTTTACTGCAACTCGTGAAAAATGGGAGCGAAAACAAACGTGTTTTAAGTGTATTTGAGAAAAAAGGTAGTACAGCTGTCTTGGAACAGTGAAGCTACCTGGATCTTCTCACAGTAAACATAAAAACTGCTTAAAAATGACTTTCATCAATATTTTGTCACAACTGTGAAAAAACCTGGACTAATGGTCAGTGCGACTCCATTTGAAATTGCAGCTGCAGAACTATACTGTGCATTTCTCAACTGGACCAGTAATCATTAGTGCTTTTCAGCTGTCTTAACTTTTCACTGGTTTGAAGGACTGTGCGTTTTGCAGATAGACGTCACGGCAGTTTTCCTGAACTTTTCTCCAGAGAGTGAAAACTGCTTACGTTCTATTGATTTCTCTTTTTCTTTACCCGCCTATTCCATTCTGCAGACTCTTCACTTTTTGCTGACATCTGTATGTCCTGCATTTCCCACCAGCAGATAACAGTTATCTGCACAATTATTTGTAGCGAAGTGATGATCAATACAGCTAATATAAAATGGTTTCAGATCAGGCAGGCTGAAATCCCAAAACACATTAACATAAGTGGGTTTGAATGCAGAAACCACTAGGATGACTATTAAATGAGATGGGAGGTGACAGACATGGAAATATATTCTGAGTGTGTGGCTGGTGGCATTACCAGGAGAGGAGAGGAGAGGAGAGGAGAGGAGAGGAGAGGAGAGGAGAGGAGAGGAGAGGAGAGGAGAGGAGAGGAGAGGAGAGGAGAGGAGAGAGAGGAGAGGAGAGAGAGAGGAGAGGAGAGGAGAGGAGAGGAGAGGAGAGGAGAGGAGAGGATGACAGTAACGTGTTATACTGGTACTATTCGGATTAAGAGAACATAAAGTTTAGTAACAGAACATAACAGAAAACTGTCAAACTTACACAGAAACATGAACATAAACATAATTCGGTGCTTCACAGACAGGCACACACGACATAATAGTAGTACTCAGCCATGCATATAACACATTGTACATGCATAAAGGTTATAAAGAGAGTCATTCCTGGACACACATCCAACAAAGCTGTGAGAAAACAACAATTAATATCAAACACCACTAAGGATGAAAAAGACATCAGCTGTTGCTGAAGCTTATATTTAGAGAAGGAAATGTTCAAATAAACTTAATTGTTTAATTCATCATCTGTAATCACTTTGGTAAACAAAGAATCGTTTTAGTCATTTTTAAAAAAATTGTGAAAAAAAAACCCCGCTACATTTTCTCCATTTTAAGCGTCTTCAGTGTTATGATTTGCTGCTTTTCTGTGTTTTATATCTAGATGTTTTATAAAATGGGTTAGTCTAAAAGAGTAAAACATTTGTCACCATGGACTTAAACAATTTTTCACTGCAGTTTTTTTTTTTTTTTTTTTTACCTTTCAGAAAAAAGAACATGATTATTCCAGTTCTACAGCGCCATCATCTAGTCTGTTCTCTGCACCTCCATCACCGTCTGGTTTGGATCGGCCGCCGAACAGGACAGGAACAGACTGCAACGGACAGTGAGCAAATCATCGGTGCCGACGTGCCCTCTATTCAGGACTTATACACATCCAGAGTCAGGAAACGGGCAGGTAGCATAACTGGTAGATTAATCGCTAATGAAAAATAATAATTAATGACTTGGTTAAGTTTTACTGAAAAATATTGTAATGTATCCTCAGGAAAAAGAATCATGATAGCAGTTAGCATTTCTGCTGTATGGGCTTCGATTTTTACAAAGCATGCTCCAATTTTTTTCTTTCAAGTATTTGAGCTCGTTTCCACTTTGCAGCATGTGTAGTCCCTCCAAAACACCAAATGGAGTGACTGGTAGGCGGCAACATTCTTACTGAGAGTGTGAGAGGGAGTGAGATGATGAAAAGGGAGTGACGGCGGGAGGGGTGGGGGGGGTGAGACAGAAATAGAGTTGTTTGTGAGTTTATTTTGAGCTCCATTACCCCTATTACAGATGAGTATCTACTCTCCACCCCATTCTAAATGCTGAGGATGCAGGTGGCCCACTGAGGAAAGCACCTATCAATCTCTCCCCGGCCATCTACCTATCTGTCTGCCCATTTATTCATCAGCTCATCTGATGACAATCCACCCGGTCCGTTCCACTATTCTTCTGCCTCTCCTCCATCTTTCAGATAATCAGTCCATCAACACATCCATCTGTGCACCCATCCAGCAATTCATCTACCCATCCATTTATCTCCCCATCATTCATCCATTTGTCTATCATCTATCCATCCATCCATCCTCTCGCAACGCGCGTACACACACACACACACACACACACACACACACACACACACACACACACACACACACACACACACACACACACACACACACACACACACACACACACACACACACACACACACACACACACACACACTAGTTTCCAGCAGCGCCATCAAGACTCCAGTTCAGCTGTTTAAAGTGCCTCACATGAACAACAGGCAGTCATGTCAGACTTTCAAACAGACAAATGCAAAACAGATGAGCTTTTCAATCAATAGTCAGGGAAAGCAGCAATCGCTTAAGTGACTCAATATTTCCCAGAAAATACCAAAAAACAATTTAAAACACTTGTAGAAAACAATGTAGGGGGATTTGGAGGCATTAGTGACACAGTGGATTATCATGAGAGTCTCTTGTCACTGCATTTAATTACAAGCTCACAGATATGTCCTGTAATTGAAATGGATTTGAGCTTGTGCTTTTCTCTTGTGCCACATCCATCAGGCCAGTGGTTAGATCGGCAGAGGGAGAAACACATTTGTACTAATTTCTCTCTAAGAGCTGATGAGAAAATGAATGCCATTGTCATGTCTGCACTAGGGCTGGGCGATATATCAAGACATTTCAGAGAAATACCCGTTTCTTTTAATATAGGCTATTTACTTCAGTTTTGCAGCGCTATATTTTCAATCAAGAAGGAAATCCTGCCTTTGTATTTTCTTTTGATTACACTGTGTTAATAAAAGTGTTTGTGACATTTCACATGTAGCTTTGACTTACAAATGAATATTCAACCCTCTTCTTAGAAAATATCTAGATATATATCGTATATCGCCACTCAGCCTAAATATATCGGGATATGACTTTTGGTCCATATCGCCCAGCACTAGTCTGCGCACCAAACACAAAGCTGCCATGAGCAATTAGTAAGCTTAGCTCAGCACAAAGAAGAAACAAGGGGAAACAGGCACTCTGGCCCTGTTCAAAGTTAATGAAATCCGCCTACCAGCAGAATGTCAAAAAATTAGGGATGGGTCATGATTTTCACATTTTCAAATAGTTGTAAAAAAAAAACTTAAAGAAAACCAAAAGGAGTCTGTCTTGGCCGTAACAACACCTACAAACTGTTTTTCAACCACCATTAAACCACAAAAACAGAAGAACACATTAGTACTCGGGCCCGGTGTGGGGCGCTGTGAGATTAAATGCTACGGTGCAAACAGGAGAAAGACGTAAAGACATCTTCAGTCACCAAAAAGTGCTGTGAAGAAACTTCTTCAAAAAAATAAACCAAAACAAATTTGCAGCGAAAACTCTGCCAGGTAAGACTAGCATATCGTAATATATCATGAAGAGCCAAGCACCAGGCAGACTGTCCATCCACAGATCTACAATCAATGGCCAGCTTTGCCATCAGACAAATTAGGTTTGATGTTACACGTGCAGAGAAAACAACGACGCTCAGCTCAAAGGTAAAGACATACTTATCAGATGTGTCAACGAAGAGGGTTTTTGAAGTTTGATCCCATTCGTTGAGCCCGAGTTTACAGTGAAAAGGTCTCTAGAAGGGGAGTTCTTTGAGTAACAATTGGATAGATTCCAGTGAATGTCAAACAGTATTTTTGCTGGAAATGTATATTGTATAAAATATCAGAAAGATCTTTTAATTAGCATTGCAATTTGGCTCTAGTGTAATTTTTCACGAGAAAATGCTCTTGTTGTTTATGTAGTATCTTTTCTACAAACCGATGACTCTTTCATTATTGGTTCTTAGTTTTCATTCTCAATTCTAATATGTCATTGTTTGATGTGGAAATGATCTTTGTGCATTCAGGCCATCAAGCCAATATGCCGAATGCCAATAACCCATATTTGTGTTTTTCAACAATAAAAGATAGTTGATTTCCTCTCCCTCCTCTCCCCCTCTCCTCCTTAATTAAAATCTGCTTTAAAAGATGCGTAAAATAGGTATACGCTGGTTTAAGCAGAGACTTTTTTTCTTTCTTTTTTTTAAAGATGACGGTCCCTCGAGGTGACGAGCAGTGCAGCCGTCTGCTGGTGTCTACACACTGTCAGCTGCTGCTCAGATCAACTGGATCACAGTAATTAGTCTGGTTGTTCTTAATTTGTACACCTTGTAATTTTAGCGGTGTATCAAACTTGGAAAATAAAGTAGATCTTGAAGTGATAACACAGCTTTAATATCAGTTTTGGAAAGTCTCCACGACTTTCGTTTGTCCTCACAGCTGAGGTCAGTAACAGACACAGTACACAGCAGGCACTTCACACAGACACAAGTTGTAGAAATGTTACAGTAACAAGCAAGTCTCGATCTGAGGAGTGACTGATAAAACTGCTGCTTTTGGAGAGACAACACGCTGTAAGATGCTGCTTCTCACTAAACCACTAACACGATTATTTCCTTCCTAAACGTCACATAACGAGAACTCTCTACTCCACAAATAAATAATGTTGCTGATTCTGTGCGTCATGTCATGTTTATGTTTCACTTAAAGGTCCCATATTCTTTTTTGATGATAACGCAGGTTTAGGTGCTCTTTACTCAGTTGACGGAGAAATGCGGCCTGCCCATATTCAGCAACTGTGCTGATTGGAAAAGCTGCGTGGACTTTCACGAGTTTGTGATGTCACAAACTCACACTCGCCATACGTTCATCCTCAGCATGGCCCGCTGTCCAATCTTTTTAAGTGGAAAAAAAACATTGTCATTCAGTTGTAGAGATAGCAAGCTACAAAACTGAAGAAAACCCTCTGGTTGGCCTGGGTGTGTTTTATTCTGCAAAGGGTCAGCCAATCAGAAGAGAGGGTCACTGACCTCTTAAAGACATGGACATAAAACAGCCTGTTCTTGGTAAAAGTCCTGAGAAGCATTAGAGAAGCGATGTAAAGCTATATTGAGATGGTTTTGGTATTTAAAACCACAATAATATCTTATGGATAACAAGACTGCAATTAAAACACTGGAAAAGTGTAAAATAAGTATGTATTATGTGTTCAGTTATAGCATCCACTGTGTTTATGTTGTGTGTTATTTGGAGGTTTGGCTTTTATTAGTCTTTGTATAATTTGTTTCATAATTAATAATAATAGATTTTTTAAAAAAATAATTAAAAAAACCACTGGTTACAAAAAAAATCTGTTGTTTTGAGAAAATGTATTCAAATTGGTGATGGAAGAAAAAGAGGTGAAGGAAACTTCGAGTGAAAAGACCTTCACCTGTTTTGTAAAGCACTGCATTAAGCTGTGGCTCTGGATTACAACACCCCGGGCGTCATAAAAACAGAATATCAGATATTTGCAAGGTTTGCCATTTTAGACAATTAACGAATTATTGACTTCTTATTGATTCGTCCTCTGTTCTTTCGGTGGACCATCAGCAATTGTCTGCAAAGGCAAAGCTCCCAGACAATATTAGGAAGAGGGGAGACAAATGCAGAGGGAAGAGCTTAGCTGCACATGTCATTCTCTGACATCCCTCCAGGCCAACCATTAGCAAGCAAGAGGCAATCACCTTTTCATCAACGTTCACCGCACGGCCTCTCCCCCTCTCTCTTTTATTCATGTCTTCTTTCTTTTTAGTTGTTTTTTCAGCTTCATTTCTCATTTTCATTCTGTTATCATCACTGTTCTCCCTCTGAGCGCTTTTCTCCTTTCTTTGGTAGACTCTGGTGGTGGATACATCCATTCATCAGCCTCAGTATACGCTGATGAATGTTGATTTGAGTGAAGAATACAAACCCAGTGAGAAAGATTTTGTTTGTATGTGTGGCTACGTCAGTTGTGTGTGTGTTTAAGTGTTTGTTGATGTTCGTGTCAAATAAAGTCAACCAAAATAAAAACCCTTTAGTTTTCGCTCATTTATTGAGTTAAAGTAAAAGGTCTAAGACATCTTCTATACACACGGAAGGCTTATTTCTCTCAAATTTTGTTCATTAATTTGTTCTAAATCTGTGTTAGTGAGCACTTCACCTTTGCCAAGATAATCCATCCACCTGACATATGTGGCACATCAAGATGCTGATTAAACAGCATGATTGTTGCACAGGTGTGCCTTGGACTGGTCACAAAAAAAGGCCAATCTAAAATGTGCACTTTCATCACCAACACAATGCCACAGATGCCACAAGAGATGTGCACTTGGCTTGCAGGAATGGTCACCAGAGCTGTTGCCCGGAAACTGAATGTTTCACTACCATAAGCCATCTCAAAATTAGTTTCTGAGAATTTGGCAGGACATCCAACCCGTCTCACAACAGCAGACCACGAGTGACCACGCCACCCCAGAACCGCCGCATCCGGCTGCTTCACCTACCAGATCGTCTGAGACCGGCACCCAGACAGCTGATAAAACAGTGGGTTTCCACAACCGAAGAATTTCTGCAGACTGTCAGGAACCATCTCTGGGGAAGCTCATCTGAGTGGTCATCGTCAAGCGGTTTACTAATATGAACACTGTAAACGGAGTTACCCGTGGTGGCGGTTGAGTTCGGGTATGGCCACACATAAGCTACAGACAACGAAAACGAGGGCATTTCATTGATGGTGATGTGAATGCACAGCGATATCGGGCCGAGATCCCGAGATCCCGAGGCCCGTTGTCGTGCCGTTCCTCCGCCGCCATCATGTTGCAGCGTGATAGTGCACGGCCACGTGTTGCGAGGATCTGCGCAGAATTCCTTGAAGACGAAAACATCCCGGCTCTTGCGTGGCACAGATGTTTGGGACGCTCTGAATCAGCGGTATATGACAGCATGTTCCGTTTCCTGACAATATTCAGCAAATTTGCACAGCCTTTGAAGATGTGTGGACCAGCATTCACAGGCCACAATCAACAACCTGATCAACTCTATGCGAAGAAGATGCATCGCACTGCGCGAGGCAAATGGTGGTCACACCAGACACTGACTGGTTTTACTGCCCTCCACCCTCCCCCCAAGAAAAACATGCATATCTGACTGCAGCCAGATGTGTAATTATGCCTAATACTGTTGCATTGTAAAACTTCACATTAAAGAGCAGCCTTATATTGTGACCAGTCGATGACACACCTGCAATAATCGTGCAGTTCAATCAGCGTCTCGATGTGCCACATCTGTCAGGTGGCTGGATTAACTTCGCAAAGGTGAAATGCTCACTCACATGGATTTTAACAAATTTGTGAACATTTGAGAGAAATAAACATTTTGTACGTACAATTTAAAAAAAAAAAAAATTATGTTTTACTTCAACTTGTAAGAAACGAGATTGAAAACAAAAGTATTGCATTTACAGTTTTGTTGCATGTACATGGAGCCACCTCCATGACCAGGGTGACCTGCTACACTCAGATGTCAGCGGAGGAGACCATGGGGTCCAGCAGCGCTGTTGTTATGGGATAATGGGGGATGTATCACTCGTTTCTCTTATTACAGGTCTCCATCGCTGTCTTTCTCTCCCACATAAAATACACCTGTATCCTCTCCCTTCTCTCCCTTCGCTCTCTCTCTCTCTCTCCCTGAAAGGCTTCACTCACCAGCTTATCGGCTTAAACCAGCTCTGACAGGGCTGGCCCCGCTCACACACACCTTGTCTCGGGGGCACACCACATTATGAAACAATTACTCCCTTAATTGACAGTTAATTAATCTAAAGTCAATTTGACCTTGCAGACTAACCTTGAGACTGAGATTCGGAGTAGTCCGAGGTGAAGGGCTGATGGTGGGATGGAGGGAGAGGAAGAAGAAGCAGGGAAGGATGAAGGGAAATGATGGACTATATCGCTCCACCAGCAGAGATCACTGGCTCTATCTTCTTGTCAGAGTGAAGATAGACTGTGCTGGTGTAGGAGATGTTTCTGCGGATGTGTTGTGGCCTGTTTGTGTGCTCAACATTACACCTTATCAGGCAATTACTAGCTTCTTCTGCTGAGTTGATCATTTAGGTGTTAATTACACCTCTCATCTGAAAACTTATCAAAGACATCTTGGCTACAGTTTCTGTGTGTGTGTGTGTGTGTGTGTGTGTGTGTGTGTGTGTGTGTGTGTGTGTGTGTGTGTGTGTGTGTGTGTGTGTGTGTGTGTGTGTGTGTGTGTGTGTGTGTGTGTGTGTGTGTGTGTGTGTGTGTGTGTGTGTGCCCGTTTGCGTGGATGTATGCATGTTCTGATGTTTTTATCACTGAAAGTTAAATTACCAGAAAACGTTCTTATTCAGTTTCCTTTTTTCTTTTTTTTTTTCATTTATTTGAGGATCTAAGGTTCCAGGTTAATATGTTTGGAATCTTAGACCTACTGTAGGCAGGTTAAGATCCATTATAAACAAACAGTTCATAATGAAATACAGTACATTAGATACATATTGTTTTGGTTCACACCACATCAGTGGTGTTGATTCAGTTATATGGGCATTTCAAATTCTGTTGGTGGTGTTACTGTCACAATAGACTGTCAAATGTACCCTATTTCCATAGATGAGAGGGATCAATATTTGTACCTTTTCTCAACAGAATGAAATCCAAAACCCCCACAAAATCCAAACAAAAACTATCATAAAGGTGAGTCAGTATCAGCACCGTCAAAAATGATAAGCTTCACATAGATTGGATTGTATGCACAACTACCCGACTTAACTATATCTTACAAAATAAACGTGTAACTCAGTCAATATTACTTTAATTTACCCCGTGATGTATTTTATTGGTTAAATCGTGGTACTGTATAGGCAGAGTAAATGCTCTTGAAATACCTAAAAACATACTGCTTTTGGCCAACACAGATATGAATATGATAAAACAATAACTAGCTCTGGTTAAATCGAGTCAAGTAATATGACGATAAACATCATAAGACAAGTGATTTTACTATTCTTTTCATCTCTTCTGTCTATCTAGCTTGTTTAAGGCCATTGCAGGCAATGCTGCCAATAGCAAACTAGACTGTCTAAAAGCAAGGGTCTCCAACTCAGTTCAGATGGACTTACTTGGGTGGGCTGCCCAGGTATACTGACTGACTGAGACACAGAGTTCAGAGGACAGAAACTGTGTTCTGCGACATGCCTGCAAAACGCAGCAGAGACTCTCAAACGGAGCTGGAAAGAAACGGGCGCTTATAAATTAGGTAAATAACATAAATACAAAAATGTTTGGCAGGACCACAAACATGAAGAAACGCATACAGAAAAAAATACACGCACGTGCTGTTAAATTTAAGCTGTTGTGTTTCTAAATGTGTGTTGACCATCAATTTGTTATTGTTCGCATATGAGAAGCATATTCAACTGATTTGGCTGGAGCTCAGCTATGTGAATAAATGTTACTAAACATGAGCGTCCCTTTCATTTTGTCAAAGTAGCTCTCAGGGGGAAAAAAGGTTGATATTCGATTCACCGGATTTTTGGATATATGACTTCAATTGGAAAGTAGTTTATTCACTGAGAATAAGAAAAAGACATTCCCTATCTGGTTGTTCTATTCTATAAAATGTTCCCTTACAATATTCAAATATTGTGACATAAATTAACATAAGCTGGTAAGGGAATAGATGCTGCTGAATAAATTGTAATCACACGTGACTGCATCAAGTTGTCTGTGTCCATATCAAATATTTTAGCATAATACTGCGTTTAATGCACATCATGTCGGGCATTTCCACAACCACAACAGCAAGAGTTCACCCTGCTTCACCGAGCTTTACATCATCACAGCTGTCATATTAAAAGTTCAACTTCTTGCCACGCAACCAAACAGCAGTCAACACTCATCAAAATAATATCAGAGCCGATCTCAACACGAGGACCCCCATTTATGTTCAGCCCCTTTTTCTTCACAAATGCCTACACATTTTCTGTATCAAAGTCTGCGGCAGGCTGGATAAATTTGTCTCCACTTTGTGTTGCTCGACAAGACAGAGCTCCGACTTCATGGCCGACTGAATTTGTGTGATTAAAGAGACGACAAGCAAAACCATCTGCTTGTCACATCCATCTGTCATCGCCCAGCGTTCGCCACCAGCCGCACATCACTCAAAAACAACAGCAAGTCGGGGAGAGAAAGAGGGAAAAGGGGGGGAGGGCATACTCTACGATGCCTCAGACAGAGACAGAAAGAGAGTCGGAGGGTGTGAGTGAAAGTAAATGAGGGAAAGAGGGTGAAAAGACAGAGCGCCGGGGTGATGGAGGGAGGGGTAAATACAGCGAGAGAGAGAGAGAGAGAGAGAGGAAGAGACAGATGGAGACTTTCTACTGTTTTCTGCTGCCCGTCTATGAGCCAACCTGTGGATGTTGCCCTGTTGTGCCCACAGATGTCAAACGGGAAGTGCCCTGCCGGCTCCCACCAGCCCGAGATCGAATATCACCAGAGCCCCTCTTCCCCTTCTTATCATCCTCCCCTCTTCCCTGCTGTGTTTCTACAAAAACATTGAACGCAAGTAGGTTGCTTACTCTGGTTCATTACACCGAACGTGGGCACTTCAGTTCATTTTGAGTCAATCCCATAGACACGGGTTGAAAATGGCCCTGAACAAATGCATTAGTTAAGCCTGTTGGAATACTACAAATACTTTCGCAAATAAATTGACATATTTAACGGGTATAAATGGGCTTGAGACTACAAGGGGCAATCAAAAACTCCCGTTCCTGTTGCGCACCAATGGAGCACAGTGTAACCTTGAGTACGTATTCCAGCCCAAGGCTATGTCACTTGGGCAACATCAGCACCGGAGACGCACACCTTTTTATGAGCACAGGTACGTCCACATTTCCAATTTCACCATTTACCTGAAACTACAGCAAAGACCACACATCAAAGGAAGTGGTGGGGAGCTACGATTGTGTTGTTGCAAAAAGTTTGTGCGTCTTCTTGCACTCTGAGTGGGCGTGTCGTCGTGCCACTGCACCACAGTTCAGGTCGTTTGCACCGAGGACTTTCCCTCAGATGCCTGAGGACATCGCAGTGAAACCCAGCGTTCACAGTCTGACCCTGCGGGACAAATGAATGCGAATTTCAAAGAAAACCCACCTGGACACGCTCCTGACCCGATGGGCCTTCTTTGGTCTTGCAGTCACCTTACACCCTTCTTGAAACACAAATGTCACTACAAACCCCTTGGCACTTGGCACACCGGTATAATGCAGTAGATTTTCCGAAGCATTTTAAGGCCGATTTCCCGAGTTTGACACTAAATGTGATGCGCGCTTTCGCTCAGGTTCATGGTGAAATCGCAAATGCACACGTGGTTAAAAGAGTGCTTGTTTAAGTGACATAACTTGGGAGTTCTTACTCACAAAGGTTATATCTTCGCCCTGCAACGTGCACGTCGAGGTACTGTGCACTGTTTACACACAACAGTAACAATGTCAGAACTATTTGATCCACCCTTGTGTAAGTCACATAATGTAACATCATAGACTTTGATGTTTTTATGATGTTTGTTCTCGATAAGAAGAATAATGCCAAAGATAGGAAGACCAACATTAAAATGACTGTACACTTTTTAACAAGCCGAGTCAAGACTTTATGAATGAAGGTTAATGCCAAAGTTGTTCGAATATTTGAAAGGCTTTGAATGTCTTATTTCACTTTGTCCCTTCTTTTCATGTTTTCTTTTCCTTTGCTCACCTTTTCTCGGTTTCACTCATCCTCTCCGTCCTCTCTTCCCTCCCTCCTTACACCTCAACAATGTCCTCACATCCTCAGATAAAAACACAGTCAGCAAAGGGGCCTTTGGGAGTTTGTGGGAAGACCAATCCTCATCTTTCATCTTCCCCATCCCGGCCCTGTTCTCCCTCTCTCTCTCTCTCTCTCTCTCTCTCTCCCCGCCTCATCCCCTGTCTCTCTCCCCGCCTCATCCCCTGTATCCTCTCCTCCTCCTCCTTCTCCTTCTCCTCCTCCTCCTCCTCCTCCTCCTCCTCCTCTTTCTCCCCCAGCCACTTTCTCTCCATCTTTCTCTCCCACCGACTATCTCCGGGATTATCGATTTAGCGTAGGCTGTGATTGAGTCTCACTGGGTGTAATGCGGGCCCTAAGGTGTCTTCTGAATGGAGAGCATCATGAGTTATGGACTAACTATAGTCACTCTTCCACAACACCTGAATCACCGGCAGACATGGTATTATCCACACTCAAACACACATACACACACAAAAACTGCTTTCTCCAATGCAAAAAGAACACACACATGGATCATACAATAGTCGGTGAGACGCACACGGATGCTCTTTGTAGATAAAAAAACAACTTAATTTCAACAAAGGTATAACTGAAAGGTGTCATTTTATAACCTCTGGTTCTTTCACTTCTGCTCATTTAAATCCAGCAGTGACCTCAGACCTTTTGTTTTCTCCATTTTCTTTGCAATGCCCTCAAACTTACAACACAATCCCGCATGCTTGTCTAATTATTACATCCACGATTCAACAGCGTGAACGACAACAGAAGTGTGTGAAGTACAAATAAATCGAAAAGACAACAGACTCCCAATAAAGCCAATGGTTAAAAGAAAAAAAAAAAAATCAAAGTTTCACTCCCCATTAAAACAGAAGAAGACGCAGCAAGTGTCGGTGCTGAACCATCTTAGAATGAAATCCTGTCAGCCTTCAGTCACTTGGTTGAAGATCCGGTTTCTCTCAAAGCTCAGCAGCAGCTTTTCATGCGTGAGGCATCGGCTCGCCCACGATCGCTGAGAATCATCTTCAGTGATAAACACACAGGTGGTAAGTAACTTCCTACAAGTATATCTAGTAAAGAACTGTGCTGAAGGACAAGCTTTCCCTTTAGTACTGTCCTTTTTGTGCTACTTTATACTTCTACTCTTCAACACTTCACAGGGACACATTGTGCATTTTTCTCTCTACGTAACTTCAGTCACAGCTGACATTTCAGACCAAAGTTTCCCAAAACCCTGCAGTTTATCAGAAAAATGTCCCACTGTTAGACTTTAAAGTTCTCAACACCAACAACCGCATTTAACAGCTGTTTCAACTAAACCACAAACAATTAAAAAAAAAAAAAAAAAAAAAGTAACATATCTGTAATAGAGATATGAAAACATACATTATATAATAATATTATCCCAGGGGAGGGCGCATCATGAATACTTCGAGACTTAGCGCTTTATACTTTGCTTGAGTATTTCTAACACTACTTAAAACGTCTACTTCATTACATGTCAGAGGTAACTGTTTTACATTTTAGTCCACTACAGTTACCTTTACAATTACAGCTAGTTACTTTGAAGATTAAGATTTTACATGCATATTACATGAAATATGACACATGAATTAGTTTAAGTAGTTAAAACCAGCTCGTCCTTCACCCACTGTTAAATGTCTTTATTTATTGTTAATTGGAAATGTTGGTCTTCAGTACACAACATCTAAGATATATCTGTCCATCCTGAAAGAAGGATCCTCCCACAGTTCCTAAACCTGACATCTCTTCCTCTTTTTTAGCCATTGAAGGGTTTTCTTGAGGTGGAGTTTTTCCTTCGAGGGTGTAAGGGCAGGGGAGGGTCTATACTACGCAGACTGTAAAGTCCCTTGTGGCAAATTTCTGAAATTGCTACACTGGACTATATAAAATTGACGAGACTTAACACGTCAGTATTAATTATTCAATAGGAAGATATATTTAGCAAAATAATCACAGGCACCATTGTTCTGAATAGAGAGTACATTTAGGTCAAATGTGCTGGTAACCCTATTTTTTTTTACTTTTACCCATGTAGGATTTTGAATTCAAAACACTGGGCTGTTTCTACTTCCACAGAAAGGAAGGATATGCACACCTCTTCTCAACTGGGGAACAAGTAAAGGCATCAAACTCAGTGAATGCAGTAGAGGTGAAAACCGGCTACAGCTGACTGAGCAGGATTTGCCTCCCTTCAAATTTCCGGGACGAGATTACTGGAAAATGTTCCTTTGGTATTTCTGCGGTTCAATGTCTGAGTGCCACATAAACAGTAATCGCTGTGGAAACAGAACTTATGGTCAATTACCGCACATCCTGCTTTGAAGTACCACAGAGCCGGTGATGCACTGTGCATTCCAATACCCATACTACCATACTGTTTAGTAAGCCAGAAAAAGATTTAATATGCCCCAATACATAGTATGTGAAATGTGGTTTGCCAAAAGCACCAGGATGCCCTACGACATCCGGTCTTTTTTTTTTTTTTTTTTGCAGTATCCAGGCCAGCATGCTTCTCTGGCTGTTGTCCTGTGCAGTGGAACACTTATCACAACAACTGAGCAGCCGAGAGACTCGGTGCCGCTAATGCTCCACTCGATTGCAATTCGCAAAAGGAAAAGACGAAGAAGAGGCATTAAAAAGAAGCGTCCAAATCGCATCCTTTTCCTTTTTCCTTTAAATTTTGAGTTACGGATCGCGACAGATATAACCAAGAGGGTCAAAGTTCAAGGTGCATTTTTATGACAAATTACTATGTCCCAATTAGGTGCACATTACATGCAACAGTACATACTTTGTAATGGTAGCCGCAGTACATACTAAAATAAAAAATAAAAAATATGTAATTTGTAACGCAGCTATGATCTCTCAGTCTTTGAGTAACACAGGAACACCCCAAAATAGTACACAGTATAGTTAAGGAATGAACCACAGCAACATGGTAGAAGCACGTACCAGCTGTCATGTACCAAGGCGGCTGTGGCACATTCCTGCGGTTTATGTCCCAAAATATCAAACTTCCTGAGAAAATCAGAAAAGCATCACAGGACAATAAAACGTACACCGAGAAATTTATGCAGGAATTTGGTGTCAGTACCTCAGAACCTGCAACAAAGCTTCAGGATTTTAAAACCGGCTGTAAAGCACCACAGAAAACTGCGATAAAGTACTGTAAAGCACCACAGGGCCTGTCTACAATCCTGTAGTTCCGGTTCTCGGTCACTTGTAAAACCTCCTGGATTATCTTTTATGAATAGGGTTATTTCATCATCATCAGCATAATATATGCAGAAATCAATTTGAGTTCTTATATAATGCTTTCACTGTTGTTGTTTTTTCTTTTAAAATACAGTGCTTAGTTTTCACCAGGTTACGTGTCATGCCTTATGCTAGACTGTTTTGTTTTTTTTAAATAATATGAAATGACAACAATTTTGGGAGCACTTAAACTGTAACGAGAGGTAGAAGAAGTATTTAAATTATTTACAGAAGTAAAAGTACTATTATTGCAATGTGAAAATACACAATAAACACAACAGCTTTGGTCCTCTGATTTAGGCAATAGTCTATATCAGATTTAATAATCTGATGATGTAATCTAATGATGATTAATACAGAAGCATTCTTGTGTAAGCAGCATGTTGGAGCTAGTTTGAACTGCTTCATATCCATTTTATAAACAGGGACAACAGATAAAAGTGAGGCTTCATGAGATGATCACTGGGAGAGAAAAGAAGAAAAACAAAGTTCTGATGCACAAATCATTTTTCAGTTTTGGGGTTTTTCTACTGATCTTTAACTTTTGATGCGATGTTGGCTCATCTGAAATTTTTCTGAAATGAACCCATGTAATTAATTAGCAGTAGGTGCAGTAAAAACCGAATTGTAGTGAAAACTGAAATTCCAAAATTCAAAGCGAGTTTAAGAGGTAGCAGAAATTGAAGAAAAAAAAACAAACAGTGACAATAATACATTTGTAATGACGTGAACATTCAATCACAACACTTTGCATAAAGAAAATGGCTGCAAATTTGCCCAAATGCACCTGATGTCAGTGCTAGTATATAAACTAATGACCTGGTCTTGTTCTGGTGAAATCAATAACCGGCGCCTGAATTAGCAGGATTGATTCTGGGGGTCATTTTGACCTGACTCCGTCACGTAAAAACTTCCAGGGACACTACAAATATTATCAATGATAAGTTGGGACCCTGTGATAGGTGTGCATAATTAATTAAAAGGCAAATATTTTAGCATAAGTCAGTCGTATTCGCTGTTGTTTCCAAATGCATGTTTGCCTTTATCCGTGCATTAACCCCCCCTCCCTCACCACCACCACCTCCTCCAGCAAACTACACCTGCCCCAAAAGCAAGATGCTCATTGTGATTCGCGAATCCTATAAGGATTGGCCCCAGAGTCGGCCTCTGCTTAGCAAATAAATAATGGTAATGATGATGATCCCTCATCTTGTCACTGGGGCTCTCCCCCGGGGGCCTCGCAGTGCAGGTGGAGGGAGCCTCTCCTGGCCTAATTGGTTTCAACCCTGCAGTCTTCTCTCCAGCCTTTTCTCTTTCCTCTCCTCCCTCTCTATAGGCCTCAGGACTCACTCGGTAAACTTGTCTTTCACTTTACGTGTGTGTGTGTGTGTGTGTGTGTGTGTGTGTGTGTGTGTGTGTGTGTGTGTGTGTGTGTGTGTGTGTGTGTGTGTGTGTGATCAACATCTTTCATTTATTCTTGCACAAGCCTGAAATCACATGTATAAACCAGCCCTTTCTGTCTTTTTTGTCCCTTGCTCCCTCTCCTCACTCAGATGGATGGACAACAGTTGAAACTCACAAAAACACACACTGACATACTGTACTGTGGTAACAGGCTGCCAATATCCACTGTCTTCCCCTGTGGTGTCTGTGTGGTGCCCAGTGCCTACAACATGTTGAATTGTTTAATGGTGCCGGCCAGGAAACTGCTTTTGTCTCTATACCTGTCCGTGTCCAGTCCATAACTCTGACCTCTGCCTATAGTGAGCCTATATCTCCAGCCATCACCTACCTCATTACATTTCCACTTTAAAAAAAGACACCGATTTGTGTCTCACATGGATTGCGAAGTCATTTTGAATGCACGAGAAATGGAGATTAATAATGGTACAAATCAGATTAGGTAATTGAATTTTGGCGCCTCAGTGAAAAATGGAAAGAAATAAAAGGCGTGTTATTCTGCAACAGTTATTAAAAGAATCATGTCAGGGTTTTAATCTAACGCATCAGAGGTTCTGTTAGGAAATATGAGATTTGATACACATTCCTGATATTTCACACACACACACACACACACACACCTATGTCATAAAAACAGAGACAGACAGACAGAGAGCAATAGACTAAAAAAAAAAAAAAAAAAACGTTCTAAAAATAAACGCGGTCCCTAAAATTTGTGAGGCCCAAAATGTTGTTTTGTTGCTTTGAGGTCTAGGAAAAGAAATAGCATTAGCATTGGCCTATGGAAGAGTCTTTCTGAAACATTTCTCTAAAAATCAATACCTTCTCGCCTAGGCAAAGAGGATCTCTAATATAGTTTTATGTTATTATTTTTCCTCACACATTGCCACATTTCTCAGCGGCTGGCGGAGGGAAGATGGATTTTCTCTTCGACTGGATGGTAAATGTGATTCTGAGTGTGCTGGTTCAATGAGATGATGCAGAGCCTGCACTCTTAAAAAGGGATGCTTCACTTTCTGCACATCCATGAGTGCAGTTTGACACCTCACCGAATTATATTACTTTTTAACGCTGCATAATGCTGTTTCAACGTGTTGCAAATGACACATCACACGTTCAAGGAGGCTTCCATGATTGGTGGAAAGTAACAAGCTGTGCGTGGCCTGAAACTGCACCCTTGAGTGTGATTCTTAACACCTAAGAGAAATTTAGAAGAGACAGTTAATTGAAATCTAAACTTTAATCTAATCCTTGCACAGTTAATAAAATGTCTGTATTTGATTAAATGGGTGTAAAAGCACTCAATTACTTTGGAAAAATGGGATTTATTATGATGTTTAGAGAACAGTTGCAGCATGGTTATTTCATACCATCAGTTTATTGACATGAAAGATTATAGATTTCTTTCCTCCAACAAGGTTGGTACTCTGTATGTTTGCCTGCGCAGAGCTATGCTGCACATCAGCTTCACAGCTGCTGAGTGTGAAGACGGTTCAGTGAGAAGGTCAGCACGATTTTCTCCTTATCCAGTACAACAGTGACCTCTGTTGGGTAAAATCATCATTACATGGTAACTGATGGAATTCGGTATGCGATGTTTACTGTTTAAATACATTGGTGGGACACGCGGAAATACTGCTTTTAATCATCCATGATATCTGTTTTTTTATTGCACTACTTTATTCGCATGTTGTTGGTTTAGAAGCGATGGAAACGCTGTTTATCTGTCCCATGTAGCAGTGTATTTCTGTGTAAATCATTAGCTGAAAATCTTTTCAAGCACTTGGTATTTGAAAGTAAAAAGCTTAAATCTTCGAATGGCCAATCATTTTTCCAGTAAAGTTCAGTTTCACTTTCAATGCCTCAATTTAAGGAGCTCTTTTTCCTCATTTGGGTAAAATAACATCTTCAAAAATATGGTATTAAAAAAAAGAAGAAGCTTTTCTTTCAAACATAATCTGCATAAAACTTTGACAATGCTAAAAGTTATGTGGATAAAACAATTTCACCTCCAGCTCCAGCTCCTTTTCTTCTCTATCTCTTGACAGGTTTTCATCAGCCGAGTGAATTTTCTGTGGAAACGTGCAATTCTAAACTTCCAAACTGTTCCCGAGCTCAACAATTAACTGTCAGGCTCAACTTTTATGTGCCAGAGGTGGCATTTAAAGTTTGAACTTTTACAGTATGCTTCCATTGCAACAGCGCAAACTCAATAATCCGCAGATGAGGACCATGCAACAAAGTTTAAAGCCCCAAACAAGCCAATGAGTTGACCTTATTGATTTTAATTTCAGCAATAAATATATCTCAAAGATTTGTTTGGGGCTACAGCAGAGTTATATGCAGCTGAACTGTACGTTTGTAAATAAAGATTATTTTGAATTGAACAGATTCATTGCCACAGCTTCATGCTGTCAACCCCTCCTTGACCTCTCACTCGCATGTACTGTGTATACAAACACACACTTACACACAAATATATAAAATCGTCCAGCCACACAAATCCACAAATATTATGGCAGCCCTCCTCCATCCTGCCTGTCTGGAGTGGCAGGGTCAGGAGGTCGAGGATGACAACATGGCAGCTGCTGCGGTATCTTCCTCACAGCGACTCGGGCCAGAGCAGCATGAAGCAGAGGCCGTTTTCCAGGAGGAAGTGACCCGTGTCTGAAGGGGTGCTCTGTAGTCCAATCAGAGGACTGCTGAAGCCTGGCAGCGCTACCTGCTCGGGCCTTGCTGCTCCTTTCCTCTGACAGACAACAGAGGAAGAAGGAGGCGTGACTGCAGGCGCCTCAGCATCTGCGTCTGAACTCCAGTGAGGGAGAGGAAGCCAGACAAAACGGAGAGGCAGTGAATGAGAGAATCCATCGGATCCATATAAACACATGGTGAAAGAGCACAAAAATAAGGATTTCTTTTCTTAAAAATGATGAGAAGGCAGGACAGGTGGTGGATATGTCTAGAAGAGGAAGCCAAAATGAACTTTGTCTGTCTGGGTGTCATGTTATTCAGGCCTGTGGTCACCTCTGGAATGTCTCTTCAGACCCACAGATGCCATTCCCTGCATTCCTGATCACTGAGCTGACCCTTTACATAGCAAACCGTCCCCACGGTGTTTCCTCTGGCTTACAGAGTAAGCACTCTACTCTGCACTCAAGAGTAGAAAATAGCTCTGCATCCTTTTGAAGATGTGGAAATACCTCGGCCTCATTTGAATCCCTCATTTGTTCCCCAACATGTGAGGGAGTCAGAATGCATTCTTACCTTCACTAAGAATTACACTGATAACAAAGTGATAATTCTGCACCTTTTCAGAGATTCACTGACAATAATGTTCATCTCCATCACGAGTGTTATATGGGCAACTTGGGGAAAGAGGCAGTCATGTAGCAGCAGGATGGATGGATGGATTTTAATATTATTAAATCTGTTAAAAATGACTGCTGAGGTACCATCATACCTCTCCTGGAAGTCCTCAGTGACACCAAGTAAAACAACAAAATACACAGAAATGCTGTTTTCAAAATGTAACTTTACTCACAAATTTATGCTGCAATATGCTGTAGTTCAACAGTTACAACGCAGCAAAATAATGAGTGAAGGGAAACTTACTAAACAGATCCCCTACAGGAAGTCCTGTGGTATTAATAAAGCAGTAAAAAACTAACTCTGACTACATCAGGAATACAAAATGTGTTTTTATAATACAATTAGTAAACTGTGTGTGTTCAGTGATGTAGGAACAGAAAATCTGCATCTGTTCATTTCACATACGTAATACTCTGTTCGCCAAATTTTAGGGGGGAAATTTTATATTTTTATTCATTTTTTTTATGCGAATCAGCAGACCATGAGCACATTCATCAACGAATTATATCCTACACGCAGATTTTGTAAAGTGATATAGCAGTTTGCAAAGAAACAGAGGAAAAGTGCCCGGTATGTGTGTTTAAATCAAAATTGTTTAAATCAAAATACTTGTGAAGTGTTGTTGCTGCTTTGGACCCAGAACAAGAATGTCAGTCACAGCACAGAAAGGAGGCCAAAGGTTTGTCGAACCAGCTCCTGCTCCTCCTCAGATCTCCTGCAGCAGGTTGGTTGGGAAGAAGCCGAGCTTCCGTCCTGTACTGACCTTCAGGTGGCCGTTCACCTCCTCACCCTTCTTCACCACAACAAACAATCTTTTACATGGACATTTCTTAAATGTCGAGTAAGTGTAGTTAATCATTTCCCTGACGGGTTCCAGCACAGAAGTGTGTGGTTTTGTGTTTGTGTTATATATGATTTTTCAAAAAAAGAGACATCCACTGAGAGGAGAAATGAACATGCAATTTTATATTTGACTGCGTGCAGGGACACATTCATAAAAGTAAAACAAGTCTTAATAGCAGGCGAGAATAGAAAATGTGCATGTAAAACAACTGTCATATTTGAGCAAACAGTAAAGAAAATTCAACCCGCCCTCAGATATGAAACATCGTGTCTCTCCATAGTAAACTCAAAGTCAGGCAGAGCAACTACTGAACTGAAAGTAAAGTGTGCTCCCGCCACCCTCTTAGTAACTCCACGATACTTGTGGAGTGTGGTCCATTAGCTTTTGCATTTCCCCCCTTCAAACAGATCATGACGAATATTTGACCCACAGATTTAAGTGTCCAGCTGGTGAGATCTGAGACATCATAGGAACTTTTTCACAGTCTCAGACACCTCAAATCTGCAGAAAACTGACGGAGAAAATGCAAAAACACATTCTTTTTCAACTTTGAACTTTTAAATCTTAATTTGCAGATTTGTTAAAAGCCCTTAAGTGTCAAACTTAAACATTTACATTTCTCGGTGGTGACATAACAATGAAACAGCAATGCAGGCTGCTAAATAGTTATTATTTCTTTACGAGGAAATAGAATTTAGAGTTAGACTTCAGGATGACTTATAGTGAGGGTTAAATGTAAACAGGTGAGGGGTTAAACTGGGCTGAAGGTCAGTGAATGTTAATCATTAGTCTCTTCCTGTCAACATGAAACAGGCTTGTGTGAGTTTCTATGTTCATGTCTAATCATGGCGTTTATAGCCATCATGTCAGCCCCTATGATGACTACATTTACTTGAATAACTTCTCCATGTTCATTGAACTGAATGGTAAAAGATGAACGTGTTGTGGATTTATAGCAGTTTAACATGTGTTTTGAAACTTTGACCTCAATTAGCCAGTGTGTGTGTGCAGCAGACTAATTAAGACTTTAATAAAGCAAACAGACATTTAGAGATTTGATTTAGCAGACAATGCTTCAGGCTGGTAGATATGCAGTGTGTGTGTGTGTGTGTGTGTGTGTGTGTGTGTGTGTGTGTGTGTGTGTGTGTGTGTGTGTGTGTGTGTGTGTGTGTGTGTGTGTGTGTGTGTGTGTGTGTGTGTGTGTGTGTGTGTGTGTGTGTGTGCGTGTGTGTGTGCGTGTGTGTGTGCGTGTGTTTGTGCTCCTGTGCGTAGGCTCAACTGTCCTTACAGCTATAGAAAGATACATACAAATATTTCAAGTTCTCAGTTCTGTATTCCCGTGTGTTGGGCTTTAGGTTCGAGCAGACTGAGACTGCGTGTAAATATAGTGGAGTGATTTATAGTTTGGTTATATAATGATGTATCTGCGTATGGGAGACTGTGTACCTGTGTGTCTGTGTGCGTCTGTGTTAACCTGGTCTTTCTTCGGAGTGATTTGTCCCATCCCTCTGTTGCCAACGAAGGAGCGAGTCACCTTGCAGAGCCCCTCGCCTGCTCGCACTCGGATGATGTAGTTGGCAGGGATGAACCCCGTTCTCTCTCCGATTTTCCCCTGGTGGAATAAAAAAAAAAAAAACTTTGACAGTGAGGCAACGCAGCTTCAGGGCCTAATTTAGTTTACTTACACGGCTCAATTTAAATGCGGATGTGTTGTCCACCTTTGCTTTGAAACCTGAGAGGCTGACAAATATAGCTGGATGGATGATGAAGTGGAGACCAGTCATTATGGAAAACAGTTCGTCTGGCACGTTTTCAGAGAAACACAAAGTTGAACTACATCTCAAACTGGGGAGCGTTCAGAAAATAATACATTGTTTCCTAAAACCCGCATCTTCTCTTGAAGCAGCCTGTGGTTATAAGGAGGCGTGATTTAATAGCTACATGCTCTATTTACAACCTGATCTTTGAGGATAGTTTGTGAGAATTGCATCAACTTTTCCAAAGCCTCAACCTTTAACCACTGTCAAAAGTGGAAAACAACAGAACAGCTCTTCCACTTCCAAGCTGCAGCACTTAGTTTCAAAGCTAAAATTTGCCTAACAGCTCTATAGATATTGAAAACAAACCTCATAAGCAGCCAACTTAGTAGTTACAGCAGTTGGACAGTTTTTTTTTTCCCCCCCCAGCACATAAAACCAGCCTAATTGTTCTGGCTCAAAAAAAGATCATCATCTAATGGCAAAAATCCCAGACCTTGATAATGACCAAAATCGAATTAATTGATCCTCAAGCCATCTGGCTGTCTCTCCGTAAAATTTCATACCTTTTGGAGAGCAGACAAGGTGGAAAACATCACCTTGATCATGAACACATTGAAATATGTTGTGTTGGCAGTATTAAAAACAGAAACATGTGGGACTCACCCTCCACCATCCCTCATTGGAGTCATCTATCACTGTGATGTCACCAGCACTTAGGAACAAACAAGATACGAGTATTTCAGCAATATTCAGATATGAAATGATGATAAAAAAAAAATTAAAAAAACCACAGCCAGGAGGAAAGAGAAAGTCGTTAAGAGAAACATCGAGGGAAAGAGAAGAGGCTCACCGAACGTCCAGATCATCCTTCTCTGTGGCCTTGAAGCGATAGAGAGCCAGATAATAGTGAGCCTGACTGAACACACCGATCTTCCCCAGCTGAGGCTTTTTACTCTGAAAACAGACACACACACACACACACACACAAACTCAGCACTGACCTCAGAGTCAGCATCCTTCATAAAAGATTATTCATTCAACATTATTACAACTGATGAGCCTGTCCTCCAAAAAAAAAAAAAAAAAACTCCACGTGTTTTTTGTGCGAGCAGCTTGTTACGACTCAAAGCTGTTTTAAAGTGAAACAAACTCTCGTGGTCGTATGAATAACAACAAGCTAGTGTCCTGGAGAAGTTCAGATGACGTCGGTATAATGCGAGTTTTTACTCATTTGTCGGAAGGCGGGTTGGGTGGATGGATTTAGGCATTTACTGTTGCCCTGACAATAAAGGTTGCATAACTTTAAGGAAGTAATAACCTTAACAAATAACACGGTGTAAGTAATCATTTTAACCTAAACCATCCCCCCCCCCCCCAAACCATGTGTTTGTGCCTAAAACTAACCAGGGGCGCTAATTTAGGAAACATTTCTTTATTGGCTCGTGTTTGAGAGGAACAACCAACCTAAACGGTGCTATAAGTTGGAGGATTCATTAGCACTACTGTAATTCTCTGCATTATTATCAGTTGTCGTGACATCATTCTTCAGATTTTCAGACCTTGTCGTCGGCAGGAGCTTTGTCTCCTCCTGTGTTTGCTAGTTCACAACACAACAACAACAAAAAAAAGACACGCAAAGAGACAAGTATTCATTCGACGTGAAAATTACAGCTTCATTTTTTTTTGCATCTTTTTCATCATACTTAATAATCTGATTACATTTCTGTAGTTAATAAACAGTAAATAGAGACAGCTAACAGTGACGGATACAAGTAAGGTGACATAAACAATGGTCAGGACCAGACTTAAACTTGATGCCTTGTTATTGTGCGTCTGTTTTCTCACCTCCTTCCCCTCCTTTATCCTCCTGCTTGGGCTGGGACTCGTCTTCCTCCATCATCATCATCATCATCATCATCATCTTAGGAACAACAATACATTTATATTTCCCTTACTGAGACTTTAAGGTTAGTAAAAAAACAATGTCCAGAAATAATAAATATATATATATTAAAAGATAAAATGATACTAACGCTAACAACCAATTAGGTCTACCTAAAGTAAATCATCAAACATCAAAGTCTTCAATGAGGCTTGGATGGATAAAATGGTTCTGCATGTTAACCAGGCTGTTGCAGAAACTGAGAAGGCTTTAAAACATTCAGTGATTTTACTGGGCATACGTGGTTCCGTCCTGTACGAGTCAGAAGTCTCATTAGGGCGTCCACACGTACGCTCTTCTTGTCCCCTGAGCCTTCCTTGCGCTCCTTGTTGGCCATGATCACACCGATCCGTAGATTCTCAAACACAGGGCCGGTGCGGTTTGACTGTGCTGCCAATCAAACATCGGCACTCATTAAAACACAGAAACCACACAAACGCAGACGAGTGAGAATATATGAGCTGTTTACTGCAACGGCATTAAAGGACATGACTGACTACTACAATCTCGGACGATTGCGTTTGATTTTGTGAACCAATTTTCCTTGGGAATAGAAAGCGAGGCCTTTCATATCTGGTGATGACCCCAATTCCTGATTTACTAGTAAATAAAAAAGACACCGGCTCAAAAGACATAATTTGAGTTGAATAAAACTGAAAAATCCCACAAGCAACTTCTGATCAGCGTGAAAAAAAACTGAGAATAAAAATGAGAGTTATGTATGCTTTTTTTTTTTGCCAGTGAAAATGTTTTGTATGATGTAATTTATGAATGGAAAAACTAACCGCTAAAGTGCTGCTTAAAAGTTTGTCAACTCTCGAGAATTCAATATATTTCTGCACAAGTATGACCTTAAAAATCATCAGGTTTGCACACACTCAAGCACCACTATGTGCCTAAGCAAATCCATAACACAAAACAAAATGTCTAAGCTGCAGCTCATGCATTTTGGTTGTAAGCGGGACTCACAGAAGGGCAGCAGCTGACAGACTGTGGCATTCTGCTGACTGCTGTAGAGAGGAGAACTGTAGGCTCTTCTGAAGCCCGGAGGCTAAAGGAGCAGAGGAGTGTATACATTAAATCTAAAAAAAAAAACAAATATCTGCAGTTTATTTTAGCTCTCCGTCTCTTACAATCTTGCCGAAACACCTCTGGAACTCCACGTACGACTGACACTGGATGGTGGATGCTGGTTTTGCAGTTCTTACATCGCAGCGCGAACTTGTTGTTTACTAAAGAGAATAAACCAAATGAAGCCAAATTAGTTCCGAAAAACAGGTTTTTATAGACTGCTATTTTCATTCCGTACAAAACAAAAAGCAGGTCAACCATACGTACAAACAATCGTGCGCGCGCAGACGTGGCAGAACTTTGGTTTCTTGCAGTAGTGGTCCTTGAACTCGTGAGGTTTGTCGTTGACTGGTTTGACAGGTTCAGGAGGAGGCTCGTCTTTCTCCTCCTCCTCCTCCTCATCATAGATAGAATAGACCCGGAAGTAAGTGAGGGTGGAGGTTGAAAATCACTATAGAGAACAACAATAATGAAATCTGCAAGCAGGGATATGCGGACCCTCGCGTGCTGCACGTCGGGGATCCAGCGGGCCGCCGGCTCCCCGACGTGCAGCACGCGAGGGTCCGCATATTCCCTGCTTGCAGTTTAAAAAAAAAAAAAAATGTGCGATCTCGTTCCTTATTCTTTATAAAAAAAAATTTTTTTTTAAAAATGCCTTTTTTTTTTTTGTGTCAGCTTTAACATCTTCAAAAACTCACGAAAGTTGGCGCCTGACGCATGTGCAAACTTTCGTGAGGTTTGGAGCATCGTTTGACCTTAAACATCAACTTCCTGTGTCACGGCGAAACATCAAACTTGGCTGCATCGCCCTGGCTATACTAGATACAAACATGACCTTTTATTTGAGTTTTTGTTTTATATTAGTTTTTTTTTATTTTTTTATTTGTATTAGTTATTATTGTCGTTGACCTTTGGTTTGTTATTAGTAAGACTGCATTTGCAACGTGAACCCGAAACCGTGTGGCTTACCCTCCGTGAACCGTGTGGATTACCTTGAGCTGGGTTCACGGAGTTCACTCGAGAGCTTTCCAGTGACTGAACCGACAGTCCGGTGAACTCAACACGTAAAAGATTCTCCTCCGACTGCCGTTTTGCTATTAATGGTTCAAATTCCACCATGGCTTGTTGATGGTGATTCAACTTTTAGTGAAATTGAAAAAAGTTTTGCATACACTACACATTACAGGAAGATATTTAATATCACTGCAGACCCCCTTGAAAACACGCATATCTACTATCCAAAGAAGGTCTGCGGCAATTTTGGTCGCATTTGAATGAATAACTGTGGACGGTGGAGCTGTAGGTTGCAGTGGGTTCATTTAACCCAAACAGTCTCGGTATCCTGAACCAGCCGAAGCCCGACACACTCATCTGACAACGACTCTATTAATACTGCAGCCTGACTTGATGGAAGCTGTCTAGTCGTCACGCAAACTGCATCATATCAGCCAGAAGCAGATCCAGGAATAACGGTTTTTCAGTGTCAAGGCTACTGTGTGTAATTTTTACATATTTATTTCGCTAAAATTCAAGAATTCAGATTAGAAAGTTGCTCTGCGTGTTATTGAGAGTTTTGGGACTCTTTTGCGTGACACACAAACCACAGGTGGGACATAGTAAAGGCTTAGATCTCAAAACAGCCTTCAACAGATACTGGCAACATCCCCGACTAAATGTAACAAAGCTTGACATCGCTACCGCTGAATATACAGTCTCGTCTAACGCAGCTATGAGGATGTCGCGCACGCACATTCACAGATTTGTGCACACACCATCAGAGGGACGCCTGACAGACTAAACTGGCTCAGACTCTCAATGACTGGCGGGATTAGAGGCGTCCTGCGGCCCGTCGGGCTGTGGATTTACACTACAATAACTGTTAATACCAGGCATAGTTCGCACATTACAGCGCCATCACTCTGCAACTCTATTTAGCTGTCAGGACTCCAAAACAAACCCACCACAATGCCTCGGCTCGGACGTCAGCTTAAGGGTTGACATATTTAAACCAACTGTGACAATTATTCACCAAACAGCAGAGAAACAGGTGATGGAATCTGTCCATTTCTACTCTCATCACATATTCAAAAGTGTGAGTGGTAACGAGAGATTAGGTCGATTAATCTAATCTATAGAAGTCACTTCATCTATACTTTATTTATTTACTTACGACTTACTGGTATCTACAAATAGAGGTGGTTATATTTGTCTCTTGGCTTCCTACCTCCATGTCTTGGTTACTGTGGATAATCTACAAAACAAAAGTTTGCAATCTATTTTAAACCAAACGGCTTTTTAGTAAAGAAATATTTGATTATTTTTTACATCTGTTGTTTTTAAAATGATATTATTACATTCACCTCCTTTGTATTTGGAGAAAGGCAGAGATAGATATCTCCAAACCTGGTCATTAAAGCTGAAAAAAATACTTGATACTACAAGGGGCAGAAAATATGGTGGATTCTTTAGGGATGTGGGTGAACCTATCCTTTAAATTATTGATGTGATCTTGTTGCAGAGACAATATTATCTGATACACACTATGATTCATATAAAACATCCCGATATAAACAATGTGTCAGTCAGACGTGTATAGTCCTTGTTGTCAGTTACTTAACCTGAATAAATCAGCTTCCTGAGTATCTGGTGTATGAACAGCCCTTTGATGTGTGTGTGTGTGTGTGTGTGTGTGTGTGTGTGTGTGTGTGTGTGTGTGTGTGTGTGTGTGTGTGTGTGTGTGTGTCACATTGTGTTATGTGATGTCTCACCCTATTGTCCTCTTCTTTCACCACGTTATCAGGGAGAGGTGGGTTGTCATGAATATCCACAGAGTCCTTGTCCTCCAGCCTGTCATCGTCAGGGTAGCAAATGTCAGACTGAGCAGCAAATGTTTAACAGCCAAAGACAAACTGAGGCCTGCCTCATGTTTAGGGCTTTATGTCTTCATTTTATAATATAAAAAGAGAAGCATTGGTTTTCTATTTACATTCATTCCTTTGATTTAAAAAAAAAAAAAAAAAAAAATTAAATCATTTTCCGTATATTAAGACATTAGAGAACAAAGTCCCACAACTGGCCTCAGAAGTTACATGGATTTTTGTAATAAACATACAAACTCATTCTGAGTGAATAAGTGAACATTTGCAAACTGAACTTACGAGTCATATTGAGCCATTGGTGCCGTTTGGTGCTCGAGGTTTCCTGATATTGAGAGATTGGACCAGCAGATGGCACTATACACAGAAAACACACAAGCATCATTGCTGCAGCCACAACGTTAGGACAAGTGAAGAGAAGTGTCTCTGAAATCCCTGTTAGTGTTACAATAAAGGAACTCCTTTCTGTTTGGCCTCCGGGCAGTTTCTGAACATCCAACAACCTCCTTACAATACTCCCTTCAGCATGTGTGGCACCCACTTTAGTTATCAGTGAACAAACCTTAGGAATTATCTCCCATGATGCAGTAGACTCCGAGGTCTGTTCTGAAGATGCAACTTGATCTTAACAGAAGTTAAAAACAGGACTGACTTGTAACCTGGTACAAGATATACCGCCACAGGATTTCAGAGGGTTTCCCAGTTCTCAGGTTTCTCTGCATGTTAGAATCAATGCTAAAGACATGAAGCAGAAAACATTCAGCAATCCAACAACTAAAAGTGCTCCATAAGTTATTAGTAAACGACTAATAGAGGGTGGATGATTATTCTGGAAGCATGTTCAGGCAAAATTTGTCAACTGACCGTGTAACTTGACTTCTACTTCTTCTCAAAGAGACGTGGTTGTTGTCAGACGACTTTCGGCGGCTGGAAACTCGATGGGACTCTTCCTAGCTTTTTCTACCAGCCCTGCTGTTAAGTCCTTTACATGCTGGACTTTCCAAATGAGACTCTTAACAGGTGGGAGATTGGGATGAGTAATGCCAGCGGGACAACCCGCCCGGCTCAGCCCCGACTCTTTACGCGTGTTTACATATGTGACCTGCATACATGTGACTGTTGGGGACAGCTGAGCTCTCCAAAAGCTGAGTGGCAAGAAACTGGAGTGTTCTGCTACTGGATCCTCTCTCAAGAGTAAAGAGTTGTGTCGTAAATATTACCACGCTCATAAACTATTTGTGGACTTTATCAGATGAATTCACGGCAGTAGTTTAGAGGTACAGTGGATCTACCCTGGTTAGAAACACACAAGAGCACCAGCTGGAAAGGCGGTTGGTAGGTTTTGTTGGGGAATAACGGTTGTCTGAAACTGCCAACTCTTCAGGTCGAACTGAATTATTACTCTTAGAGACAAGAGCTTAGTTTGCCCTGATGTTCCAGGTCGTATCGCCACCGAACGAGTGCTGCCACTGATTTTGCGCTGCTCTCCTGTAAAAGTGTCAGACACACGATAGACATTTAAATGACAAAGAATATAAAATTCAATCAAGAATTCAAAGACGCTTCCCATCCAAGCTTGAAAGGATCTGCCAGGAAGAACGGGACAAACTTCCTAAATAAAAGCATGCAAAGCCTTGAGACTTACCGGAGAAGACTCCGAGCTGTTATGGCTGCTGAACGGTGGGAGGGGGGGGCTTCTAACAAGAGCTGAAAAATGGGTCTGACATTTTATTTTTGAAATGTTAACATTTCCAAAAACATGTTTTCACTTTGTCAATATGGGTTATTGAGTGCGGTTTGATGTGTGAAAATGGGTCATTTTATCAATTCAGAATAAAATCGAAACACAAAAAGTGAAGGCGTCTGAAAAATGTACCCTCATTTTGCACTGAAATATCGAGAAGTAGCAAAACAGCAGATGAATAATCTTCTGGAACGTCAGACTTCATCCTTCAGTCGGAGACTTGCAGAATCAACACCGAGCAGCGCTGAAGCTGGTGGGTGACTTACGAAGACACTTCTCCTTTCTTTTGCCATGTGTTTCTAAACATGCGCCGTTTTTGTATGAAACACGGTGGGTTCTGACTCCGTGAGGCTTCAGACTTTAGCGTCGGCCTCGGGCGATTCAAACAATAAACCACATGACGCAAAACGTGTTTTCATAGATTTTTTTTTCTCAACTTTTATATTTTTAAAAACAAACAAAAATAACAGATTAAATAAAATTTACAGTAGACATATGCAATCATTGTGCACTTTAACTACTTCTTCTGATACGTTCCGCACAGCTGTCAACGGAAAAACGCAAACACAACGGGGGCGCCGGAAGGGGTGGGGTGAGGGCGGGGGGGGGTGGGGGGGGGGGGCATGTGGGAGAGAGGAGAGGACACGAGAAGTGAGGTAGAGGGCAGTAAGGAGGAAAACAAATAAGGGGAAGAGGAGCAGGGATGAAGAGGGAAGGAGGAAAGGATAAAGAAGGGTCCAAACCTTTGTCACTCGGGGGAGGGCGGCGGGGGGGAGAGGGAGGGGGGGCGGTTGGGGGAAGAAAAAGAAAAATCACTGAATATATAGATTTCTTTTATTCCTTACATCACTTATATAAATATATTGAACCCCAAAAAACAAAAAAAGAGAAAAGAAAACTTCTGAGAAAAAAAAAAAAAAAAAACGGCGCAATACAGAAACCCACAACAGCAGTAAGGCAAACAGAAAGCAAGAGAGGAGAGAGCAGTGACAGAGTACATGAGAGGGACGGAGGAGCTGTGAAAGATCGGAGGCGGCGTGAGACGTGGCGAGAAAAGAGGCGGAGCAGCAGGGGAAAGCAAGAGAGAGTGCGCCGCTGTGTGCTATGAAATTGTATAAATATGTGGGATTAAGAGACAACTGGGAGAAGGAGAGTTGAGGAGGGGGAGAAAGCGCTGGCACAAAGAGGAGGAAGGGTTTGAGGAGGGAGGAAGGGGGGGGAGGGGGGATTGACTTAGGTCGACTGTCCAGTGTGTTTTTGTTATGTGCTACGACCCTCGTGCCTGCGCTTCCTTGTCTGTTTGAGTCTCCTGGTGTGTGTGTGTGTGTGTGTGTGTGTGTGTGTGTGTGTGTGTGTGTGTGTGTGTGTGTGTGTGTGTGTGTGTGTGTGTGTGTGTGTGTGTGTGTGTGTGTGTGTGCGTGTGTGTGTGTGTGTGTGTGTGTATGATGGCGGCACACATTCCACGGCAACAGTGAAACACATGCTCGCGTGTCTTGTGTGCTCTTCTGCTATATAAATACAAAACAAAAACAATGAGTAAAAACAACAAACAAAATCATATTTGCAACCGAACACCAGCCACTTCATGATTCACACCTTCTTCCCTTTTATACATTTGACACATTTTTTTTTCTTTTTTTTTCACAAACTTGTCAAGTTGTTTTTTTTTTAGTCGTTGTGTTTTTGAATTGTACACTAAGGGCAGTCCCCTTTAGTCCTCCTTCCTTTCCCACCAGTCCACCGAGAGTCTCTCTGTCTTGTCTTGTCTGTCTGTCTGTCTGTCTGTCTTGTTGTTTGTTTGTTTGTTTCACCTTCTTTCTGTCCTCTCCCTCTCTTTTCCTTTCACTGAGAACTGGCTCTCTCCAGCACACGCAGGTCATAGTTCTTTTTGGCGGCCCTCAGTTTGAAGAGGCTGGCCCCGCTGTTGTTCAGTTTGAAGGAAGCACTCTGGGCAGCCATGGTGCTGGGGAACACCGCCACTACCGTGTAGAGGTGAGCTGGGTCGCTGCCGTCGCACTTCACTCCTACGGCTCCCACGCCGGGCCCGGCTGTGGCTCCTGGTCCTCCTCGGCCTCCCTGGGGCTCCTTCAGCCACTGGATCTTGGCACCACACAGCGACAGCTGGTTGAAGAGCTTTTCAGCCTCTGGACGTGAAATCCCCTCCGGCAGGTCTGTTACCTCGAGTACCCGACTCACCACTGGGCGACAAGAAAAAGTCAGACACGAGTCGTTAGGCAGGCTTGATTTCCCGCGGTGTACCTTGAGACACTTGAAGCACCTGTTTCAGGGACTCACTCTGTTTGTTTATCTGTTTCAACTGAAAACCTTTCGCAGCGTGCAACATATGGGGGAATTACAGTGTGCACGGCCCTGAGGCGAGAGGCATACTCTACAGGATATCCAATTAGGGCTGCAGAACTGAACTAGAATGCACTGCAGCTAGAGTACTTACAGTGATTATTATTCAATAAAATCCAAACCAGATTGATTGTGGGGAAACAGCCGCTGCACATGCTTTGATTTCCTCTTCTATCTTGCCTTAACACTTTTACCTGAACAGCCAGGCATCTGATGAGATGCTGCTCAGATGAGAGCCTGAAATCTCCCATATGGAAATCTCATACATCTTTAAACCCACAAATTCTCAGGGTTGTTAAAAATACAAGACCCCGAGGGGGTGTGTGCAACATACCTGCAGGAAATGAAATGATAAACACTTGTGGACGTTATTGCCGGTGTGTGATGATGCATTTCCAACTTACCTACATCAGTGGTGCCGAGATCTGTTGATGCAGATTTGAGTGTTTGCTTTTTCCCTCGCGCTCCGTGTTTCATTACTCCCTGGCCCTGAACACACCACACCACATATTACGGAAGCTCATTACCACCGTGCAGGAACACAACAGGACACTAGGTGGGGGTGTAGGCAATCAGTGGGAGCAAACTGCAAATCTTTGGTAACTGGCAACATTAACTGCACATTAGTGGGCACAGGAAAGTGATGAGGTCTGATGCAGAGGGAGGACATGATGGCTCACAATGTATCACAGCTTCTGTACCTTTTAGTTACACAACATGCTGTAAAGAGATATTAAGATTTCCACACAGCCCACATTTTAGGACTGTGATGCAAGAAAGATGCGAGTGATCCCCGACTACCTTCATTCACAAAGGCAAGTTACACAGTGGTACCTATTCAGTCAGTAAGGAATTAAAAGGAAACCATTTTTTAACTTTAATAATGAGAGAACAGTTTATGCTCTTGTGTTCTTAGTCATATAAATGTCTTTCAACTTCAGAAACGCTGTTTCAGTGATGACTTCAACGATCTAAGTGAGGTTTAGCAGCAATGAGGTTTTAGTCGTGCATTTCATTTTGATTTTACAGAGTTCTTTTACAGAGGATTTTACACCAGCTGTTAAGTTAGGACTAGGCTGTTAAGACATGGCATTACTGACCTGATGGGAGGTGTAGGACGACTGGCCATGCATGAGGGGTGGAGGACACAGACTGTACTGGAGGGGCTGCCCCAACAGGGAGTAGCGACCATCACCTAAACAACGCAAATCATAAGCAAAATTCGAAATGATCAATCTTTAATCTTCAACAGACAGCTGGACTTTAGAGAGAGAAATAGACCAGATGGCCAAGAAGGCAGCATAAAAATGCGTAATAAAAAATAAACAGACAACCAAATGTTAAAAGGGACATTTAAAAGGAATTTAATAACGGCTAATGGAATCGGCCAAGATTGAGAAAACAATGTTTTGGTTATAAGAAAAACCTGCAAAGCACCCAAAGCCCATAGCAACGGCCCAGACAGCCGCATGTGGCTGACTTCTACAGGTATCGCAGACTGACGCAAGACTCTTGTTTGTGTGTGTAATCGTGCCCAGCAAACAGAGTGCCTGTTTGTCAGTGAAGGTACTGAGTGCAAATATAAGACAGAGCACAGGGATGAGGTAAGACTCATGTGATGGAATCAGGAGGTTTGTGGCACGGTGCCCACCATGTGAACCTGCTGAGGTGAAATGACTTGGTTCAGGGCCAAAAGCCACCTCACCAGGTTTAGATGGTCACTGTGGAACTGGGTGAAAGAGCGTAAACCTGACGAGGGGTTAAAACACACAGCCGGGACAGCAGGATTTCTTTATTTGCTTGCAGGTTGAAGTCATGTGGTTACTAAACTGGTTTGGGCGATGACAACATTTTGCTTCAGCGAACTGATTAGATTCGTGGAAGAGGAGTTCTCACTACAATCAGACAACGTACAACATGAATAATATCAACTTTTACAATACAGTTTCAAATGTAATATCTTAACTTGTTTGGAGGTCAAATCTACAGCAAATACTGAAATAATCTAAAATGTCAGTTATAATCCCCAAATTTCAAGAAATAAACTGCTATTATATACTTACTATTTACAGTGTCACAGTTACAAGCATACACATGCATTTCCCTCATTCTTGTCCTCTGCTGGATATCTGGAACACTTTTTTACTGCAGGACTTTGTTCATGAACTGCTGCATATGTTTATGTATTTGAACCTTCACTCGTACCTTGAGTTGGTCCTCCTGGCCGGGGAAACTGGGAAATGAGGGGTAATGGTCCCAGGCCTGGACAGACACTGCTGACGCTGCCGGAGGGAGACGGGGTGGGAGACTGAGTCGGGGAGGCCAGGGGACTCGTCAGCTGAGTACTGGCCTGTCCACGCAGAAAAAATAACATAGAAGAAAAGTGAAAAAGATTGTCCGGATTAAGCGATAACTTTTGCAGTTTATTAACATATTTGCTCCCTTTACTCTTAGAAGAAGCACGGATCTAAAGCACCTTTTAAAGTAAAACAGTATGACAGATGACCACTACGGCGCGGCAGGCTGATAGAAAAAGGACTGAATGCAGGAATGGAGGGATGTGTGAGTTGCAACCTGAATTAATGAGGTCCTTTGCATGAACAATAATACACCCCTGATCGAGGAGGCCGCCATGTGTGTACCTGAGGAGTGTTGTCAGGTTTGTAGAGCTCCCCTGGCTTGCTGGGCCTCTGCTCTATGCTGTAGTACTTGCATGGGTTCCACTGGACCAGAGGAGGATTCTGGGAAGGCTGTGGCCCATTGGGCACGCTGAGCTGCATGACCATTACCCCGGGTCCAGGAGGAGGCACTCCTGTGAGAGCACAGACAGAGCAAGTAGATAAACAGATGATTTATGAGTTTCATGGACTGAGAACAGCACGGACACGTCTCCGGTGTTCAGCCTTTCACCTGTTATAAAAGACCAAAAATAGCACAAAGGTTGCTTCAAACAAACTGAATCAAATACCAGCTTTCTTTTTTTATGAGCCATATAAACATTTAGTTCTCAGCACATTATAATGCACTTATAAGTTAACAACTATGACTAAACCTGAGGGATCCCTTAAGTTGATGCAGCTGTATAAACAAATACTGGATCACTTATTAGTATAAATTATATCTTCATATGATATGTTACAACTATTGAAAATTGGGAATCTGTGAAATGTTTTTTTTTTTTTAGTGACCTGCAGACAACCTGTAAGACAAACTGAGAAGATAAACTACATTCATAGTCCTCAATATACAATAAACTGCTGACAACATCTTTAAAAACCCCAAAACAATGCTCGGGCTTGATATCTCATTGAAAGTGGTATCTTGGAAACAGACTAAAACGTAACTTTCAGAACAAACGACTACCATACGTAGAGACTGTAGTTTGTGCTGCTGTTGAACTGCACTGGGCTGTACTGAGAGGTGTACAATATTTTGTCAACTCAATTCATATTAATGGCAGTCAGTGGTTTTAATGTTAGTGCTGATCCAAATACACTCAGTTGAAAAAGATTTGAGAATCTGCACTTTTAAAGACCAATATTTGTACATAAATTATGGATGTCACTCAAATGTCAAATACCATGATGTTCATTTTGGCAGAATAACACCCACTTGGGTAACAAAAATCAAACCACAGCTTAAAAAAAATCTAAACTAATGTTCCTCTAGCGTTACATCACTTGACATGAAGTCATACCTGAATATTGCTGCTGCAACTGTTGAGGGTTGCAGGGGGACGGCGACTGTGTAATCTGATACTGCTCTGAGCTGGGGGGCTGCAGGTAACCTACCGACGGGCTGCAGGCACAAACACAGGAAGACAAATATTACATAAAAGGTAATCCGTGCACACACAGCGAAAGATGCAAACAACACTTTCAGGTGATTATTATACAAAATTTCACCCATGTCAAATTTTTAAGGCATTTTTCCAATGTGTACCGGCCATCTGTCGGAGCATATCACATCCGCACACAATTCATCTGAAGTTTCAAGACATGTCGGTGAGAATGAGTCAGATGCCGTCAGAGAAAACACAAATTCAGTAAGACGGTAAACTGGTTTAGTCATCGCGGCACTGTGTGCTTATAATTGATTCAAAACATTATTTTTTTTTTTACAGACGGCTGGAAAAAAAAAAAAGTTTCGGTAGCTTTACCAAATCTCTTGAATGAATGTGATGAGTGTTACTTTTTGTTTCTTAATTTTTTTTCCGTTTTTTGATTGTTATGCACCACTACACCAAGGCAAGTTCTTCACAAGTAAATTGACTTAGCAATCAATCCCAGTCTGACAATTGTACCTACCTTGTGCTATTCTGCTGAGTGGGTGTGATGACACTGTAGTAGACAGGCATGGGCCCCTGGACAGACTGGCTGACTGGCACCATCACCTGCTGCTGGTACTGCTGCTGCACCACCTGCTGATTTTCATTTCCCACTGGTACCTGGAAAAGTGTTGAGGGTGAAGAGAAAACGACACCATTCAAGAAAATATAACGGTGCTTCTGCTGGACTCTTGTCGGAGCCAACAGAGATCGGAGAAAGGACAAGACTGACAGAAGGATTCACTCAAGACCTGTTTATTTTCTACACCAGTGTTTTGCATGACTTTTCCCATTTAATAAATTCAGATTGAGAAGTAGCACAAACTTCTTTGTGTGCCGTGGTGTGTTTATGTGCAGTGGGGATATGGCAGATGCTTTTGATGATGTTAAAACTGGCTCACGCATCAAACGTATCAGGAAATAATGTGCTAATTGGTACAATTTCACTGCATTTGCTTTGTTTTTTCGACATAATCCTTGATAGTGTACTTATTGCTTATATTCATGTTCATCAAGATTAACAATTAAAACAATATGTTTTCAGTGTCCTATATCTTTGACTCCTCAAGATGTTTTAACTGTGCACCAGACGGAGCTGTTTAACATGCTGAAATAAACCAAAGGTGTTTGGCTGCTGGTGGGGATCAAATTTAAGCAAACAGACAACTCTGCAATCATCAATTCATAATGTTTACTTAACAAAGACAAGAAAAGCTCTACGTATGTAGCATTTATTAATCATTCAACAGATGATTGAAAACAGTCCGTACCTGATATGATGGCATCTGTGGGTACTGGACCATTATGCTTTGCATTTGTCCTCCTATGCCTGCCCTCTGAGAATTGAGAAGTCCAGGGTTTTGAGGCTGCTGCACACCCATCATGCCCTGGTAGCTCGGCTGCTGGCTGGGCATCATTGTCTGGAGTCCTGATTAAAACACGCACAAATTGGAGAAGAACATTTGGGGAGGTTAAAGACAGAACACAGTACAACACGGGTGAAAAGGGAAGAACAGAAGATAGAGAAGACAGTACAACAGGACAGTAAACACTGAGCGAAACATTTTACAGAATACTATGTAATGAGTAATCCTTGATTACTGGTTCAAATTTAAACAACTTAAGTGATGGCAGAAAAACCCAATTGTCTCTTTACTTTTTTAGGATTATATAAAGATACTTTATTCATTCAAAATTGGTGGTTTTACAAATAAAGATCAAGTGGTTTTACACCAATTGAGAGTCAACAATCTCAATTGTGATAAAATATGTAGAAGGAAGCAAAGTATTGCAATCCAAAAGGTCTAAGTTCAGACTTCCTTTGAATATAAATCTCCACCATCATAAAACGTATATTTCAAACCTGACAGAAGTCTAAGCTTGATGCAACGTCTGACTGACCTGAGTGTTCATGAGCTATGTGGATTTGGCAGTCTTCCATTATGATCCAATGTCCATTTACGTTGTCAACAATGTCTATCCGTCACTTACAGTATATCAACCCACATTCAGCCTTCACAAAGAACAAATTAAACAGACTGAAGGACAAAGCTGCTGCTGCCTGCCAGTGTAAAGAAAAAAGCTCTATATTTGTCCAAGTGCATTTGACTTGTTTGTTAAACAACCTTAGTTGTTTAACAACCAAAGTTGTTGAAATTCAACCTTTCACCTGGTGGACTTAAAGCTCAGTATGATTTAGCAGCTTCTTTGCTGAGGGACAGCATAATATAAAGACAGGTGGACTTGATCTGTGTATTGACTTGTTCTGGATAAATGTTGGAAAGTGGCCTGAGCAGGTGAATTATTATGTTTCAACTTTTCAGAGAGGAAACTATACGTGTACATCACATTGGAAATATTATAACACAGATAAGACGATGGGTGGGAAAAGTACATATTTATATGATTTCATGAAGTGAAAAGAGGCACATGCAGCCTCGGTCACGAACACACAAAACTCAGCCTTTCTACTAATTTAAATGCACATTTACTTTTTTATTTTAATGAACAGAAAATAAACAAATAAAACAGCAATTGACATCTGTGCAAACCTCTTTCCCCCATTTTCCCTTGCAAATCATTTCAAGTTCTGAGATATATATATATATTTTTTTTTAAACAACAGTATTCTGCATAAATACAGGAGGGGAATGTTGTACGTTTTGTCTGACTTCTTGCCGGCAGTGTTGTCTCTTTATTACAATACCTAATAACAAACACAATGACACAGAAGTGGTTTTTTTTTTAAGTTATTGTCATAGTAACATGATGGTGACGATGGCGCTGCAGCTGGATTAAACTCATATGCCACATCTGTCTAAAGACACCAAAACAGTGAAGTGGTATGAGCTGTATGAACTGTATGAACAGTTTGACTACAAATGTAAATATATCAGTCTTCACTGCAGACACAAGTCAATTCAGTTAAAAGTTTTGAGCAGAAGGGCGTCCATGCGTTTACACATACAATTTCTTTTTTTCAAAAAATGCGACGTCAAGTTTTTGAAATAAAAACTAACAGTGCATTAAGATTTGAAGAAAGGCTAATTCTTCCTCGTGTCTGTATGCTCTATGAGTGGTATTTACTTATTTCCACAAAAAAAAAAAAAAACAAAAAAAAAAGTAATTTGATCAGAGATATTCAACCTTTTTCTGAGCCTTGACTGTATAAATCCATTCATCTATGCAGAACGGAGATAAGAGGTGATGACAAAACAGCACGGCAGAGCGTAACAAAATGGACTGACCTGACTGCTGTGTGGGCTGAGGCATGGGTTGAGTGCGCTGGGCAGGATAAGACACCTGGTGGGACATAGGCTGTGGCACACGGTACTGCTGGCCTGAGCTGGGATACTGACTGGGAGAGTAGTATGACACCTGTATCTGTAGAGGAACATCAACAGAAACATTTTAAAAGGACAATAAATACAGACACAGGAGAAGAGTTGTTGCTCAATTAGTTCCACCTTTTTATGTAATAGTATTGTATATGATTAATACAGATCATATATTGTATTATTTGTGCTTTATTTATTACATTAAGCTGACGCTTTTATCCAAAGCGACTTACAACACACCGATGGTACACCATCGGGAGCAATTTTAGTGTACGTAGCAGTGTCTTGCTCAAGGACACTTAGGCATGTGGACAGGAGGAGCTGGGATTGAACCGCCAACCTTCTGATTGGTGTGCAACCCATGCTACTGACTGAGCTACAGCCTCTCTCTCTTGAGAGAGAGAGAGAGGTTTTACTTGTGTTAAAAGTTGGTGTTGTATTACTCTTTAAGTCACCCTTTAACAAAATAGGGTTTAGACACCATTGTATGATTTACTATATAGATTTACTACATAGTAATAAACTATAGCATGAATTAATTTAGTTTCTGCCAAAGAATCCAATTCTCAAACCAAATTTGTACAGAAATTTAACAGTGCATATATATATATATATATATTTACGAAAACCTTTGATGCTATATATATATATATATATATAGCATCAAAGGTTTTCGTAAATATTTGACAAACTGTTAAATAGTTTGCGTTTTTTAGGCAAATTGGTGCAAATAGTTATTATTAAGCTTAATTATTATTAAGAATCCAATTCTCAAACCAAATTTGTACGCGTTTTTTAGGCAAATTGGTGCAAATAGTTGAACAAGTAATTTAGATTTTTTTTTTTTAACTTTTTTTTGCTGAAAATTGCTGTAGCCAAAACATGGCATGGCTGACACGGACTACATACGAGACAGGTGAGACTAAATGTAAAATGATGATATAAAAAGGTGATTAACTGCCGACTCCCCCTCAGTCTGTGGGTTTCCAACAACAACCAACTCCTTTTACAGTACATACAAATAGTCATGTGAACCAATGTATTGAGCTTAAGACGATGCCTGAAGAACTCAATTCTGTGCTTCTTTGTATTCAACAGTGATGCCGCAAGCAAGAGTGTAAATATCAAGTGCAACAGTAGACAGCGGCGCCAAGCGTTAAAGCTTGAACAACTTGCAGCTTATACAACTGGGCTAAATGTAGCACACAGAAATTCCAAAGGAGCCATCTAACGGGCAAAGCGAGAGGAAGTTGAAAGTGAGGAGGATCGATAGTTCATGCCTCCACCTTCATCTGCATACACGACAACTATCAGCCCATCTAGAGGCTGCAGCGGTGTCAGGATTTGCCCGTTACACTGTCGACCGCCCACACATTGAACAACACAGTGCATTTTCCATTTCCAACCGATACTGTCTGCACAAGTATAGATATCCAAAAGACAGAAAAATATAGGGAGGTGTGTAGGGTGATAAAAGGCATGAAAAGATGCTGTCTTTACAAGTCAGAGCTTGGAACTAGAAAATAAAAGTGCAGAAAATGAAAGCTGAAAAAAAAAAAAAGTCAGAAAACAAGAGATACATCAATTCAGAAATAAATATCTAAAAAAAAAAATAATAATAATTCTGCAGCGCAAAACCTTTTTTTTTTTTTTACTAATTGTAAGACTGGAAATAGTAGGCGCACATAAAGTATCTACTATTTGATAACACAAATCCCAACAGGTACATGTGGTAGAGCAACACAAAAGCACTACAATTATTGGGTGCTGTAAATTGTGCATCTGATTACTGGAAACCTGGTATTCTCTATTATTGCTGCTGTGACAAAGGCACACCTCTTATAATAGTGAGCTTTACAAGGGGTTTTACATGCAGCAACTGTCAATCTGCCATGCTGAAATATTACTGACCCCAAATTCCCCTGTTGGAAGCACAAACTATTGCCACTTTAGAAAAAAAAAAATACTCTCTTCACCTATTAAAACGCTACGAAACAGACCATCTTCTTTTATAGCTTAGCCCCAGAGCAACATTACAGGACCTAACGTCTCCCACAGGGTGTTTAATGGCCAGGTCAATTTAGTTCATCTCTCCTTAAATGAATTCTAATAACTACTTTATGGATTCAAGCAAAGGCCCGAGGGAAGGACGGAAGAGTGTGAGTGACACAGAGTGAGAGAACTCATTATTGTCACCGCCTCTGCAATTAGCAGAATGTGACAGGCTAGCTGACTGACTGAGACCGAGCTAGTGATGGTGACACATAGCACTCTGAATGAAAACTCCCTACTGGGTGAATCCTGCTACTTCAGAGTAATCACATCACAAGTTTATAGAGGAAAAATAATGTCTGACTTTTTTTACCGTTCCAAGAATTTGATCTTTTTATTTTGTGATTATTTATGACGTCCATTCATCAGGTTTTTGTTTTTTACCGGTCTGTTATTTCCTAATTATTTCCCTGGAAGTTTCCTAAAAACAATGCATTTGATACCAGTCACATGTGAGGTAGAGACAGTGTTACCACTGGCACACTTCCAATTAAAATTGCTAAGCTGCTGTGACCTGGTGTTTCAGTCAGTGCAGAGCAGGGCAGCTAAACATGCTGAAGTGTCAAATCTGTCTACAAACAAGCATGCAATTCAATATATGTGAAGAGTCAAGCAAAAGATTGAGGATTTTCCAGGGTGATTTTTTTTTTCATGCAAATTCTTACCTTTCTTGAATTTAAATGAGTATAAAATTACAGACCGAAGGTGACATGTCAGTGTTGCATTTTTTTGACTTGCATTTGAATCAGGATATGTGGGTTTCAATTTATTTTTATTTTTATTTCACTCGTGATGACACACCTTGTGATAATTTTGTGGCGAGTGGCGCACATGTGCCACAGTTGGAAACAGTGATAGACAAAGTAATTACAGTGAGTCGAGCTGGCTGCAACCAGTGGAGAGCACTAAAACAGTTTTCCCTTGTAACTGGAAAACTGTTACTCACTTGAAAACAGCATGATGTTGTTTAATCGTGATGTTTGTCATATTTTATAAAACAGAAAACACCAGAAAACAATTCTGCAGCTCTGTTGTGATGAGTATTTCTTGCTACAAAGTTTTTTCCTCTACACCTTTAGAGGGAGATGACTGAATTAGATCGTTGTTTAACACTTGTGTAATAAAATTTCCGATCATGCGGTGCTTAAAAAAAAAAAAAAAAAGACCAGCGATGAGCGTTTTGGTTCTCGACATGTAATGGAAAACCACAGTAAGATGACTCATTCAGGGTCACATGAAAGAAAACAAATAGAAATGCCATCCGTCTGTGTCAACGAGGTGCAGTGATGATCACACCGTGTACCCGTCTTTCATCAAACACCAGCTGACTCCCAGAGAAGAACAATACTTTCATTTTGACACTAATGCAAAACTGTAGTAAAAATAATGAATAAGTGGTAATACTGGGATAGTCACGGTGATGACAATTTCGTCTGTGCGGTTCACACCTAAACCTCAGACAAATAGTGTAAATGGATAAATACTGGTACTGTACATGAACAATTGTCTTTACACAGTATGTACTGACCACCAACAGTCCTGAGTTAAATGTTATTTTAGCTATAGGGGCTCAAATGTAGCGCCTCAAAGAACTTGCACAAGTCAGGACTGTTCTTCAAACTAGATTTAAAAAGGTCTCGAAGCATTAACGGAGCAAATCTTTAAATTAATAGTTTCTTGTCCTTATTTCGCTTGACACAAGTTGTTTGGATCCCTTCGATAAAAATCAGTTCTCATCGGTACATCAGACAGAAATCGATCATTTTCATTACCATTATTCTAACTGTGGAGAAAGTAAGTGTTATGCCCTAATTAGTTCTTGGGCTTATTAGACATTCGTATTGTGTTGTATGACTAGGTAAACCCATGCATCGGCAGAATATCACATTACCCTTTGCACATACCAATTAACTGTCCAGTCAAACATTTATTACAGGTGCTGCTGCAAATTCATCTTCTAATCCTTGCGTATGATTTGCTGGGAATATCTGCAACTCTAATCTTGGTACGATTTCCCAATTCTGCCAATTTCTGGTGCTCTGAAGACATTGAAACAAAGCCTAAAAAAACTTGAGAACTGGATTTAAATGCAGACATTTAGATGTTTGATGCCTTCGCCTGACATCCTGTGTTGGATGGCGTACCTGTTGAGGAGGAGGGGGCTGCATGTAGCTTTGTGGAGGGGGTGGAGCCTGCATGACAGGCTGGGATGGAGGAGGCGGTGGCGGTGGAGGATGGGGGTGTCCAGTGGCAGGCTGGTAGCCAGACGGAGGCGCCATAGGCTGACCCGTAGTAGCCATGATGTAGCTGGTCTGAGGAGGGGGATGCTGCGACAGCACTGTGGGAGGAGCCTGATACATAGGGGGAGGCTCAGGGTTCTCGCTGGAACCCTGCCGACTCAGCGTCATCTGGGTGAACTGGGGCGCTAGCTCTTCTCCCTGGGGGGGGGGATAGGAATGATGTCATTAGTGGGGTTTGATTTGCGGCTGATGTCTAAATATAAGTATTTTTGTAAATTTTGGAGCTGCAGTGAATGGCATTACTGAGAGTGATCATCAAAGCTATAACGTTACATTAGCAACTGTGTAAAAGTATTGGAGACATTAGCATTAAAGAAATAACATGTTATCTTGGAAAATACCCCTGGCTGGGCAATATATCTTTTTTTTTTTTTTTTAATATCGTTATGTGAGATAAGATATCACCTTAGATTTTGGATGTTGTAATATCGTGATACGGTTGTTGTATTTTCCTAGTTTTAAAGGCTGCGTTACAGTGAAGTGATGTCCTTTTCCGAACTTACCAGGCTGTTCTAGCTTTTCTATTATTTCCCTCCACCCACTCAGTAATTGTATCCACATTACTGAGGAGCATTTATAAAAAAAAAAAAAGATTGTGTAAACATGTTGTGAAAGCTCCGACGATCATCCCTACAATATTATTGCAATATTGATATGGAGGTATTTTGAAAAAAAAATACTGTAATATTTGATTTTACCCAAATCACCCAGCGCTGAATCCGACAATACCATTTTCATTTCTTTGCGTCGAGCACAAAAGTAATGTGACTGGAAAACTTATTTTCAAAAATATTACATAAAATACAAACATAAAGTGCTATAAAGCATAACTGTGCCACTTATCACTTAAAAAAAAAAGTAATATAAAGGTACATGTACTTCATAACAAACATCACATGCGAACACACAAGCGTTAATATCTTGGTCGGGTCAACAGACTTATTTTGCCCTGAATTCGGTCGCCCAGGCGGTGTCAGATAGGTGTGCAGCATGAGAGAAAGTTAAACTTCACTTGTTAAAGCAGCAAAGATGTAACTTCTCCAAGTTGAATAATTAACCAATGGAAATGAAAGCCGGATAAATGAGTGCACGAATTCTTAGTTGAACACAGCATTAGCTAAGTGTGAGGGTGTCAGTCTTGATGTAGGTTTTAAGAGATGAAGCTATGAGAGGTGTCAGTACCATTGTGTACTGCTGGGGAGGAGAAACTGGCAGGAGAACCTGGGGACAGGAAGGGCTGGAGTAGGAGACAGGCTGAGAGGGCTGCAGAGACGCCGGCTATACACACCAGAAAGAGGGAGGAAATAAAGAGGAAGAGTGTAGAGAAAGCAGAGCAAGGCAGTGAGAAGAAAGGCGTCAAAAGCAGACGGACAGAAGGGAATAAAGAGAAAATGAAGACGTAGGGGAAAAAATGAGGGTTAGGAGACAAAGGAAAAGTTGTTAAATGAGCAGACAGGATAGTAAAGAGAATCGCATATAGTTTCTAAACCCAATAAAACTGTGTATAGAAAATGAAATGTAATCACTACTACTCAAAGAGAGACAAGTAAGGAAATGTCCGTCATTAGACATACGGTTACAGGCTGTCAAATGTTTCATATTGTTGTACCTGCTCTTTACATGTAAACAGAACTCAGCCTTGGGCACGGCATTCAATTAATAACCCACCTTGTTAGAGGAGCAGCAACTAAAGGCGTTAAATTCAATTCTTGTTTCAATTAGATGTTCTGCGACTTCAACGCAGCTCTCCATTTTTACTGCTACGGATGCGAGTGGAGGTACTCACCTGAGCAATCATGTGGTTGCTCATGGGGTGCTGCTGTGGAGTGGGCAGCAGGGCAGTCTGAGGCTGCGGCTGGGGCTGAGGCTGCTGGGGCGGTTGAGATGGGCACGGAAGCAGGCTACGGCTGGACTGGGAGGCTGCAGGTGGGGGACACACATCAGGACTGACTAGGGGCAGGCCTAGTGACGCAGAAGAAAACATGATACATACAGGAAATAATTTTGCATATTCATCTCTAGAAAATTATGAACCCACAAAAGCTTCCCCATTCACACAAGTATTACGATCGTATGAGCTGCTTTCAGACGCGCACCACTTTCTTTTAATGTGACGGCAATCCAATGTACCCGTCTCACGTCCTCCAGTTTCCTTAAAGCAACGCTGGAACTCTCAAACGTGTCCGTATCACTTTCAACACTGTCCCCGCCTTCTAAGATCACTAATGAATATATGAAGTGAATCTTCAAGTCTTGCGCAAAAAACTGTGAAACACTGCGAATGAGCCAATTTTAAGGTGTTTAAGAGATTCTTCTCACAACAGATCGGATTCATCTATAAAAAAAACACACTTCCCCGCAGAGTGTGACCAGAGCAGAAGAGACTTTAAAATAACCTCTTGCGATAATAATTTGACCAACAGCATGACCTCCTGCAGAGTGTGACCAACAATCTGTCGAGTAGGCCTAAACATTGTCATTGGTCGCACCAGTGAGCTTGACATTTAGCAGGTGTGTCTCTGTGTACATCCGTGTTGTGTAATTCTTTTTTCCACCACTTGCATTAAGACTCTGACTGGCTCTGACTACACCCAGTACTCCTCAAGCAACATCGCAACCTTAAAAACTTACTTGTAATCCGAAACGAAGAGAGCTATTGATTGTTGTTTTTCAAGAATAATACTGCGGTGTCCGTTACAGCGGCTCCGCCACCTGCTTCCCCTGCAGGTGTTGGCACGGCCCAGCCGAGGGAGAAGTTATGTAAAGACCCTTTTTGTTTGAGTTTCTATTTATTTGAGTTTGTCAGGCACTTTAAACATCAGTCCTTTGCCACTTTGTGTAAAAAAACAACAACAACAGCCTGTGTGTGGGAACTGACAAAAAAAAAGGTAACGCCTAAAATGTGTTTATGCAGCACCAAAAGGTGAACTGGAAATGTTACGTTGCTTCTAACCTCTGAGTCGGTGCACTTGGATGAAAAAGGAAGACACATCAGTGCAACCAATTTAAGGTCTCTGCATGTATCTCCAAAGTTCATGTATCTCCAAAGTTCATTCATCTCAACTGCGTGGACGAATGAATCAAATATAGAAAAATACTTAACATACAGTATATGTGAAAAACTAATTAAGACCTAATTTAACATCATGTTATTTAATGATTGTGCACCGTCAGACATAAAACAGGTGGAAGGTTTCATTGTGAAATAACTTTATATACTTTTAGGGCTCACTGTAAGATACATTATGTTACTCTCAGTTAATTCTTTTAAACAACAGGAGTTTCTGATGATTTCTGTAATGTGTTTGGCTACCACAAACTACCATAAATTCTGAAGAAAAAGTTGAGTTAAAAGCCTTTCTTGATGTCTCTACTATAGAAACCAAATGGACTGAATCCTCTGTCATTTAGCTTAAACTTGATGGTGTCCCAGAATTCAATCACAATGAAAAAAGATAAACAATGCTATTATTATTCTGACTACTTCAGAGAGCTTGGTGTGTGAGGATGTGGCTGACATTTAGGTTCTCATTTCTGAAAGGAAAAACCTTCAAGGACCATCTTGGATTATTAATTACATTACATTTAGCTGACGCTTTTATCCAAAGTGACTTACAACACACCGATGGTACACCATTGGGAGCAACTTAGGGTTCAGTGTCTTGCTCAGGGACACTTAGGAATGTGGACAGGAGGAGCTGGGGATTGAGCCACCAACCTTCTGATTAGTGTGCGACCCACTCTACCGTCTGAGCCACAGCCTCCCCCATTAATATCTAAGAGAAACTGCTTCAGCAGGCCCATTCAGCAGTATCTTCGAAATGACACGTATCCCAAAACAATATGAGGGTACATTCACTGTGCACTTAGGAGGATAATTATCTTCTGCTCTGAAAACGTATAAAAACCTGCACATTAGCAGTCAACGCTAACAAACCCCCAGACATTTGAAACGGTTCATTATCATGGCAGAAACTGGAATCACCTTATAGCTGTTGCCTTAAATTTGTGCAGCTCAGTGCTATATATATATTTTTTTTCAATTAATAAGCTTCAGTGGCTCCAAGTCATTAAATCTATGACATTACACTTAATGTAAAAAGTAGCTTACATGACTCAAGATAATCCATTTATTTTTTGCTGTGCTTGCTTCACTTAAGTAGCAATATTTATAATGAATAGGGAAAGCTTCTGTTTCTGTTACAAGTTATCTAATGTTAGTCTTCAAGACAAACACTAGAGAGACGCAGATGCCTCTCTTCCTTTTCCTTACCAGAGCGAGAGCCTTTGCAGCTTCCCTGTGAGCCTTTGTTGCTGCCAAGGCTGTCCCCCCTGGTAAGGATGGAGATGCCAGAGAAGCTGCTGGCTTTAGTGACGGGTGGCCGGAGGGTGCGGTTGGAGCTGTCTGAGTCGGTGCTGCTCCAGGGCCGTGGCTCCAGGCACTTCATGTCACTATCGGTGCTGCTTTGACGACTGCTCGACGCCCGGCTGGAGCTCTCACGGTTCCCTCTGCGAGACGACAGAACGGGGGAGGAAGAAGAGAGCAAAAAGAGGTGAAATGACGGGGATGAAATGGGAGAACGGGTGGATGCAGAATAGCAAAAAGAGTTGAGAGGTAGCAAGTGATGGATATGTGCAAATTACAGAGATCACAATTCAAGAATAGTCACAGGAAAGAGACAAAAATGTATAAGAGCAGGATCAGGAACGTGTATAAAAATAAGATAAAAAAAAATTAAAAAAAAAAAAAGAAAGATGGGACACGTATAGGAGAATTTGAAGCAGAAAGATGTGTGGGTGGAGGCAGAAACATAAAGACGGTGAAAGACAGAGTAGGATAGAAAGGGGAGAGCAGAAGAGCAGAGTCAGGTCATCAACAACTTGGGAGGACGCACAGTTTGACGGGTTCTAGGATGGGGCATTCGACATAGATGCATATAGTCTGGTTTAGTGTAACCACGGTACAAAGTCAGGCAACATACCACCAGACGATATTACCTCCAATTTTAAACGTACGGCCACCCACACATTCACACACACAAACCCATCCACGTAAGGAAACACACATGCAGGGAGAAAAGATGCTCCAAACAACAGCAGGGTGTAAAGAGGATATCATAAGATGAGACAAACGCCCATGAATTCGCGCCACACACACACACACACACACACACACACACACACACACACACACACACACACACACACACACACACACACACACACACACACACACACACACACACACACACACCATTGAAGATTGTAGACACCATTCACATAAAATGACTTACAGAAAGAGTACTTGCAAACATACATGTCACACATTGAAATACAGATAAAACAGTAACACATGCACTTAAGATCTGTTGTATTGAAGACAAGAAAGGACAGAAACACGACACAGGTACATCTTTTAATTAATACCTGATGTACACACACAGACACACAGACAGACAGACAGACACACACACACACACACACACACACACACACACACACACACACACACACACACACACACACACACACACACACACACACACACACACACACACACACACACATTAAGAGCAGATGTACATCAACACTCAGACACACACTAGCTACAAAATAATCACTTGCTACCACTGGTTCACCACTATGGTTCTGTGAACTATATTGCTGTATACACACTCATTGTGTTGTTGTGATGCTGTCACTCTGGATAAAGGTAGCTGCTGAGAAAAATCAATGATCACACTGTAAGCGCAACCACCACTCTTTGGAAACCCCTCCATCACAAGTGAATGGTAGGGTCTGCCGTTGACATGTCAGCATTAGGAATATTATCATTCTGTTTGAACATGTTATAGTGTGCTTGTGCTTTCGCTTGGGGGGGGGGGGGGATGAATCTGAATGAAATTTAAATTAATAAAGGAAAATGTTACATAACGCTATACGTACAAAGCTTAATGTAGACAGAAAGCCTCGCAGGTGAACAGAGACCTACGACTCCGCAGTGAGGACAGCAGAGAAGAAGAAGAAGAACAGCCAAGTCAGCTGTTAGCACCTGCTTTTTTCACCCTTTAAGAGGTGGAGGTGGGTTATAAACAGAGCGTGTCCACGTGGAGAGAACACAAGTCGAATGAATTCAAAATATGTAAGACAGATTGTGGGAATCTCCATGACGAAGACAGGGATGCGGTAAGGGTTGTAAAACCCGACTAAGAGCGAGTAAGTGTTTAAAGGTGGCTGCGGCTCATAAATATTTGAGAGCGACGGTAATTAATGGAGGATCTATTTTGAGGCCTCTCTCTAAACAGCCCGTTTTATGGAAGGGTGGGTGCTCTGACATTCTCCGCACAGGCAGCTGTGCACTTGCTCGCTTCACTCTGCAGACAAAGATGAGTGCAGGATGAGCGAGAGAAAAAAGAGGAGGAGGAGGAGGGACTCTGCTGTTGATCACATGATATTCCCATCTCCACTCTCTCCTCACGACAGTGTTCCCCATCACAAACAGGGAGGATAGGCTGCTGCTGTTGTTATCTGCTTTATACTCTTTGTCTTTTTTAGGTGCTGAATTAACCGAAGAGCTTCTTGTTTTGGTTCATTTGAATTAAAACCTGTGATTTTACGGCTTTGTTAGTTTAACAGCATATATCCTGGAAAAGATGTACATCTCATACCGTATACTTGATACGAATGAGGGGCTTCGGTTATTATGTTTGTTTTTAGCTGTAGGGACAAAACTTCGATCATCCATATGAAGAGTGTAATTTCAGATTCCATGTGAAACGCAGATTACATTTCTACAAACAGCTGAAGTAAAAGTTATAAAAATGGAATTAAGAAATAGGCACCAAATAAGTGGATTGTTCAGAGGCTGGAGATGAAAAATGTGATCCTTCGAGTTACATGAGAAAAATAATTCGATAAAAAAAAAAAAAAACTTTAAAATGAAAGAAGGGCTGTGTCAAAAAATTAATCTCAAAAAAATTACATTACATTATGCACAAAACAAAAAGATTGTTTACAAACAGCAGACAAAAACACTATCTATTACTGCAGTTCACAGCTGAAACTGGTCATTTGTTGATTGATTAGAGAAATGATGAATGTCTCTCAGTTAATAAGTTCCTACTTCTAAAATGTGAATATTCACTGTAAATTGTACACAAACTGAGTAAAGCGAGTACACAAATAAGCCAAAACATAAATGACCACATGTGAATAATCCTATTATCTTGTAACGAAGGATCATTTTTGGCGTACAATACATGTTAAGTGAGATGGGAAGATTTAAAGACCTGCGTGACACTATTGTCACAGCCAGACAACTGAGTCAGGGCACGTCCCGAACAGCAACGTTTGTGAGGTGTTCCAGGTGACAGTGGTCAGTGGAGGCAAAAGCCATTTAGAGGAGACAGGATGTTTGGCGATGTGTTCAAACAACTCAGATCTGTGACGCCTCCAGTCCACAACATACAGCACTAAAAAGACCTGCTGCTAACGTCTTGGTACCACAGGGTGTCTATGGAAGTCTTATGGACTCCATGCTGTGGTGAGTTGAACCAACAGCATGTTAGGCAGGTGGTCGTAGTGTTTTTCAGTGTATCTTTGCGTTTTGATCGGTAGTTGGACAAAAAAAAAAAGGCAACACTAATATGTCAACCTGGGCTCCTGGAAATTGTGTTGAGAATTTTGCATTATTTTCTAATATTTCAGAGACCAAAAGATTGATTAATTGATAAAATAATGAGATTATTGATCAATAATTAAAATAATTCTCAGCTGCAGTCCATTTGCACTTTCCAAAAATCATGATGAGTCATTTATTCACAGTCTCATGTTTGTTTTCAGCTCAACTTCATTGTCAGTTGAGCAGCACTATTGCATGTATGCACTACTTCCATGTTTTTATGTACTACTATGCAACAGGTGACATGTTCACAGAAACTACAAGACTAAAGTCAACCACAAAAAACAAACAGGTTACTGTGAAAGCGATGCACTTACTCTATATAAAAGTGTAGTTGATGGTGGATGGATGGAAGGGTAAGTAGGTCAATCAGTTCCTAGTGAAACCACGAAGCAGCCATGCATGGGCCATGGGAAGCCCCACGGTGCAATGCTGGAATAGCCATATATCAGCCGACTACACCAAGCAGAGATAATAACCACCACAAGTCACCACTATCATCACCAAACCACTTTCAAAAATGGGCATGGCAACACACAAGTCAGTCAGCAGCACCCCAATACCTAAAGATCTGCCTCCTCTTTTGAGAGCTAGAGCAGTAGCCCTCAGTGGAAAGTCTGTTGGGGTTAACATTAGGAGAAAATGCTGGGGTTACAGGACTGCATTGGAGAACAGGAGAGGGTTTTAAGAAGGGTGAGATAAAGAGGGGTGGGAGGTAGATGTAGGCACAATGTAGAACTTTTACCCCTGAGACAAAAAATAAAACGCACACAAGGCAGAAATTTGACTGTTGAAAAGCCCACGCTTCCTCGTTCCCTCTCTCTCAGCATATTATGTCCTAATCTTTCAACCTCAATGTCCAGGGTGCTTCAGGATGGAGGCTGACTGTAGCTGCCTTATTCCTAGAAAATATTTGTTCCACTACTCTACTCTACTGCTTTCACCATAAAATATCAAAGATACAAAATTTGGAAAATTTGGATCATTTGCCAGGAGATGAATAAGTGTATATGTTATTTAATAAATGCTGTTTTTGTTCATTTTTCCTTTATAAGCAAATGTTATATAAGACGACCATTGTCAGAAAGGTCAGATTTGTACAGGAAATGAATATACAAACATTTAAACTTGCTATGTTTATGTGATAATATCAGCCTACCTTTCAAAACTCAAACCTAACAAGCAAACAGTATCAATAATGGGAGTGGAGGGAAATGTCTTATAAATTACATACACTGAAGTCTCCATGAGGATGCATCATCTTACCTGTTGTCATTGATGTATCCATTTTGAGAGGACTGTAAGAAAAAGGACACCTGCACATTATGAAAAGCATCATTCTTCCAGGGGCAACATTTCTTTGCATATCAACCTTTCAGAGGTTTTCTGGTTTGAATTCATTTTAGAGGTCTGGAACCCCTCAAGGGAGGGTGACATTCATTTATGGTTACAAGATGAATGTGAAATAAGTCTTTCTAGTCTTTGCTCATTTAATGGCAAACATTCTACCTTTTAACCTCTTAAGTACTCTAGAAACGGTTATTAATAAACCCTCTAAGAAGATAAAAATCACTTTGAATGAACTGCTTACAACTCATTTACTGCAACTGATTAGTTTGATTTATATTGAGGGGTCACAAGCAGAAAGCACTGGGAGCCACTAACTTTAAGTAAAAATTATGCTTTTTTTCTGTTCATGAGGCAACAGCTAATGTGTGTGAAATGTCTTGTAATTTAATTTAAATCTTTCCTTCCAAGTGCTTCACACCCTGTGCAGTTTCAATACTTACTTCTCGGGCAAAGATCCGGTCTCGTACCCGCTGATATTCTTCCTCTCGCTCTTCAATGGATTTGCTACGCCGCCCGTCCTGCAGTGGCACACGGATCTAATATTTGGAAAGACAGCAATAATAATTAAAAAAAACATTAATCTTAGGATTTAATGTGCTCAATCGACAAATATATTCCAAAACCGCATGTAAATACTGATGTAGTCACACTCAGTGCGACCTGCTGTAAAGGATTACAACAATAGCATGTGAGGAAGAGCAGATGTCTGCTGTCAAAACAAGACTGCAGAACGGAAACTGCGCAAAGTGAGTGTTTTGAGGGATGGAATCAGCGTGGGTGGGTTTAACGCCACAAATGTGATGGAACACAGAATCATACACAGGAATATAACAAATCTGTCCAAGCAATAGGTGCCAGAGAAGTGTCAGTGCTTCAAACAAACACTGCTGTAAGGAATACAGCAGCATGAGAAACTTGCTCTAGATATTAATAAAAAAAATGTATAATCCTTGATGTGATGATCAAACTGCTTCTGTGGTTCAAAATCTCAGGTTTCAAAACCTCAGACACTACGGTTGAACGTGTTTGCAAGAAAGGTTTCAAATTCCTTCAAAACAAATGGGAAAGTTGCTGTTGTGACTTTTATAGCTGAAATACAAAGTTGAATCATGTGTTTTGTGTTATTACCAAGTCTGACGGCACAGTGGATGGATTCAAGTTTTACTAATCAAAAAGCAGTGCTTAAGGCTCACAAGCTTTGTGGTTAGCATATATGGATAATCCCAAATTTTATGAGCACCTCTGCCAGACATTCTGTTGGTTCTTTACGCCAAAACAGTTTGCTGTTGGATCTGGCACCGCCATGGCAGCAGCAGATCCTTTAACTGCAGTAAGTTGTGAGCTGGAGCCACCAAGGATTAGACTTGTTCTAGGATATCCCAGAACACCATGCCTCCTATTTTTGGGTTAGTCCCTCCCTTGACCTCTGTCACTAGGTATTCACCACTGAAGCACCCTACAAGCCCTGCCATTTTGGAGACGCTCCAAGCCGGTTAACTTAACAGTTGTTATGAGATAATTCATGTTATTTATTTCATCTGCGACAGGTCACAATGTTTTGGCTGATGGATGAATGGGGAATCGGCGGTATTGGGGGAGATTTTATATGCCTTGCAAAGTGAAAACTAAACTGTAGGGAGATACGGCTTAAAACGGTTCTATATGCTCACCATGTTGGTGATGTTGGAAATAGAAAAGGTGGAATCGAGCCATCTCCAATTCTAATTCTAAATTCATCATGAGCGATTTAACAAAAGGAACAAAGGGGAAAATATTTTGCATAGAGGAAGCCCAACACCTTGGTCCAACCACATATGTTTTTTGGACTTAAACAAAGCCTTAAAGTGGAGCCTGAACTTCCTCCATTAGTGGGATCACTAATTGTCAGCTCTTGAAATGAATGCAGCTTCACACCCTCCTGCTAACTATAACAATGTTCAGTAAGCACTGATCAAACCCTGCATTTTCTAACGCATAACTATTAATAACAAATCTATTTAGCCTTCTCCTTTATTTGAGATAATTAAAGGGTTATTTCTGATTATTAACACATGGCTGGGCCCAGATGATGCTGTAGTGATGTTAAAGCTACTCCATCCCACTACTGCTCCCACTTCCAGTTGCCCAGATAGTCTGTGGGCCCACACTGAGTGTTTGACTGACAGCTAAGTTGCCATCAAAAATACACTTTGCCAGGTAAGAAACAGCCTTATGTCATCAAATCCTGTTAGAGAAACATCTAAGGGATCCATCTAGAAAAGCTGCTACCTGCAGCAGCAAGACCACTTTACTGAAGGACAACATTTCTAAGTGATTTAGACTTTAAATAGTTGCTTTTAAGGTCATTATGAAAGATTACATGAAGACAAGCTCGTGGCAGTTCTTTGTAGTTTAATGACTAACTCAACTGATGGTTGTAGCAATGATGGCAGTATTAGGGGGAGGAACGTGTAAGAAGAAATAGTATATGTTTAGAACAATAAGTAGGTGTTTTCAAGTATCTAGTGGTAACAACCAGCCTACCTGATTATCATCTTTGTCCATGCTAGCATCATCTCTCTTGAGGATGAATTTCTTCTGGAAGTCCATATTTCGTTCATCCTTAATGTGTTCAGAGAACCTTTGTTCTGGGCTGCAGAGGAAGTGAAACAAAAAAAAACAAAAGTAAGCTAACAGCAAAAGTAACGTGTTTAAAAGCAGTTTCACATTGAATGTGGCAAATGGTAGCAGCTCAGAATCTGAATATCAAATCTGCCCAGACTTCACAATTGGCTCTTCAAACATTCATTTGGAAAACTCTGACATTTGAACTTTTAACAGGCTTATCAGGAAAAAAAAAAAAAAATCCTCTAAACATGGACACTGACACATTGGTTACACCAAGTAAGGGCTTCCACATTTACCGTGTATGATTTTAAACTTCACCCAGAAGAGCTACCAACACTAAAATAAGAATGGATAGAGATCAATGCCCTCTATGTTAGTACAAATGGTTAATTGTGATACTTTTTTCTATAGATTTGGTCAAACTGCATGTTCGACTAGATGGTTTGTATGTCACAGTTGTTATAGATGTTAAAGAAAACTTAAACAACAACCTGTTGGCATGGAGACGGGAATGAAAAAATAAATAAATGAACCACTAGTGATGCATTTACTAGCAACATATATTTCACTCAAACGCTGTGGAATAAAACTTAAAACAGCTGGTAGATAAATTACTGACTTCCTCCTCTTTGTCTCATGTTCACACTAAGGCCCTGATTTACTAAAGGTCTGCATGTGTAAAATCACGTGAAAACTCCACAGCACCCGCAAAAAAATGTCCAAGCTGATTTCCTAACGACGTGCGGTGAGGAGTGCGTCTCTCAAATGTGCAATTTTGCACACGTCCATTTCGCGGGTTTGCCTGAGTGCATATGTAATATTGAGCATTTCTACTTGAAGGTGCAAAACACGGGGAGAGGAAATGCAAATAAATAAATTTGGCACCCGCAGCGATATTTACTTAACCTGACAGTAGAAATGGGAGAAGTGATTGCGTGTCTATTTTAGCACGACTGAAAGGTATTAATCAGGTCTGCAAATTTGGAGAGACGGCTGCTCTTATTGTGGCGAGAAAGAGACGCAGAGAAACCAACGAATTATCGTACGTTATCGTATTAACGATAATCAGAGGCTACACTCACATGCGTGTGTTGCCCGTCTTGTTGATGATGACAGCTTTGCCCGTCTGATCCACGTTGTGGTCCATCCCAAAGTAGGCAGCCACGCGGTGCAGCAGCATACGATGATAAGAAGTCATCTGGGGAAACTTCTTATACTGGTTACTGCAAGAGACGCCAATGATGAAGTTGTGAGTAGAATGTTATTTCCACACAGCATTGCAAAGAAGTGCTAAATTACTACAATCTAAGTTTTTTTTTTCTTGCTGTTAAATTCTGTCGTGTTTACTCCAATAAATAGCAAATCATTTGAGAAAATAAGGTTATGTTTCACATATGTATACCCCATAGATTTGCTTGTTAGGGTTCTATAAACACTTTTATAGATGTTTCACTGGGCTTCCTCAACCATCCCATTAAACTGTATTCCACACATTTTTTTTAAAGAACAGTGGCCAAAAGTCCAATTATGTCATTTTTGAAAAACTCCTGTAATAAAAAGAAAGATGTTGCACAAAAATTATCCTCTTCATAAAGGTTTGAATTCTAGGTGGCAAGCAGGATGCCTCACTTAATGGGGCAATTCATTGGGCTCTATTGTGTACAAGGAACTTTAGCACTTTGAGAATTACTTCAGATCATAATGTGCAAGTTTAATAACAATACATTCATTACAGGGAAACAGAGAGAAATACAGAGTCGTAGCCAAAAATAAAGTAAGCCTAAACCTGCCGCATAAGGGATAAACATGTCAACTACAACTTGACATAGGTGCATTTATGTTATTACCGCAGCAATCTATAAATAACAAGGAATCCATGCAGGAGGTCTAAATTTAAACACAAGTGAGTGTTACGAAGAACATGGCTTACTTGTCGTCGTTAATGAACTCCAGGATATCTTGTTCTAGTTTGAGCAGCATCATTCGATCCCTGGTGGGCCAAAGAGGGAAGGAGAGTCAGTGACGAGAGCACAGCATATCACCACCGTGTCATTATGACGAGATCCTTCCGAACTTTAAAAGATGAGGTTTTCCAAACTCTGCCTGCGCTTTTTAACATCTGGCTGCAATCATCTTGCCATTTTTGGGGAATACAAAACAACGTGTATCAACATCTCAAGCAGAAAAGCATGCAAAGGGTGAAGGTCAGTATTTCGGCTGCCAATTTTCCACAGCAAATGCGAGGACCGGCGATGATCGAGTGCAATTGGAAATTTACCCTCAAATGGTTCTACAAATATACTATTGATGATCTTTAGTGTTTTTCTTTAACATTGTGGTTCTTTTGGCAAATTAGATGATTCCACATCATGTCAGTGCAAGTTGCCACCAATGCATCTAAAATATTACTAAACTGCATCTCATTCTGTTTGATGGAAACTAAAAGATGAAGTGTTTGTTTAATTTGTCTGATGTAAATTATTTTCATATGTTAATTAGTCAGTAGAAAGAAAAAGAAAAAAGATAAAATATTGGATTATATTATCAAAAAATATTCAATTAATATACAAATTCAATTGATGTACTGTATTTCCATAATTTGTTTTGTTTGAACCGTATATAAACATACATGTAAATGAATAAATCTAATAATATAAACAGAGACCATTATCCCACTTCATTCACTGTTGTGTTCTTTTTTTTTATAACGACCATGTTTATCAGTGTTTTTCTCATACCTGGGATTGTTTTTCAGTGTGTTGACCAAAAACTCATGAACATCGATTCCCGTGGAGTCAGTGTATTCCTGACTGGAGTCTATCAAAAAAGAGAAAAAAAGAAATGGGCGGATGAGGCTGAGATGTGACTAAAAGGCTGAATGAATGAGTAGAGAAAGAGAATGTGGCACTTTCATAAAGGACAAGTTAGAAAGAGCAAAGTCACAATGCTGCAAAGTATATGTTCTAAAACGGCACCCTAATACAGCAGCGACGACATTCCAGGTTTCTCAGGAAGGACAAACATTGGTAGCAAATAGCATGAGACGCCAGCTCGCTGTTCTTCCTCCACATACACACACAAACACTCTCTTCAGGGGATCAATTTTCACTATTTTCCACTACTCTAGACAGTTGGGCGAGCCATTTCATCTCTGCTGCTCTCAGTCTAATGACACCTGAGGGCCTCTGCAGAGACGGAGACTGAGGTAGGTAAATGAGGAAAAAAAAAAAAAGAACAGGGAGGGGATCCCATTGTTATTAAACACACAGTAGACATCATACCAGCATGTAATAGACATGATATGACGAAACTTTTTTTCAAATTTAACCACGCAGGATTTTAAGAATGACACCAAAACCGACGTGGACACATGTTTGATTAGGTTTGATGACACCAGCTCCAAAATGCATTTAAGCACCTAATCTGCATCTTACCACGCGACAACATCTTTCGGGGAGTCTTGTCCTTCTTCTCCTTCTCTTCATTTTCATACTCGTCCTTCGAGGACTTTTCCTCTTCTTTGTCTGATGGACAGCTGATATGAAGCTGGATGATATCCTGGAAACATTACATTACTGTGAGAACAGATGTCACAATTTTAAATTCTAATGTTCTTTAGCCATTAAGAATTTCTAATCCTACTGAAAACACTGGTGTATTCAAAAAACAAACTGTAAGCTTGAGTAACTCTGGGTTATGGACTGAGGTTACTGTAAATGGATAGAGAAGAGGAAAGGTACCGAATCTGGGGGTCCATCATTGGAGAACGGACCAGAGGACTCCTCACACACTGCTAGACTCCGCACCAGCTTCAGTTTGGCATTCGACTAAAAAAAAAAAAAAGAATCACATGAATATATTATCTTCAAGGCTTGATTGTTCTAAGAGATTTAACCATTTTAAATTTAGCAAAGCACTTCTATATGTTTTTTTTTCAGATTTGATGTCCACATGAACAAATTGACTGTTTCCTGCATTAACAGATCATTGTAGTTTACAGTAAACAGCAACTCTTAAAAGAAAAACAAAAGAAAAGTCCACCTGTCCTATAAAATACAAATAATTTTATTTGTTAAACAAACCATGGCGTGTGGTTTGAAAAACAAAATTAAATCCAACTATTAAAAAATGTCCTAATCATCTTTTATAACACTCAATGCAGGCAGTTAAAGTACTGAGGTAAAACGTATTTTGTGCAATCACATCATATGTAGCTATGTGTGTAATACCAAGTGTTTTTTTTCACCTGACATTTTGATGGGAAGAGAAAATCCTCTGCCCTATATTTTAAAGGTTAGCTGTCTTTTGCTGCACCACATAAAGTTCTTTAGTAACTTTGCGTTTTCATCGCATAAACAAGAGCTTAAATATGACTCGAGCCCTTGTATGACTGTAAAGCTTACGTAAAACCCTGAATAACAACTAGTAATAGCGTTCCCTGAGGAATGGGGGAGGAGTTATGGAAGAGAGATATGGAGAACACACCAGGCTTTGAGACAACATAGCTGATAGGGACAGGTTCCCTTTGTGGATAATGTACTAAAACCAATAGCACAATGAAATGATTGAACTTTTAGAAAATATTATTACAGAGACAAAAGTAGTTTGAGCTAAACCTCTTTACAGTAAGCATGGCATGCCACACCAGAAAGCCTCTCTCAAAACGCTCTCCAAAAAAAAAACCAAAAACTGAAATGATCACGTATGAGCAAATACTGCCTTGACATCTTTATAGATGCACAGCAGGCTGGGAAACAATGTGCATATGTCTTTGGGTTATAAGCAAGGTAAAGTTAGTATAAGGGAACTACAGAATACTGTATTGGAGTAATTATTAGCATTTTCTTGCTTTAAAGTAAAATAACAGTTGCTTTAGACAATGATGTGTTTCCACAGGGTTCACAGCTCTGTACACCTATAGCTTAGGTGTAAACGATAATGCTGTTCCTCTGTACTCCACACAAATTATTTACACTGTTCATGAGTCTTTTGGCACAATGTATCTATTTATTTAGCAAACCCATATCTATTTTTCATATTTAGCTGGATATAGCATATTATTTTCATACTTTTAACCAAAAAGGTGGTCCAAAGTAGTTGAGAGTATTAGAAGTTTATTTTACACAACAAACCAGCAGGGGGGTTATTTCAAGGGGCAGGATTATGAAGTTAGGTGGGTGACTTTACAAAACCAGATATTAATCTTTCTGAGTTTGAAATAAATAAATAGATAAATCACTGACCACAAATCACTTACCTTGGCCCTTTTCCTGCCATGGCTGTGGTTAGGAGCCCGCTTCTGCAAAAATAAGGTGTTACTTCACTATTTTAATAATAAGTCGCAACATTAAAAGACACACAAGAATTTACTACCAAAGTATTAAACATGAAATAGATAAAGGAGACTCGTAATAACAGACGTTGTACTTGCTTCATTTGATTTTGTTTATAACACTTATACTGTACCAATAGATATTCAAACAATTTATTTATTGTTGACCACAAGAATCCAGTTGTCTGACACGAGGTAAACAGAAATTAGACATTCGAAAAATACTTTATTACAACTGGGCTGAATGAAAATGCTGGTTTGGCCGTTGCCAGTTTAGTACAGAGGGTGTATATTCTCTGCCTTGGTTTTATTCAATTATTCAACAAATCCATTGCAACTAAATGTAATGGTTTAATATTGTTATTAGCACTCATGTTGCCACTTCCTCCCACCTGTGCATCATGTGGGGAGCTTTCGTCAGGCTCCAGGCTCTCTCCGGTCCCTTCCTTAGTGCCCTGTGGTTGAGGGGAGGTTTTGCCTCGACTGCAGGGCTCGATAAGTGGCCCACTCTCTCCCTCCTGCTGGATGTCTGTTGTCAGGCTCACTGACATCTTCTTAAGGGAGGGGGAGAGGGTGGGAGTGGGGAGGGGGTTGGGTGGAGGACCCAGGAGTGGCTGAAAGTAAAGAGGCGAGTGATAAGAGAGGGAAATTCTGGGCTCTGACAGAAAGGCCCAAAAATGCATTACAATTAATTACCAAAGAGAAAGCAGACACAGACAGCTTATTTGTGGGAGTATTTTAACACCGTCTACCTGTAGGTGGTACCAGATCTGTGCTGGACTCTGTACAGTGAGTCGTGAGAGGAACCACACACAGAAAGATGAGGGGAGCCCACTAAGGTGCTGTACTGGGCCGGGCTGCAGCAGGGGGCGAAGCGCAATCCATAGCAAGCCTTAGCCTTGGGGTGGGGCTGTGGGGAAACAACACAGTAGAAAAAAAATGACCAAACTGTATTCAAAATAACAAATTTACTGAAATAAAGTATTGTTTTCTACAGAATAAAAAATAATCCTCTCATCCTTTTTGTTTTACTACATGTTCAGAATAAGATACATCATATTGGGGGAGGGGGAGAGACAAAAAGTCCAGTTTGATACATTACCATGAGGGTTGGTAAAGGGAATGTGAACGGAATCGGGATCTCAATTTAAAAAAAAGCATACCCAGTAAGATTGTTTTCTCACTCTGACTTATATATATATATATATATATATATATATATGCTAAGGTGTTTTACTGGAAGCGAGAACTCTTTCCTTTAATTCATAAACATGTACTGCTCTAAAGATCTGTTAATAACAAACCTGCTCCAGAGAACAAATCTTTAGTAGGACAATATCAAGAAAAACATGCACATGTGAGAAAAAAAAATATATATATATATATATTTACAGCGATCAGGTGAACTGAAGAGGCAGCAGTTAGCCAGCCAGACAAGGAGGAGGGGCACACCAGCAGGCTAGCCACCACCTCAGCGGTCCTCTGGGGCCTTTTCTCTCTCTCTCTCTTCTCTCCCTCTGGCTTAGTGGAGCAGCATGGTGTGTCCTACAGTCAGGAGCCCTGGACACGGAGAGCGGAAGAGGAAGACACGGATGACGTCATGTTTCACACACTGAGTGACTCATCGCTGCTGCTGCCGCCGCCGCTGCTGCTAATTCTAGCAGGGAGGGAAATAAAGCAGCAGAAAGCTCAGAGCCTACATGCACACTGGTTTCAAAAATGAGACGCTAAGCGCTACATTGTTCGTTATTGGACTTTGTCATTTCTAAAAGTGCACATTTCCAGTGTCTCTTCTCATATCTTTATTCATGAGAAATGTGGGGGGGGTTTTTTTTTTTACCCCTAAAACTTATCATCGTAGAAAGATATCAGACATGCATCATCTGGTAAAGCAAAGTGCACTGAAAATTACTGCCCATTTCAACGGTGGTGCAAACAACAGTTACACTTTTTTTTTTACTGAAGAACTGTTAAGAACTCGACAGTCAGGTATATCCCCGGACTTTGGGTATTGACACGCTTGCCAACTTTTTCACTTCTCATTCGTTTTTTTGCACAAAGAATCACTAAAATAAGCCAACAAGGAGAAGCATCATATTGGCAGTTCACGATACAATGCAGACCGAGAACTGGATCATAAGCACCATTTGACTGAGCTACTCTGTGTCAACATATTCACTTTAGTTCGACACACATAATACATGAATGCACTGGCTATTTCAATCCCCTCTTTCCATGGCAAGTTCCTTTAATCTAACTTCAATCAGTCACAAAAACAGGTTATATGTGGGCTGATCTTCACCAACAGAAATAAATTACATCAATTACTATAACGATCTTGCCCCTATTTACTTCCACTAATTTAACATCGATAAACCCATTTTTCTATCACAACAAATTCTGTTTAGATTTAGAATGTGAACATTTACAGATAATTGTTCAAATTCACCAACAACTCAATAGTAAATCGGTTTTTGTGTCTGAAATCGACCAGGCACTTTTATATTTTACCAGCCTTTGGTAATTTCCCTCTATGCTGCTTTCGGATGCGATTCTGGTGTCGTGCAAACATGCAGGAACGCAGCTACCAGTGAACAGAAATCCATCGGTCCTACAAGTCTGTATTCTCTGTCAACAGCAACACAAGTTGTGACCTTATTGAGATGAATAAAAAAAGAATGCATAAAATCCTGCATGCATAAATGCATGTAAAATTGAAATAAAATGCAATTAGCACAAATTCAGGCATCACAAGTGCTATTGCCGGTTAAGGTCGACCGATTGCGGATTTTAAATTGTGACAGTTTAAAACAGAAAACAGCCAATAAACGATTATTTGGGCCAGTAAAATCTTTAAGGATTTTTTTTGACGGTCCACAGGCTGACCGGGATTTGTCCCGGTGTGCCAGGTAGCCAGTATACTACTGATCTCAAGTGCATGATGACATTACTTGGCCTTTTGTATAGATCCTCCATTGCAAAACGCTGTCAGCGTCGGAGGCTGTGTAGCCATTGACAACTATCGGAGCCCAGTCCCTAAATAAGGATCATTTGTAAAACGTCCTATCTGCACTGATTAATCGGCTAAACCAATTAATTGGTTGACCTCCAATTGTCAGTATGCGTGCATGGGTGCGTGTCATCCATGCATGTCCCTGTCTGTGCCGCTGTGCTGTGCTGTAGAATAGATGAGATGAGTGAAAAACCGAGGCAGGGATTCCCAGCCTGGGAAAGACCCAGGCAATGCAACAGCAACAGCAAATGCGTCATCGGCAGCAGCATCAGCAGCATTACACTGCATCACTGACCAGGACACCCACATGACCCAACCCCACTCTGCTTACACAAATCCACCATACAGCAGCACAAAATACAGCCACACTGCAATGTAGGCCTGACTCAGTCATTTTAAAATAATCTCCTTCTGCTTGTTCACACACATACAGTGTATTCTTGCACAAAAGGAGTGAATGGTTTTGGATTAGAGAGAAAAGAAAACAATTCATTTTAAGAGGCAATGTCAGATCTCTTGGCTGAGCGGAGTCTCCTGCTTAATGGTAGGGAGGGGCTGCAGAAAATAAAATAGGAATCAGAGCCAGTAATAAGGTGCTTATGAATAGACAAGCTTTACCTATTCTCTCCTTCTCCAGCCATTCCTCTCATACGTTTCCTCAGCTCTCTCATCAACACTCCCCCCAGCTTCCCTTAACAACCACATGCCAGCCCACTAGGTTGCCAAGGAGATGGTAACGTCATTCTCAACTGCTGCCATTTGTGCTGAGCGAATACCAGTGAGATGGGATGGGAGAAGAATGATATTAAAAATAAATACATGGATTGCTGTGTGCACATACAGAGCGAAACGGAAAGACAGAAGCAAAGAGAACAGGGCCATGGTGAAAACAATAGCTACGAGACCAGGACATGCTGCTGCCGATGTTACAATTTCTTCTCAGTTAAGAAGATCTTAAGACTGCGATATAACAATGTGGGTTCTTAATTAGCCAGGTAATGGGATATCAAATAGAGAAAGTCTAATTAGTGCTGCTGAACTGATAAAACCTCTCAGATGAGTAGTGATGCCTCTTCAAACACTATCTTCATTTGCCTTTGACCCGCCAATACTTGAAAACCCCCCCATTTACCTTTTTAAAAATGACTGATTGTCTAAGGGCTTGGCTTAGTTTTTAGGAGGCATGTGCAATCACGGCGGAAATCAAATGCGTTTGAAGTCATCCCCCCCCCCCAAAAAAAAAAGAAGCAAGAAATTAAATGAAAAACAAAGTGCATTGCCTCGTCCCACTCACACAGGTGGTGAATTACAACGTGATGTGGTTGTTCTTGGAGAACGCAGACACCCCCATCTGACTTTAGAAAGGTGCGACCAAAGGTGTGACCATTATATCGGACCACTCGACTTTCAATTCAGACAAGACCATAAAACCTGCCTGAAACCTTGAATTTCAAGACAAGACAGTTCAAGTTATCTGTTCTTATATCACCTGATAAATTGTCACTGCAACAGAAATGATTACCAGAACATTCAATAACCCATAATCCCAGAAATTAGGGTGAATATTGCTGAATTGTTCATGAGAATCAACAAAAACAATCAATCCAAGTGCTGAGCAGACCAGATGAGGAAAAACAATCGACAAGGGTCGAACATAAAGTTCCTGATCTGGTTTACGATTTGGATCTGAATGTTTCTGGTACAGCAAAGAAAACCTATTGGCCATAATTGTTACTGCAACAATTTAGGTACTCAAATACTGGCATGAAAAATGCACCATTGTGAGACTCTGACCTTTATACTCCCAATTATAAAGTAAATATCAAAAAGTGCACAATATTCATAATTCCCTTATAAATCAACCGTGAAGCCAGCAGTGCACTTTTAGCTTTAAAAAACTAAACATAGTATTGCTGCCTTTCTCTCTTTAAGTCAACACTAACGACGCAGCCATTTTGTTTTAATAAACTTTATTGGAACTATCACTGGACAAAAGGGCTTTGGTTCAGCTGTGCTCAGTAGGAGCTCAACGGGGGTCGGTTGACTGACGTGTACAGTAGCAGAGAAGTTAAGAGGTTCTGTCCTTAAAAGGAAAAGAAAAACTGTGTTATGTAAGATTGTGATAACGGAAGAATACCAACAACAACAACAACAACAACAAAAAATCAATCAGTATCTCCTCTTTCATAGCTGATCCTACAAGCATGTAGTTTAGCTGATAGAAAGAACACAACCAAAACGTTCCAGGTCCAAATCGTGCTCGAGAGCTTCGGCTCCAGGAGCGAAAGTGCACAGACATTAATGGACTTCAGTTCTCTATCTGTCACAGGGTGAAAACAGAAGTCTCATACGGAACCAAACTACCTGAACTACACCCCTGGAATTTACTACTAGACATCTTGCTTTATTGTTGCTGGAAAATCACCTTGATGGTTAACCAATTCAACAGAGCAGTATGTCCCATGTTGCAATCGTACTGTGGTACTTAACCCCAAATACTATTAGTGCAGCTATAGTTTTAACTCAAATGAACAAAATAACATCCTTATTCCTAGGAAGTGGTAACTCGCAGTGCAGACTCAACAACTACAATACCAGCAGCAGTACTGCTCTCAGCCTGTTGTGTCCCAGTTCAGTCAGTGTGTTGGTGGTCCTGGTGCTGACATCTCTCTGTCTGCATCATCACTTGTGGCTGCAGATATGCAGCCGGGCAGCTGATTCACACAGGACTTGGGCCAGTTACATCATAGCAAATGAGTTAGTCTCATAGCTGGCCTCATAAAACCTCAAACGGACTGGTACAATACAACAGGACGCTTTCATCAGGCATTTCAAACCCGTTGAAGTCCTAAGTATTCAAATAAAAAAAAATGATGACAGATGGGTTTTTATTCCTGATTGTTTTTACAAAAAGCTCACACTGAAGTAACCTGTAAAATCCACCACTTTTGTTGCCAATGCACAAACTTAATTTCAGCCCGAGATGCCACTAGTTGCTCGTTTCAGAAGTAAAATTTTTTTTTTTCATATCAGCTTGCTTTATATTGCAACTCTCCAAAAATCAGCATGCATCCTTCTCAACGAATTATCACTGAGCAAGATGACCAATCAAATGGCATTACCGACAACCACGCCTACATTTCAGTCATGCGTGTTCTTTCAACTTTTAGGCAACATCACAGCTGTTGGTGTCAATGTGAATTTATCTGCGCCAAGTTATTGTACAATGTGAAAATATGAAACGAAAAACAATCGCATCAATCCTCATCAGTTGTAATCACGCAGTGCAAGAGCGCATGAACAGACTCTCAGACTTGCATGGGCCCTCCTGATGACAGGCGACCAGCTGAGACACACAGGCCACTCACTGCCCTGCCCACTGGGTCAGGTTACCACATCGGAAACCGCGAATGGAAGGGAGCCCCGAGTGAGATGAGCATCTGTGTGAGTGAGTGGGCCAGTGAGGGAAAGAGACAGATAGAGCTACCGGCCTGGTCGACGCAGTGTGTATAAGTGTGTGTGTGTGTGTGTGTGTGTGTGTGTTAAGGCAGACAAACTATATAGGACCACTTCGGTCAGTGGGCTTGCCCGACTACATATTTCATGAAGGTATGAGCTCACTGTCAAATTTAGCTGCCCCAGGTCAAGCCGGGTCAGGGTCTCTGCAATAGTTAGCAGTGGGGGCAAGCCAGAGAAATGGGAGGAATTCTACTGCAGGGCAGATGGTAAGAGCAGAGAGAGAAGATATCAAGCCTTAATGGCTGTTTAATTAGCAGACATAATCAGACAGTAAAACAAAATCCACAGGTTGAGGGTTTGATTATAAAACCACGGGACATTTGGCCAAATGTTATCCTCCACACAAAATGTATTTATTAGTGGATCCAAAGAAAAACAAATGTAAAAACAATCCCACTAATTGATTAATCATCTTAAGTATTTTTTTTTTATTTTTTTTTATATAAAATTATTATATGTATCCATTTCAGATTGTTCCGTGTGGGTAACTCATAATTATAAACTGAATGCCACTGCATTACATTACATTTAGCTGACGCTTTTATCCAAAGCGACTTGCAACACACCGATGGTACACCATCGAGAGCAATTTTTTTAGGGTTCAGTGTCTTGCTCAAGGACACTTAGGCATGTGGACAGGAGGAGCTGGGATTGAACCACCAACATTCCGATTAGTGTGCAACCCGCTCCAGCAACTGAGCTTCAGCCTCCCATTGCTTATTTTTTGTTTTTTAAACATTTGTTGATGCATCATCACCTGTCATTCACCTCAGGATGACAACATGGACTGAAGACACTTTACAGATTAATCAGCTGACCAAGAATCATTAAGATTAAATCATAGTTGACAATATAAATAAGCATAAGTTCAACAGTTAAAAGAAATGTACAAATCAGCACAGACAGAGTACAGATAGATGAATATACATGAATACATCTATTCCGTCTTGTCCAGGTACATTTTCAGTGAAGGCAGCATAGGTGCAGGTGGAAAGAGAATAACTACTTGCGTTCATATATATATTCCTACAAATCTGTGTGGGTAAAAGCTGCTACTATGATCAATTATTTATTTCATTCATGACATTATTTCAAATTTCATAAATGGAGAAGCGTGCATAGCAAACATGCCTCTCCATTTTCTCTGCAGAGGCTGAATGAAAGATGAAGGTGAATGGAGGCGCAGAACGCTGCAAACAGGAGCGGGCGAGCGAGCACGTACAAACCCACAGACAGCAGTGGGAGAGACACACACAGGCAGCTCGACCCAATTCAGCGCCTCTATATTCAGCTGCACACCTCGCCCATTTGACGTCAGAGAGGACCCATTTCACAAAAGGCAGCAAGGTTATGTCTTCACGGAGCGGAGGCTGATGTATGTAGTATTGGCAGTTTGTGCAAGCTCAGGGCCGGCACATATTACATATCAGCCTCCCTTGCGGTGTGTGCGCACCAGTGCTCGTCTGTGTCAGAGAGGATTCCCCTTTGCGTTGGTTGTACAATTTCACACAGGGAGGGGACGGGGGGGACGGCAAAACACACGGGACTCTAGAGCAACAGACGAGGCACATTTGTGCTTAAAAACAACAGTAAAAATATGCATAGATCCATCATTACACAAAACTCCCGGATATTGTTTTATGCTACGAGCTAAATAAAAAGGGATTAAGCTGACTGTATGGCTTAGAAAAGGAGAAGGGAACTTCGATGACGAACATCCTGGAGCCACATAACAGGAAGATGAGGAGAACATAAATGGTCAGATGCAGCGGAAGACGGGGTTTCTCTTCTTCCATCCATGTCTTTCTGTCCTTCTCCCTGACACCCCCTTTCATTTCTCTCAGCGCGATGAGGATACCCCTTCCTACCTTCCACCTCCTCCACGTCAACCCCTCCCATCAAGATCTCTCTCCATCCACCCACTACTAAATATTAGCTCTCTCTCCCTCTCTTTTTCTTGCTCTTTTAACGTGTCTTCTTAAATTGTCAGGCCTGCTGCTGACGCCATCCTCCTCCACTCAGCCAGCCCACTCAGTCCTGTGGGACGAGCTATGACTCATTCTCTCCCTCCTTCCCTCCTCTACCTCCCTATTTACCTACCTACCTGCCTTTCTGTAGCTCTCTCTCTCTCTGTGTGTTGCCCTCGGTAGATATAACGTATGTATAGTTCTATGCCGCATGTGGAGGATCATGCAGAAGGTGCACGGAGAGATGGAAGCCCGAAGACTAAAATCACAATGAGAAAGTGGGTGATGGGAGAGAAAATACGTTGGCAAAGTAAACAAGAGTCTATCTTCTGCATAATGAACGAATAGCAGAGGCGAGAGAAGGGATCCTGAGCTTGGCTGCATTGTTGATGACGGAAAGAGTGCAGGAATGTGGGTGACGGAGAGAAATATTTAGTTTTTTGTGGCTCAAAATCAAACAAGTAAATAAGACTTATCAAATAATCACTTTTATTATCATTCATGTGATTGATTATTCTTTTTATTATTATTATTATTATTATTATTATTAATGAGTTAAGAAAAGGCAAAAATAATCAGGAAAAATGTATAATATAAATAAAATTGAATTGAATTGACAAGACCACATTTAAACATGTGCCAAACTTTGCACAGACAAGTGGAGGCAGAAACAAATCGAATGTGTGAACGACTGCAGTACTAGAAAATGCTTCTAAGGAACAACTGAGGAGAGAAAACGAGTCACAACCATGAAAACCGTTTTAAAGGAAAGAAAGGAAGGAAAGAAATTTGTCTGATCCAACTGCTGAAAGAATGATTGGCTTTGCACCAAATTATAGATCATGTTCTGTTGTTGGAAACTTTCAAAATAAAATAAAAAATGTGATAATCAAGAAAGTTTTTGGTGTAGCGACAGCATTGCACTACAACTGATCAATGACCAATGTAATGTCCAGAAGCCTGCTCAGCCTACAAGACATCCCGATGTACTGTATATTAATTGGGAGCTTTTAAGGAGCATGATAATAACACCACCAGAGCACATTCCATGATGTCAACTCACAAAACACACAATGCCAGAATGATAATTAACACGCCCAATTCAAACTTTGTGCAAATAACGTTACTCTGACAGGTTAAAGCCTTTGATTAGAAAATAGGATATTAATCTATATTAATTCTTGGGTTCTAGAATGCAATAATAGCAAAAGAATACTGCATTTATGGAAACATGGGAAGACAGAGCTGCTGAAATAAGAAAATGTTCAAATAAAAGTGCCACATGAAAACAAAATTTTAGCTTTAGAGCTGAGGCAGCTCCCAGACAGACAAGAAACTCCAAGAAAACCAATCAAATGTCTGCAAAGCAAAGAACTTAAACAAACACGGACATTTTAGAATCGCAATACTAAACCATCAGCTAACTGTACTAAAAGAAAGTCTGCCAGTCAAAATAGTGGATATCTCAATCATTAAACCTTCTGGACAGTCGGAAACATGATTCAAAATAATGACATTACTTCGCTGTCCAATAAATGGATATTGTGTATCGTGGGCTGTGTGGTTATCTTGTCTCACCGTAAGAAGATTAGTGAAAGATTCTGCCGCTACACTTGAGCTGCTGATGTAAAATGAACAACCGTGTCAAAATGAAATTGGGTGGCAGCTCCCGAACTCATTATAAACCTTATGTAATTCTTCAGCTTCTTTTAGTGAGAAGCAGGGAGCAGTGGAAGCGGGTGGACGAGAGATAGGGGAGAGAAAAGAGGAGCGAAAGATGGAGGAGCGAGGGGTGGCTAGTGAGACAGGAAGAGAGGAAAAACTTCTCAATGATGAAACAATCTGCACCGTTAAGCGATTGGACCAGACCTCCACCAATGGGAGGACCAGCTCCATGGCAACAGGCTCTGTCACCAAGAGAAAAGAAGCCATATCCCTCAACACCCCCATATTTTTCTCTCCTTTTCTCTCTCACGACCCCCCTCCTTTCCCCAATTACAAGGCCCAGTGTATTTATCATTGGGTCCTCACGTAAAGACAAATAAAACAGTGCACACACAAAGACACACAGACACACAGAGCAACATCATGGGTTACTTACAGGCTGAGCAACACAGCTCAATTGCACAGACACAACAAACAAACACATGCGATCCATCAAGGCTTGCAGATGTACACACAGACTTAACGGGGCTTACGAAGTGATCAGAATGTGAGTCATTCACACACACAGTTATTTAAATGTGCAGATGGCGATGACTTCCCTGACACGCTGTCTGACTGCAGACTGCTGTTGCACACCGTCCTGGTGAGTGCTGGAACTATCTATCAGATCTGGTGGAGCTGAACCTTGAACTGAACAGATTGAGCTCAGACGCAAGAACAGACCTCCAGAAGAAGTAAGTAGGCCCCAGCAGAGAGAAACTGCCCTTTACTCACAGATATATGTATATGTGCACAATGTGAAGTCAGCATACATCAGAGTTTACTAAACTAGCTTCATGAGCTAGAGCTAGCTGACATTTGGTGGTAAACCACTGGACACTTGTCTTAACATCTGAAGTTAACCCCTCAAATTTGACTTTCCATGCAGAAAGATAAAGTCTCCCAGAACCAGTGCGACATCCTTAAGCACACTCCAATTGTATTTTGTTTGCCACAAAATGACAGACAAATACTGCTCGGCACACAGCCTCTCCAGGAATGGCTGTCGAGTGGGAAAAACATGACAATGATGTCGTAAAAAAAAAAGAGAGAGAGAGCTCAGAATAACTAAAACTATATAATGAAGCTTCAGTACGTGAATTGTATTCCAATCCGGGCACAGATAACTCATATCTATGAGTAAAGGGAATTACTAAAGTGTGCCGTCTGATCCACGTACAGGTATTAACTAATTTGTTGTGCCGGCTGTGTATTTGTAAGTGTTTGACTTGTGGACGCACTCCAAAACCTGATGGGCACAGCAGCATTTAGAGCTTGCTGGATCTTGTTTCCACTCCATTTCAATTCACTATTCCAAAGAGGTGCATGCCAATTCTGCGGACTTGAAGTGGCAGGTCTGTGCAATAAGTGAAATAACATCTGTATGAACAGCAAAGTAAACACGACCATTAACCAATTGCAAAGGGTTCGTCGTGCCTGAATCGGAGGTTTAGTGGTGTTTGAAAGCAGTGAGAAAGATTGAGTTGATCACAGCATCTTAGTACCTGCTGCAGAACCTTGAAATCATTTTTCTGGTTCTGTATAAACAGTCTCTATATATATATATATATATATATATGTCATATGCTCTACTGAAAACTGTTTAAACCCAAAAGAAAATTTGTCATTATCCCAAGTATTGCAAGTATGATTTTATTGGTAAACAGTGAAAGGAGTAACACGAATCTGGAGGAAGATAAAAGACAACAGCGTTGCTGGCAAGTTTGTCATCAGTATGTCCGCCCTGTTACACGATGCATAAAACTTAGTAGGGAAATACAAACCTTTGGTTGCAAAACTGATGTAAATTTCCCAAAACTAAAGCTATAAAAATGTGCAGTCAATCCGAATGCAGATGCTTCTGTGGGACAGTATCAAGAAAAGATGTATGTATTTTGTGTTTTGTAATAGTTATATGTAATTTTCCATCAACATGAACACGAACAGGAACTTGCAACACTACCAGCAGCAGTTTTACTGAGCTAAAGTAGAAGTTCGTTTTTAACTTTTACCAATTTATGAGACACCTCGGTGTGGATATTCCCCACCTAATAAAGCCTTGATGCTCTAATTGCTTTAAAAATATATATATATATATATTTATTTTTTGGAGATCTTGACACTTATAAGCTGAGCTTTGTCAGAGTAAAGTTCACACGCAGACAGCGATCAGCTAATGAGTAAATGACTGCTGGATTTGATGGCACTTAACATTAACAGAGAGACTATACTGATAAGTTATTGTGAGCTTCCCATTACTACATGCATTGTGAGTTTTGATGGTAGACTTAGCAAATAAAAAGTGGTGAGAAGCTTATTACTGTGTGCAGAAAAAAAAAAAACCTTAGTTGTGTATTACTGCATCAGAGTCCATTGAGCCAAAGATGTTCCTCAAGTGCTCATCAGTTGTCATGTTTCTTTTTGTTTTGTTTTTCTTTTTAATAGTCGTTCCCAGTAGGACATCCATCACACTTGGCTCTTCCACAGCATGTGTGTCAGTCATGGGAACTGATTGAGCCGGTGGGAAGTTCACAACTAGTGTGGATAATCACTTTGTCAACATAGGTTCTAAACTGACATTTCTGCTGTAAAAGCATACCTTTGAGTTTGAAGTTTCAGAATTTTGTTTATCAATCGGTTTTCATCAGACCAGCAATTAGACTTTGTATTTTTTTTATGTCGTTTTGAAGATGTTGTCAGTGTTTGCCATGTACACACACAAATGTTCATACAGAAATGTAAAAGAAACACAAAATAATACTTCTTGTCTTGATACTAACCCACAAAAGCATCTGTATTTTAGATAGACTGCACATTTTATATAGACATATTTTTTGGAAAGTTGACCTCAGTTTTGCAATCAAATGGATGCATTTCCTGACTGAGGACATTTAAAGTATTCCTGTAATGACTTTTGTGCATCACATAACAGGGCAGACATACTGATGACAAACTTGCCAGAAACTGTGTCGTCCCTTCAGATTCCTTTCACTGTTTATCAATAAAACTGTACTAACTTTACCTCGGATGACCTTTGAACAGTTTTCAATAGAGCCTGATCGACTGGATTGTTCAGTTTGGCAATGTGAATAATCCAAACTAGACTTTATGTCCTCCCTTTAGCAGTGTCTGTACCAACACAACCACACCTTGCATTATGTTGTAACAGTTATTTTTTTTTATTTTTTTTTTTTTTTTTGGGGGGGGGGGCAGAACAACAAGCTACTGCCAGGCTTTATCTCTGAATATGTTAAATAATGCACTGATTAAAAACTGGATGTATCCAAATGGTGACCAATGTCCTCTATGGTCTACACAACACTTCCTTTTGCCACAACCGCACTTAATGACAGCTGGTATTCTGGGCTGCCATGCCACAACAGTGATGGAGGCTTAAGTGCTGTCAGCCAGCCAGCCTAACCCAGAAGTCAGGCATCCAGCCATGAACCCTGCCAGGCTGTCTCTGGTGGACCAGTGCAAAGCGTGGTCTTTTACAATGTGTCTTGTGCACTCCAGAATAGCCAGCAGGAAGGCAACATTGCCAGTCATTCAGACATCCATCCAGCCAACCTCAAGCTAACTAACACTCAGCTCAGTGTAACACTAAGTGACCCCCTTCAACTCCCCTTCCATGTTTCTTCTCTGCCCCTTCATTCCTCAGGCACCAAGCCCACTAAATATTGCCCCTTCAAATCCCATAAGCCACGGTACCACAGGTCAGGGTCTGAAACCCAGACACACACCCAAACATGATCTCTCTATCACACACCAGTACAGATCTGTAGCATCCATTAATCCAGAGAGCACGAGAGGCAGAAACAAATGCAACCATACCAGTAAGTCAGCACAAACGGATAGAAAATGGCCTCTGTCCTTTATGCATTATCATTACAACAGGCATCGGACGACTGCAATGTTCCAACAATGACGACACTGTGCTGAAATAGAAAAAAAATAGGGGTATGATGATGACAGGCCTGCTGTCGGCTGTACGGGTTGTGGATACAGAATGACAAGCATAGTATGTATGCGCTTCGACAGACGTATGAGCTCAATTTAGCAGGGCTATTATACTATATCTGAATACAGCTGTGCAGATCCTAAGCTGTACTTGACATGTTTAAAACAAACTATTTGTGTTTGAAATTTGATGGCATTGTTAAATTCATAGATGATTTTGTTCCATTCTTACCCATTTCATTTGTGAGTGTGTGTGTGTGTGTGTGTGTGGCACTCGCAACACTGCAGCCACAGCACAAATTAGGAGGCCGTGTTAATTAGAGAAACTGCACACGGCAGCTAGTCACTAGATCACGTAGCTGACCTGACAGCGGTGGCGGGTCAGCGTTGCGCTGTGCGATGCCATCTGTTTACCTATAAAAGCCAACCACTCCCAATACTTCGGCTTGCCTAAAGATAGCAATTTATCTGTTCCCCACCTCCTGCCAGTTTTTCTTGCCTCTCTGTCCCTCAAACTCCCCATCCGTCATGGCAACTTTCTAAATATGTCAGAAACAACCGCTCCTAAACTTCTGTTTAAATGTAGTGTGATTGAAAAGGTGATCTATGGGCTTTAGAGGCTTCTAGCTGACACCTTTTGCCTTCTCTCAGTTGCTCCATTTGTCCGTCTCTCGAGAAACTTTACCAAGTGGGTGCGTTTTGTTTTTTTAACCCCGTTTACACCTGGTATCATCAGTCTGTCCTCATCTGTCCCAAGAGGCCAGCTTTATGCCGTCTGTTCACACCTGGCATTTCATGCGTCTCCACATACTTCTCGAGTGGCCACTTGTGATCAGATCTCATATCTCTGCTCTATATGCAAATGAGCACAGCGTCACGAGTATATACAAGTAAATAACCACAGAAACGCGAAACGAAACAGGAGGAGAGGAGTTTAAGAAACAGGCATTTATAAAAAAAAAAAAAAAGAAATCTTTGCTCAATGAAGCCTCATTTTAATCTACAATGTAGGCTATTTCACATTTGTAAATGTTTAAACACAGTTCAGTGAGTTTGTAGGCTAATTCACAACCTTCACTGTGAGGACCGGGTCAGCTCGGGTCATATTAAATAATTGTTCCATTGCGTTAAACACCGCTGCTGTGGATAAAAAAAAAAAAAAATTAAAAACTGCACCAGGGTCGGACGCTCTCTCACAGCTGTGGGTCTGATGTGTGTTGGAAAAAACCACAAGATAAACTAAAATAAAAAAAGATAAGCCCAGAGGAGGCTTTGGTGAAACAGAAACATCCCTTCTGCTTTCTGTACAGTTCAGCTGCACTTGGAACAATCATGGTGGAGATTCTTTTCAGGAAACAAAAAATCTAAAAATCACAGCACGTAGCGATCTTCAGGTTAAAGATTGAATGGAGAAAAAACTAACATGCCGTCACGTAACGGTAACCTGTGGAAGCGCCAGGTCAGATACGAACACAGGAACGTGTCAAAGAGAGCTGGATTAATGTTTGTTACTTCAGAGGACGTCAGCTGAGCAGGCCGTCTTCCAATAAGGCCCGGAGCGCATTGAGGAGGGCGCATTGAGGGCGCATTGCGTACACACCGCTTAACAAATGTGGCCACATGCGTCCCAGACCGACTCCGAATGTGGCCTGAGCAGACTGGACTTAATGCGTCCTCGGCTCGTTCACACCCGTACTTTTAGGTGAAAACTTGTGCTGTTCAAGCCATGGGGGATCTTGATGCCAGGTGTGTGCGAGGTCTTTGAGTATGAGGCTGATACAAGGTTGGACTGGCCCAATTTGCACCACACTGTCATTAGCCTTTATTATGTCAGCCCTAAAGAGAGTACTTTTCTCTATATTTTATTGTTACAAAAATTGCAATTCAGAGATGAATGAACACTTACCCCTGCAAACTACTTTTATTAAACCTCTGCTTTGCATCCACAACAACTATTTGCATTACCTAATCTAAACATGTTGTTGTTCTGGGTTTTGTACCCTCATGGTTGAAATGCACTTATTGTAAGTCGCTTTGGATAAAAGCGTCAGCTAAATGAAATGTAATGTTATGTTATGTAAACATACATTAACACCATTAAAAAGTGACAATGGAACCAGAGGCAGCAGAAAGTTCAAATGCGGAGGGAGGTATAATAGTAAGAGACTATGGAACCAGAGGGGAAAGAAAGGATATAATGTGGGGCTGCCTTAATGACATTATTGTTTTTATTTGATTTATTAATCTAAACAAAAAGTTTGTTTTTTGGGGGGGGAAAGCAGCAGAAAAGAAAGTGTGAACCTTCTGACTTTAAGGCAATTACAGCAGAAAGTTACGCCGGGGTTTGCTATTGATTTTTTACCTCCCTTCTTCTCCCTTTTGAGCTTCCTCTCTTTTATACTCTGTCTTTTTCCCACGCATTGGCAATTAGTATGGAGGAGTGGGGGTATAGGAGCACCAACTACCTGGGGAACAGAACTCCAAAGTCACAAACAAACAAACAACAGAAGCATTGGTCATACCCACAAAGTGGGAAGCACACAGACACAATGGCTTAATGCAAGAGGATGGACTTCTTTATGTTGGTCAAAGCTAAGCTATAGTCACTTCCCCTGTCCCTTTGTTGTCTCGCTCAAGAAAGGGTCTAACACAGGGGTGTCAAATATACGGCCCGCGGGCCGGATCCGGCCCGCCAGGGAGTCTAGCTCGGCCCGCCGGATGACTTTGCTAAGTGTGAAAATTACAGAAAGACATAAATTGCATTTCTATGAGAATATGGAGGTTTATGAGTACAAACGTTTTGTAATTTTCTTTTCTTTTTTTTTTTTAATCGATCCAGTAATTGCTTCAAAAACAGCGTAAATGCGATGTCTGCTCCGGAGGCAGCAGCGCTCGCTTTGTCAAACGCGTCACAAAGCGAGGGAATCTGCAGAGGAGAGCCCAGGCAGACAAACAGTGGGCTGATGTCTGAGTTTTTGCTCTTTTTGTTTCTAGTTTATTAAATAGGGTTTATCATCCAAAAACCTTCACCAATGATTTAAACAAAGATAAATATTTTCATTATATATGCGTTATTATGATAACGCATACATACAAAGCAGATGATTTTACTGGTCTGGCCCACTTAAGATCAAAGTGGGCAGTATGTGGGCCCCTTAACTAAAATGAGTTTGACACCCCTGATTTAACATGTTGACCAACAGACCGCTGGAGGAAAACAACATTAGCTTGAGCAACCCGACACCAAATCGGCGGCCTATCGAATTTGAGGGATGCGGAAGTGGATGTCTGTCTTTTGTATTTCTAACTGACAATTGTGTCGAATCATGGTATGATCATCGTTTTATAAATACCAAGCTAGTTGAATTAAGGTGCATCACATAGGACACTGATGCATGTTGGTTTATTTTAATGCAGAAAGACACGCACGCACGCACGGAAAGAGGCAGACATTATATAAACAGGCCATGAGTAAAAGAAGCACAAACGGATCTGGGCCAAGTGAACAAAAAAATAATAAAAGGAAGTGATGATGATGAGGATTGTGAGCCTGATTTTGCAATGCTGCAATGATCAGAACAGTGAAGGAGAGGGAAAAGCCAGGTCTTCTAAACCTGAAACAAAGCTCAGGCCATGAGGATGGCGTGCTATTTATAGTGACCGATTTTTTTTTTTTTTTTTTTTTTTTTTATTAAAGAGGGCTCTGTTGTTGTGCTTTCTCTCACGCATGTGCTGCCTCTCTCCCACCTCCTCTGTATTCCCTCGGTTCCCTCACATCATGCTCCACAAATAAAGGTGGAATACACAGACATATGGAGGGATAAAATGCTCATTGCATTTTGAGATCAAAGGAGTTTTCTAATTATTTAAGATGCACCCATTAACAGTCACAATCAAAAACCCATTACTGCACCTTTAAGTCAAGATGGTCAGTGAGGATCAACTTCAGGGTCTCTGAATCCAGGACTTCCCACATGCCTTATGTAAGCCAATAGGTTGTCCTTTTTCACTGCACCTCTCCATCGCTCCCTCTTCAGTATGACAGTGTTGCAGAGAGTAACGCCTACTTCTCAGTGACTCTCCACCCCCACCAGGCCACCTCCACCCTCCGCCCTCCACCCTCCTCCTTCCTCCTTCCTCCCTCCTCCCCTCCTCCCACACAGGGACAGTGGAAGGGAATTCCTCATTACCTCAGCGTTTGCCTCACTAAACAGGCTTTGCGTGTGCCTGTGCATACATATATGAACATTACCGGACCACATGGCACAAACAACATCCAAGTCACCACACATGAAAGCATCGTACAGCGTGTAATGTGTAAAATACATCTATGCAAAACCAATCTGTCTTTGCCACATTGATACAATGAACTGCACTTACACAAGTAGAAACTGCATGCACGGTATATGAAACTAGATTTCTGTGAACCACATTATATGATTTCTGCACCGTTACTGAGGCATAATTAAAGAAATTGCTTTGGGAACTTTACAAAGCGCAACAATGAAATGTGCCATGATAAGTGGTAATTATAACAACCGTAAAGGCTGAACGTTGAACCAAATCTACAGCTAACGAAGCTACTTTCACCGACAAATTATGAACACCCGGTGACAAAGACACACAGACACACACATGCACCGCACATCCTTACTGTATTTGGAGTTCAGCTCTGGGGATCTCCAGCCAATCCAAATCAGGAGTCTCGCAGATTTAAATCAGAATTAAAAAGAAGCTCTGGCATTATTTTATCTTGATAAAGATTATAAATGAATGAACTCCATTTGCTTCAGCGTGCATACAGCAGACTTCAGGAGTGTTTAGGTCTGTCACTCTCTTCAGCTCATTCAACTGTCTTCGTCTTCAAGCTTGCCATGTTGCCTTCCTGTCTGTAGGTACTAGCAGCTCCGTTTTCTTAATGAGTTTCATGAAAATGGTCCCAAAAAAAAGTCTACTTTGACTGCCCCCTTTCTTTTTCTGAATGAAGCGCAAGCTCAACAGTGAAACAGAATATCTCGCTTGCTTGCTTGCTGGCTCCCTCTCTCTCCACCACTCTTATGCTATCAGGCGCAGAGTTTGCACCGCTCCCTTCTCCTCCAACCCTCCCTTTTGTGTAGATTCTCTCTCTCCCTCTTACATATCTTGTTTGCTCTCTGCCTCTGTGAAACAATATAATTGCAATGACAGCCAAACCAAGGCGCGTTAGAAGCCCAGCTGTTTAAAGGGCTGCTTGAATCAGCTAATATGTCACTTGATGCAACAGCAGGACTCTATAATAAAAGCTTACAATAAATAGACTTATTTTCCACTTAAAGGTTTGGTACTTTCTTTTCTCCCCCTAAAAGGACGTCGTTTACATCTGCTGGCAGGCAGAAGAAACAGTCCGCGCTCACATTAGTCCCCATTCATCACTTACCATTTTACGGAAATATCTGAAGTCATTATCTGTAGCCTGTGTCTGGACAAACTGAACAAGCAGAAAAGTACTGACAGCTGCTGGTGAAACCGAGCACTGCTGCAATGATCCAAATAAAAATATAAGGAGGGGGATTTGGAGGGGAAGATAGTGGAGGGAAATAATGAAACTACCTCATTAGCAAGGAAAAACCTTAATCCCACAAGACAATATATTTGCATGTTCTCCCTGCAGCCCACTAACTGCAGCTCAAAGATGCAGTGGGAAAGAGGCAGTCAAAAGTTCAGAATCAAAAGGACACACAAGCAGTCAAATTTTGCGTAAGGTGTCACCGATGTCTGTCTTAAAGATAGATGAGTTGACAGTATGTGACCAGGCTTCATTGTGAACAGATGTGTGGCCAAGTTTGAGGGCGTTTCAGCTTCAAGTTTGATTAAATTGCAGTGATCGGGCTCGTCTCTCATAGCTCAGTCTGAAGTAGTGAATATTTTGGCTGTAATTGTAACCAAAAAGATCAATTAACAGTTTCAACATTCAACAGCACAATAACCAAGAAAAGTGCAAGGTAACGAGAACAACGGTAAAAAATTAGGGATGTTCGCGCATTAAGTCAACTGCGTACGAACTGCATTAAACCAGCTGGGACTGTTATTTTCAAGGTGCTCCTCAGGCCAGGACTCTGCAAAACGACAACACTGTCCCATTTTCCAGCACTGACACGGGTCAAGGCTAGTGTACAATAACTTTTGCTTTTGTGTCAGCTACAGTATTGTAGCGGACTGTGCGTGTACAACCAATGAGGTAAAGGGTAGAAACAGTAGATCTTAACTCAAGCTTAGAATTCACTTTCAAAAGGTCACAAAGGTGCCCCTGGCAAATTTGTAAGCAATGTCCCTGTTTCCTACAGTTATAGTACTCAACATTAAACCATAGATTTGAGATATACTGGTTGTCCAGTCAGCATCGTGGCTTGTCCAGTCCTTTCCCAATTTTAGAGTAACGTATATAGTGTTTTAAGTCCATTATAGCCCGAGTATTACAATTGGTGAGATGCATTTAGCCTACTGAAATGCATATTACAACATACACTCACCAGTTCCAGAATTCACTGAAGTCTCACTTCAATTTTTCTTTCTCAAAACCCTGTTTTCATGGGCTGGGGCATAATACAAATACTAGAAAGTCCAGCATGCTAATCATCCAATGTTTACTTCCAAGGGGACTACTCTGTTTTAAAGTACTAGAATTTGAGGCAGGAAAAAAAAAGGGCCTGCACGGTGATAAAGCCACTTTGGTTACTCTGAGGTATTCCATAATGTCACTTAGATTTTACTTTTAATAATAAGCAAGGCTCTGAGATATATATATATATGAGCTTATATATCATATATATATATGATCAGGCTTATATCAATAGTCTATGCTTTGTATGTTCTTTGAATATACAGTAGATTACACTACAACTGTATACATTAAGGGGAGCCATTGGGGCTCAATGGTTAGCACGGTCACTTCACCATGAACTTTGCGGACAAAATAAGCACACAGAGAAAATACATGGGCGGATGTTTAGCATAGAACTTGCTTTCCATCCTTACTTTGCTTTGTTAGGATGAAAACCTAACCAGTGACTCTGCAATCCTCGCATGGCCGTGGAAAAACGCTTGTCTCAGGTTGACCACATGGCTGGGATAAAAGGGATGGCTGGCATGCACTATTGCCACGTAATTGCTTAAAACAAGTGAAGCCGTTTCTTCTGCACTTGAGCAGCCAGGTAGCTTCTTTCACAGGGAGGTAAAAGAGGGGCGTAGAAGGTAGGAAGGAGAAAGGGGACGAGCTGAACAAGGATCAGTGGCCAAAGATACCACAAATAGAGCATTTGTGAGCACAATACCCAAACAACATGCTGCAGTTCCTGCATAAAGCGTACAGCTGACATTAAGCTATTAGGACACACTAGGAAAACCGTTATTATTTACACTGCAAACATACAAACAATCCAAAACAGGCCTTTACTAAAACCAACAAAACGTGGACATAAGCAGCTTATTTCTGACTTATGGTTCTGCATGGATTGATTGAGGCTTATTATGAGCCAATTTTTTTTTTTTTTTTTTTTTTTTTTTAATAACTAAAGCTACACATCCCTTCAGCTAAGAGATACTTATTTGAAAAGTGTTTTATAATTTCCCTAAAAAAACTAACAGACACTTTTTTCCAATCTGTGCTTGGATCCTATGATTCAACATTCCAACATGTGATAACCTTTTCCCTTTTCTTTCCCTTTGAACTATCATGGGAAAACCCTCCAGCTTTGCAGCAATGACTGTGAAGTCAGTCAGGCCGATGAACCCAATCTGAGTACAGACTTACAGCCATGCAACCAGTCACCTCCCTTCTGCTCTGATCAATATTTTACATTAAAGCAAGCAATGAAGGATGGATATGGAAAAAGAAGATTGACAAACACTGAAAGGGGAAGACATAATGAGAAAAATAGCATAAAAAAAAAACAGAACACAAAAAAATGGTGGGGGGGGGCAAATAAAGATGAAGAAAAGGGGAGAGAGAAACAGAAGCAGGAGCGGTTAAGAGAAGAGACGGATAGGAGCAGCAGCAACAGCACCACGCTTGGTGCTCTGGCAGAGATCTATAAATAGCTCTTCAAATCTCTCTAGAAAAAGCCACTCTTTTACTTATGCTGCTGCAAACAGAGATTCAGAGACAGAAGCAGATATGGATACCTTGCTGACAAATAAACAGAGATCACATCTTATTAGATAACAACTGCCCATTACAATTACATCAGTCCATAAAATAGAATATTACGAACACTTTTACAATGTCCACTTTGGCTTGTATAAATATTTGATTGCAGGAAGTGAATACAGGAAAAGCAAGTAACCACATGTTCTAATAGTGTAAGGAAAAAGAACCGTTTGTCGTCATGCATCCTGCAAACCAAAATCAGCACACTTATGTAATCTATTTAGCAAATACTTGCACTTTTCCACCATAAATGTGTTTCTTATTGTAATGTAAACCAATACAACAATTTACTGACACCTCACAATTTGATAAGTAATGCAGAATGCCTTAAGATGCATAAAGATCCACGAGCTGCAGGGTATAAGGGGGGGAAATATGTTGACAGGGAGGCAGGATACTCCATCTCTCTCATGGTGGCCCTAGCAACAGCAGACTGTTGATTCAGTGACTCACCTCCACCAGTTCTTACTATGGATAAGACTTTTTCTTAATGATACTGCCTTTGCACCAGCAACTGAACTCAGCATTGCTTCTCCATAGTACACAAATTAAGAGAAAACATGGGGGTGATGCAAAAAATAAATAAAAGTATACCAATTCTTTCAACCACAAACTGCAGATGTAAAGCCATAAACTGTTGTTGATCTCACTCAGTCTACAAAGGAAGCAACAAAATGTGATATTTTCATGACAGTGTGAACATCAAATGTGACTTTGTTGGCAGCCCCTGGCAGCCACTTGCCAAGTCTCAACATCACATGACTGGGAAATGGCAATTGATATGGAAATTTTTTTGTTTTCAGACACACATGCCATTTTCCCAGAGCAGATGTTTGGATTACAGCTCCAATAGTCGCTGTGCTCTGATTCCAACTTTTTTTGTTGTTTTACTACAACAGTCTCACCTTCTGTTTTCATCCTGAGAATACAAAAAGTAGAGGTAAAGCCAAGCCACACAGAGCAATTTCATTTCTGATTCACCTCAATCAATTAAGGAAGAGTCACACCATAAATGAGCCACAGCCTAAAATGAATAGTATTACATTAGTTTGTAAACTTGAAACGCCGTAATGCAACGACTACACCTTGAGCAGCGCTGTAAAAGTACGTGTAAACCAATTTCTAAAATCAGATAACCAAGCTTTAGTCTCACAACCCACAAACTAAACAAACTCACGCTGGATTTGGTATCACATGTTCACGTTTGTTTGCAGTAGTTTCTGACCAACAGTGGGGACACATACACGCAAGGATGCAAATGCATAAATAGCACCTCGTTGCCACCATCCGATATGTGCTTTAATCGGACGGACAACATGTTAAACACGGACAACATGTTAAACACGGCCATCTCGTGTCCGGCGTGGAGAACGCGGACTTTAAAGATGGTGCTTAACGATACCTGACTTAAATCATCGATTCATTTTTTTTTTTTTTTTTTTTTTTTTTTTTTAACTTATCTCAGGTGATCTTCGCGGTTCATCTTACCGTCGTGCTCGGCCGTGTGGACGATCCCTCTCCGTTGTTTTCTGTAAAGGAGAGCAAAATGCAGCGCGGAGTCAGAAGTCGTGGCTTGCGCGTTGCAGTTGACTGAAAATATTAGCTTGCCCACACGCTAACAATAGCTAGCTCACGGTATTAGCTCGCTTCCTCCGGCGAGTATAATTAGCCACCTAGCTCCCGTTAGCTGCGCGCTAGCTAGCCTTTTCTTTTTTTTTTTTCTGTGTACATTAGCTATCCCCCCACAAAAAAAAACAAAAAACTAACCCTTATTTTTTTTTTTTTTTTTTTTTTTTTTAACACGGCAAACTCGTTCACCAACAAAGTATCGACTGTTTATTAGTGAGGCTGAACCTCGGTCCGGTTTGCTAGCTTTCCGAATGACTTACCAGTGCTAGTTTAATGGTGCGCTGCGACCCCGACTGTCAAAATAGCGCCGCGTGAGGGGGAAGCGGCGTGAACGTTAGCGATAAGACAGCACGCGCTGCTGGAGCGCGAGGCAGTCGAATCGGTTACACCGCTAAACCACAACAACAATAACAACAACAACAACAACAAAAAGGGGGGGGGGGAGCAAAGAATAAAAGGACATAAATTAAAGAAAAAAATAAACAAAACGCTATTCCCCCTTCTCGGCTCCGGCTTGCGAGTGTCAGCGTCACTTTTTTTTTTTTTTTTTTTTTTTTTTTTTTTTTCTCCTCTCCTCTCTTACCGACAGTTTACGTCAGCGGCGTACTTTCACAGTCGCAGCAGGGAGACGTTCAGGGGACAGTAAACTTGTTCATATTTGTTGCCACGAAACGTAGTGCGATCTGTGTTGGTTTATTAACGCGTGCGTTTTAAGATTTAAGATGTCGTTTTTGACAGCTGTCGCGGTTTGTTGTAAATCAATGGCGAGCGAAGCGTGTTGTCATTCTGCAACTGTTGAACTGCACGTTTGCGGAAAATCTCCCACGTATCAGACCTAATCAATCTGATTTAAAAAAAAAAAAATACGTTATCGAAATGTAAGCAACATTATTTACATTAACATCGGCTGTCTAAAACCGAAAAGAGTTTTGACGTGACTTTTTGTAACTTTCCTCGTGAGATGACGTAGCCTGGATTAATAGCCAGCTGTGGAGTGAAATACATGTCTTTCTTTACTTTTATTTTACACACTTGTATGTGACACATTATTCACAGATATCAATCAGTACGTGAAGTGAAGTTAGTTGTAGTTCCAACAATTTCCCACATGTCGGCAGGCAAATACTCCTGTTGTGTTAGTGCCTCTCCTACTCAAGGCACGCAGCAAAGCAGAGCTACATGTTCACGATGGGTACTGATTACCTGTAACGCTAAAGAAATTGGGTTTGATTATCCATACTGCTTGTATCATATGAGTCAGTGAGGGGTACACACTCAAAACGTGTCCTGTTTTAGGACAATGCTGTGAAAACATGACCAGGTACGTGTCTATTAGTTTATTTTGAATTTTGATTTTATTTTGAAATTCATTCTTTTTCCTCTGTGCATACGATTCTTTATCCAATAGTTTATATTGTAAAGTAGTAAGCCATATTAGAAACGTGTTCCCCACTTTAAAATGTTTTAGGCTTGTAGTGTGCAGGTCCACTGTTGAAATGATTTGTTACAATAGCTTTCTTGAAATCCTTTAGATTAAGGGTCTGTTACCGTAAACCAGTATATAGCCTATATTAGGTAGCCTACGAAAGTCAGTGTAGGCCTATATGTTAGACACAGGCTATATGATACAGTTACAGTTTAACAATAGACTTGATTAAAAGCTCTGCAATCTCGTTCTGGGTCGGGTTTTTATTTTATGAATACAAATGAGTGTGAGGATCCAGACAGACCATCAACAGCATGTTTCTTTTTGTCGTGTTTTTTTTTTTTTTTTTTTTTTAATCTTCTTTACATGAGTAATTATTTTGCTGCGAGATATTATCCTACCTTGAAAGAAACATGACGGGACGTGTTTCAAATACCGCGCTAAGCTCTCCGCCTCATAGCTTCGAGCGCATTTGCACAATTTGCACCAGGCTACCATTCAATTGTTCGATGGCTTCGAGTCTTTTCTATTCTGTAACTGGGTTAAAGGGCACAGAAATTCAAACTTTGATCGGCAAGAGTGGTGACAGTATGCGTATCCTTCGACCTGGAGAGGGCAACGTGGCAGGGAAAATACCTGTTGAGATAAATGCGCGACCTGATTGTACGGGTTTCTTGAAATGTCTCCAAGCCTGTCACTTTACGCAGTTATTAATATGAAGCTGCGTGTGAGATCTTGTACCCGCAGTGTCACTGACAGAAGTTTTATGGAATCCGCGTGTTGACTGAGTCAGTAACTTACGTGTGAGCGCGTGTGAAGTGTGTGTTGTGTGAGTGTCTGTGTTGATAAAAGGACATAGATGCTCTGCCAGTAATTTCCCGGATGCGCTCATTGGTGCATCCTTCCAACGTGTCACCAGTTTTGGTGGATTACCCCAGATATCTTCACCATCAAGAGAGTGAAACACCACTTCGTTTTCTCAACTCCTGTCATCACGGTGTCCAGCTGCCTGCGAGGAATTTTGACAACATTTGGGAAACTGTTGATTTCCAAAGAACAACTCAGGAGAAAGGATTTGAAGATTTTTATTTCTTGTCTGCGCACTCAAGAGTGCAAAAAAAAGAAGCATTTATTTACTTCAAGGATGACGCCGTCTTCGTTATTTTCAGCGTTTCTTGTTTTGGCACCGTTGCTGTTACAGGGTCTGTGGGTCAGTGGCTCCCCGGGCTGCGCGTCCTGTGGCTTGCCGGCAATGGAGAGAGACGCAGAGGAAAGGCTGATGATAGAAATCGCAAAGCAGCAACTTTTGGACAAGCTGCACCTGAAAGAGAGACCAAACATCACTCAAACTGTGCCCCGGGTAGCGCTTCTCACTGCCCTGCGCAAACTGCACTCGGGGCGCGTCAGACAGGATGGCACCCTTGAACTAGAAAACAATATACCAACCAAAGATCAAGGCTATGAAATAGTGAGCTTTGCAGATATAAGTAAGTTTGGTATTCACCTTTTATATTGTAAAGCTGTTATTCTCTTTGTGAACTTTACAAGGACACGTGTTCGTGCGTAAAATACGCACATTAGTCAAACTTTCCTTGTGACTTGTTAGTTTAGGTTATGGTACTGTTCCACAAAATATAGCAAAAGTAGATCTCAAAATCCACCATGAATTACTTTAAGAAACGTAAACTAAGTCTTTTGGAGCGCCCCTCACAGTCCCTCCACTTGAACATCACTGAAGATTTGTGGGTAGATTTTTAACATGATATGTGTGCAAGATAGCTTCTGGGAAGAGAAGTGAGTATGCATATCTAAATACAGAACAGAAAGGCTCCTATGTGGCTACAAAAAGTATTTGCAGGCTGTGATATCTGCCAAAGAGGGAGTAAAAAGTAACTGTGTATTAACATTTGAAGAAAAGCTCACTTTCTATAATCTTGCAGGGTTTGTCTTTACTTATTTTCACTTAAAGAAAAAGAAAAAAGTTATTTGCCCAAACTTTTGCATACCACTGTAGTATATCTCCACGTCTTGTTTTGAGCTAATGGTAAAGGTCAACCATACTACAGTGATATGGTAAAATACTTGAAATGGGTGAAAGAAGAAAGTCTCTAAATTGTTCAAACTATTAACAGTCTGTGTTGTTTTTAAATTGTCACTGTCTAATAGATAAGAGAGGGAGCGGTGACGAGGCCAGCCTAAGCCTTACCTTCCAGTTTCTACAGGAACGTAGCCAAAGTATCCAGGTCCTCCAGTCCTCCCTGTGGATCTATGCCCGCTCCTCTGAGGACCCTCACCGGGACTCCCGTCTCCTTGCCCGGGTCTTCCTCTCTGCAGATGGTGGGACATCCGCTTCTAATCGCACTCTGGTGATAGAAAAGATGCTGGAGGTCCAGGAGAGTAATTGGCACACTTTCCCCATCACCCGCACCCTGCAGGCCTTCTTGGACGGGAGCCAAAACCGGCTGAGGCTGGAGGTCAGCTGCGAAGAAGATGGAAAGAACCTTTGCTCTGCTGAAAACCCCAACCAGCCCTTCATGGTGGCCCAGGTGCGTCTCCGTGACGACCACTCCAAACGAGTACTCAGGAAGCGCTCGTTGCATTGTGGTGACGAAGTAACAGTGTGCTGCAAGAGAGACTTCTATATCAAGTTCAAGGATATCCAGTGGGATGAGTGGATCATTGCACCTGAAGGCTACCATATGAACTACTGCATGGGTCAGTGCCCCCAACATCTGTCTGGATCTCCGGGCATAGCATCCTCCTTCCATGCCACTGTCTTCAGCCAGCTCAAAGTCAACGGCATTAACACAGCTACAACTTCATGTTGCATTCCCACCGAGCGCCGACCGCTCTCCATGGTCTACTTCAACTCCCAGCACAGCATTGTCAAAACGGACGTCCCCGACATGATAGTGGAGTCCTGTGGATGCACATAAGGGACATAGTATGGAAGACATCATTTAGTTATTGGATTTGTTTAGTCTGTGTTGTAGACAGACAAACTCACAGAAACACAAATGGAAAGTGGACATTTATATTACTTTTCCACTCAAGGCTACAAGATACAAAAAAAGATACATTCTTGGGAATATACTTTAAATACGACATGTTTAGTTTAAATAGTCTTTTCCAAAAAGAATAGATTTTTAAATAATCTACTTATGATGTTACCTGTGCTTTTTCTAAAAATAAGAGACAACAAGTTTGTTTTGTCCTAAAGCTGACAGAAAGTTGGAAAGTGTTTATTTTATACGAAAATTTCAAAATTAAGATTATATTAGGGAACTTCTAGACACAAACAAAAAGAGAATATTAAAGGCTGTACAGTTTATTTATTATACAGTCAGGCATAATTTCATGATTAAAAACTACAATACTAAACCACTAGAATTTAAAAATTATATTTAAGAAATCATACAATACAATACCATTTTAAAGTATTGTAATTTGCAGTTTGTAAAAAAACAAAACAGGTTGTAGATCAAAATTCCACTTTTCCGTTTCAAAGACTGAAACACATTTCAGTGCCTGGAAGTAAGTGAACCTAAACAACCTTGAATGGAGTCACAGTTCTTCATCCATATGTCAGAGGCATCAATTAAAGAGGATGGAAACAAAGTAACCCTGACAAACAGTAACTCAACAAATAATTGGGCCAGGGTTGGCTATATTAAGAAATTATGATACTGTAAACCGCTCATTGTAGTGTAAAGCAATTTGCTTTTTTTTGTTTTAATGATTTAGTTCTTTAAATAATGCTGCTGGAATTCAGTTCTGGAGATGCAGTAAAATGTTTTACGGATCTCGGGTAAATGTGAGCAGAACTGACACTACTATGTTACATGTTATAGCCACAGTATCCACATACAATATCTAAAAACATTTATATTTACATTGCAAATCTGCACCTTTTCTTGATCTACATAAATGTTGCCATTTTAAACCAAAGGGTTTGAAAAAGTGAAAGAGATCCTTGATTTAAAGTGTGCCTTCTTTTTTAATTTGTGATGACAAGTGCAACTTGGAGATGCATTATTGTTTTGACAGAAAGAAATCTAAATACCAAAGAGGATCAGTTTATACTTGACTTTCAGTTTAAACTAGAGCCTGACTGATGCTGGATTTTTAACAGCTGATAAAATTGGCCAACTGACAAAACAGTCATGCCCTTTTAAGCTTTTCACCTCTTTCCATTGTTGACTTTCAGTGTATTGTTATGTGGACGCGTGACACAATATGTACAATGATTTATATGACCTAATCGTTCAACAAACCTGTTGATTGTGCAGTGAAGCTGCGATGAGAAGCGGTTGTTATTACAGCACAACAAAACACTGGACTGAATTGTTTTACGCAGGTGAAATTTGCCCTGAGCTCTGTTTAACCCTCGTGTTGTCCTTGGGTCAAAACACTGGGTTCTGGGTTGCAGCTGTGTTCACCCAAGTTCTATTTTATTTCTATATTTTTATATTTTTTGGGATCATTGGTCATCATTTTTTAAAGAAACCCTCACAGCCTCCTTGTCACCAATGAGCCCAAAAAATATGAAAATAAAATAGAACTTGGTTGACCACAGCTGCAGGTCATTTTGATCCAAGGACAACATGAGGGTTAAGTGCAGCCGATGCTGCACACAGTTTAAATATGTTTAATCAGCATCTGCACTGTATTATTTACACAAGTCGGTTGATCAGTTGGGTAACTTTGGCTCTGACAGCATATGAACCCAAGGTCATTTCTCAGCGGTGTGAGCAAACATTTAGCTATTGCTTCAGTGTCAGGTAATGTGAAGGTCTGTGGGGTAGGTGGGTCAGTGAGCATGTTCTGCTGCACGTTGACCTTTATGGCTCTCAAAGTCTGGAGTTTTCAGGGGTGATATAAAATTAGAAGCAATTCCAGATAAAGGTAATGCAGCTGTGTCTGTTATCTCTGGAAACATCTTCCTTGTAGCCCAAAAGTTCAGTTTATGGTTTACAGTTCTATAAATTATAATTCGAACTTTGTTTTGAAAGAAATTGCATAGTTGTATTGTATAATTGTACAGCAGGACACCCATACTGTAGAATCACCAAGTGAAGTCTATTTAAAAATGCCAGCATGCATGCTGAAATCACTTGATTTGATCCAAAAATGTCCAACGATGCAACACATACCAGAAATTGAGGAGCTTCTCACAGCTGGGTAAAATCAAAACAGTAATGCAGCTCACAAGACAGAAGAGCACAGTGATACATTCTTAGTAAATATCCATTCAAGATTCAGTTTTTCAATTTTAAACTTGGGAGCAGTGTTAGTAAGTCTGTCAGCACATGCCTTGGTCATTTTGTGTTACTAAAAATGAGTTGAGACCTAGGCCTTGGTTACTTCTTGCCTACATTTACACTAACCTGTTTAAAAGTCCAATGGTTTGTCCTAACTGTGTTGGTAAACTGTATGTCTTCAGCACCTGGATTGTACTGACATGATACAAAGGAAACATGCTCATGCAGCACGTAGAGGCATTTTGCCCAAAGAGTATGAACAAGATGTCTTTATATATTTGTCCAAACAGCCCACAAACAATTTTCACCTCTTTGTTGCCTCTAAAATCTTTACTTGCTTTACTCAAATCTATGTAAAACACTTTTAATGCTGGAGTCTATTGCATGTTTTAACTTGTAATCTACATTGGAAGCACTTCCTGTCCCAGGACCCAATGTGACAATGAGGTGCCAATGTAACATAAGCACTTTATCACCCTACTGTATTTTTAGAGCAAGCGTTGCTTGACAGGTCTATTACTGTACTTATAACTCAGGTGAGCACAACATGAAATGTAAACAGGCCAACAGAAAGCAAATGTCAATCAGCTTATCTTCTTAAGGTCTAGTTGTGTTTTAGATGCATGGTATTGAATGTACTTGTGGAGCATACAGATGATGCAGGAATTTATGTATACTGTAACGTGTAGGTGAATATGGAGCCAAGATTTGAATTCTGTTTCAATTCAAAGCTTTAATTATTGTCTTTATTTTTATATCATACTATATTTTATGTATAATGAATGATTTGTAATAACGATAATGTCAAAAATGTTATAATGTGCTGAAATGATTTGATTACAGTTAAAGTATATTTTAATAAATATATTTCAAGATGACCTTGTTATTCCATTATATCTTATTCTATATGTTCAAATCATTCAAGCTCTCCATGTTTTCAGTTTACTTTTCAGTTTAAGTGGAAACATGAGTATCAGTTAACAAACTATTTGGTATTCATCTCCAGTCTATTGCTCCTGTCCTTCTTCCTTTTCTCACCCATCTTATTAACACTTCTCTGTCAACTGGCTGCTTCCTGAACTCTCTGAAGGAGGCGAGAGTGAACCCTCTCCTGAAGAAACCCACCCTCAACCCAGCTAAAGTAAACAACTACAGACCCGTCTCTCTTCTTCCGTTTCTTTCCAAAACTCTCGAACGAGCTATCTTCAATCAACTCTCCTCCTATCTTCACCATAATAATCTTCTTGACCCTCACCAGTCTGGTTTCAAGGCAGGCCACTCAACAGAGACGGCCCTCCTTGCTGTCTCTGAGCAGCTCCACACTGCTAGAGCAGCCTCTCTCTCCTCTGTCCTGATCCTTCTTGACCTTCCTGCTGCATTTGACACAGTGAACCACCAGATCCTTCTTTCCTCCCTTCAGGACCTCGGTGTCTCAGGCTCTGCTCTCTCCCTTTTCTCATCCTACCTCAACGACCGCACCTACCGGGTAACTTGGAGAGGATCTGTGTCTGAACCTAGTCCTCTCACTACTGGTGTCCCTCAAGGCTCCGTCCTGGGTCCCCTCCTCTTCTCTCTGTACACCAACTCTCTCGGCTCTGTCATTCACTCGCATGGCTTTTCCTACCACAGCTACAGTATGCTGATGATACCCAACTGATCCTCTCTTTTCCCCAATCTGAAACGCAGGTAGCAGCACGAATCTCTGCCTGTCTGACTGACATCTCTCAGTGGATGTCCTCACACCACCTGAAAATCAACCTCGACAAGACCAAACTGCTCTTCCTTCCAGGGAAAGACTCTCCCACCCTCGACCTGACTACTACCTTGGACAACTCTGTTATCCCCGACCCTGACTGCTAAGAACCTCGGCGTGACACTCGACAGTCAACTCTCTCTTACTGCCAACATCACTGCAACAACACGTTCCTGTAGATACATGCTGCACAACATCAGGAGAATACGTCCTCTTCTCACTCAGAAGGCGGCGCAGGTTCCGGTCCAGGTTCTGGTCCAGGCTTTGGTTATCTCACGTCTGGACTACTGTAACTCCTTCCTGGCAGGTCTACCTGTTAGTGCCATCCGACCTCTGCAGCTCGTCCAGAATGCCGCAGCTCGACTGGTCTTTAACCTCCCGAAATACACTCACACTACTCTGCTCCTCCGCTCCCTTCCCTGGTTACCAGTAGCTGCCCGCATCTGTTTCAAAACATTGGTACTTGCGTACCGTGCTACGAACAGATCGGGTCCAGTGTACATCCAGGACATGGTCCAACCCGACATCCCAGCCCGCTCACTCCGCTCTGCTTCTACCAATCGGCTTGTTGCTCCCTCACTGCGAGCTAAACACTCTACAAAATCACGACTGTTTGCTGTCCTGGCTCCTAAATGGTGGAATGAGCTCCCCACCGACATCAGGACAGCAGAAACTATGTACATCTTCCACCGCAAACTAAAAACACACCTCTTCAGACTTTACCTTGAATAGTAGAACTTTAGTAGCGCTTAAAATGACACTTAATGATAGAACTTTGTAGTTTGGCTTTCTTGAAGAAATTGTATTTTCTTGATTCTTGTTGTTCTGGGTTTTGTACCCCCATGGTTGAAATGCACTTATTGTAAGCCGCTTTGGATAAAAGCATCAGCTAAATGAAATGTAATGTAAAAATGTAATATGTGAAAACATGATCATGAAATTCCTCAGTTTTAGCCAACGTGGGGAACGAGGTATCTGCCATGTAATCACATTGCCTCTGAGGCAAAGGGTGTGTTTGCTCATACAAACATTGGAAGTGGCTTTATGGACTGTCTGTGTTTGGTGTGCAAACAATTGTCCCATTCCCCTGGTGTGCAATCATTTTCACATCACTCATTTGCATTTGGGATCGATCACCATCTAAAGATGAGAAAATATGATAGAAATAAATATTCCGTTTTAAAGGAAACAATAAAGCACTTTTGGAGAGCCTATAGACTTCAAAAAGGCACAGAACTGGAGAGAATGTGTGTCCTGCTATTTTCATTGGAGCAGCACACAAACACAAATTATTTTGGTGCACCACAATTATAAGCTGCCTATAAATTGCAATAATCCATGTACTTTAAGAAACAATGTATCATAACATAATGTCGCGTCGCGTCAACATTTCCCAACTCTACCTGCCTGTACAGCCAAAAGCGGTGCTGATGTTACACCATCAAAAATGGACTATAATCAGTGTCTGAGGTCTCGCACTAAACATGTTTTTTTTAGACTAGACAAGTTGTTTATACATATTCCTGTCCCGGTTACTGGTTTCAAATGTTAACCTCATCAATACAAACTTAGCCATTACATGCTGAAGTCCAGGAGAGTTATTCTGCTTACACTTTAAAAACTAAAACTACCATCTACTAAAAAGTTTTTACATTAAAAAATATTGAGTCAATTTCAAACCAGTGAAATCTATTAAATGTACTTAAAAATTTGAGTAAATGTTCATAAAAAATTCTAATGGCTACATCTAGTAGTGACATAAAAATGTAAATGATTCTAAATAAACTAATTTCGTACCATGACATTAAAAACTGAGTAGATGTAATTAAAATCCTTAAGGTAGTAGGGTAAATAGCATTATAATAGGAAAATATATATTTATCAAAACAAATGGGCTACATTTACTTAATATTGTTTATAAGGATTTTATTTTTTGTGTCAATTTACAGAAACAAATAGGCCACATTTGCTTATATTTTATACTGTATTTACTTAATTACTCCAGTAATTCACTGTAAGGTTCACTGTAACATTTTTATTTCACTTTTATTTCGCACTGCTGAAATCATAAAACAGACAAACAGGTTATCACCAAGTATCAAGGATGACAAGCTACAATGCATTTTATGAAAATATCATGTTCAGTGTCACATGAAACTGCCCTTCACTGGAAAGTTGACATGATTAAAATCTCACTTCTTTTAAATTTTCTTGGAGAATTCTCAATACTTCTACTCAAATGTTTGAGCAAACCTGAACCTTCTCAGCAAACACAACAAATATTAACAGAACTATGACTACTGGCTACTGGAGAGATATCCATCTTTAAAGACTTGGATCTGAATATTTTTCAGTTCATTATATCAGCTCACTATGAAAGTATGAGGTGACAATGTACAATAGCAGTCTTTTTTGGCATAAATGAAAATTTCAATTTACAGTAGATTATGAAAGTTGTGAAAGAGGTACATGAAAATGTCCACGTTGTAACATCGGTGGGTTTAATTAAACTCTGTATGGAGCTGAACAATGAACAGTGACACAGTGGAACTCTTACCTCTGATGTTCACTTTGGCAGTGAAACATTGTGAGTACCAGAGACTGAACAGCAGTTCCTTAAGTAATTTTTCAGTCTCTGAACTTTGGGTTCCAGGTTTCCAGGTTCCAGTTCAAGCTGTACATTTTGAAATACCTCAAAAATATATTTGAACTTCTTGGGGTACCTCAGATCCAAAGCATTGGTTAGTCCAGAAGATAGCAGCACGTTCTGCTCAGATCTCCACGACTGTTGAGAACTGTGATACCCTCAATCAGGACCCTGACATCAGCAGGTTCAGTGGCTGACCCATCTTTCTTTCACATTAGGTATTTCTTCATCATCTCCTCTGCCAGCTCATCTTGTGTGTTGAAATGTGCATCAGCAGCATCCTGCAGACATTGTAAAGATAACTGGTAAGAGCAGAAACTCCTAAGGGAGGCGGAAGGAATAACAGAGGTTTGCAACTGAATAATCCATTAATATCTTAAATTAGTGATTGCAATAAACTTAAACAAAGGATAGAACAATGAATGAGACTGGCAGAATTATAAATAAGGGCATGTGTAAAATGTCAGGACCTGAAGGAGACAACTCATTTATGCCCGATGTCACTCTTCTGCGTCCCTTTTGATGAAGCCACAAATGTGCAGAACTTGAACTGCAATTCCACAAACTGCCACCTAAAAAAGGGAGGATATTATGAGTTATTATCAGAGTTTGTGCTACAAACAGCAATGCCTTCACTGAGTCCAAAAAGACATGAAACACAATAGGTGAAATTGACCTCCTCTCCTCTCCCTGAGGGGTAATGGCGCTGAGAAAGAGATTAATAAATAAAAACATAAATTACGAGGATGATTGACTATTGGCTTTACCTGTGGCATACCCTTCCCGTCATGAGTGAAGTTTGGCAAGGATGAATAACACAGACAGCAGTCACTATCAGCCACTGAGAGTGTCACTACAATATGATTAACTTGTCCACCTTAAGTGTCAGTCCACCTTAAGTGAGGCTGGTCCAGTTCGGCTAACTCATTGTTTTTAACTGTGGCTAAAACCTTCACTGTAATAGCAGGAGGGAATTTGACTATCTTTGTAGTTTTAACGGTTATTTATTGGCAAAAAAAATCTAAACTGTCCACACACTGCACCGCTACTTTCATACTCTACTCAATTTAGATAGATTAGATTAGATTCGATTAGACTTTATTAATCCCACAGTGGGGAAATTTACTCGTCACAGCAGCATAGAGAAGACAAAAAAAAAAGTGCACACAATATGAACAAATTTACAAATCCTTATGAGATTTAGGAAATAAGGTAGATAAAAAAAAGAATTATTTTGGAAAAAATTACAAATTAAATAAGAGCAATGAATAAAAATACACACACACAGGTTGTCTTCAACCTTCACACACACACACACGCGCTCTAGCGCTTGGACGCTCTTGTTATCCACTTTTGCGTGTGCTCTCACGGCTCAGGCTGATGTACAACACGGCTACAACAGTATGTTGGACATTAAATCCTAAGAAGCTGTATATATGCAAATACAGGTTGACTATATGATTACCACATGCAAGCTGGTGACTTCAGAATCAGAAAGGTGTATTCCAACGGCTCTTCAGCTTGGTGCTGCGTTGCTCCCTCTTGTGGCAGCGAGGAGAACATTTCCCGTGAGCACAATTTGAATTGAATCCGCCCTTTTTGTAACGACAGATACCGGTGATACTTATTCAGTTGTTGTTTAAAACGATAAATATTATTTTAGAATCAGGAATCATTGTAGTTTTTAAAATTGATCAGTATAATTAACCCTTGCTCAAACATTTTGATTAAAATTTACAAAACATTTTGAAAATATTTTACAAATGTACTATTCAGAAATTCTTGTGACATGATTTAACCCTTCTATTTTTGTGATATATACTAGGCCTCTGAATTGTTTTTTAGAGTGTAGTGAAGGCACCACTTACTCTCAGCAATACTAAAAACAAGGAGAAAAGCTCATAGACTTAATTGCTAGATAAAATCCCGAGTGGTTACCATGAAACAAGTAAGCTACCGTAACTGCTAACAAATACTTGCAGAGTAACTCTGAAACTAAAAATACTGCTTTGTGGTCGTATGCCTCTGCAAACCATTCAAGTTGCAGTTTACATCCATGTCTGTATAGACTCATATGATATGTAGTGAAGACTTTGAATGAATTTGACCAATATAGCCGATTCTGATAAAGCATAAAGTTGTAGCCATGATGGAAGACAATATTTCCAATATGGATGTTGATGCAAAAAGGCTACAAATTAAATTTATTTGACCTTTAAACACCAATTTCTAATCAGTTTTGTGTTTGTTTTAGTTTTTTTAGTTCAAGTGAACATTTGTGCCAAATTTGAAGAAATTTCATCAAGGATGAGATATCGCATTCAGGAGAATTGAACGGATGGACGGACAACACAAAAGCATAAGGCCTCCGACCACAGCTGTCGCCAGAGCAGAGGCATGAAAAGAACTGTGGAGCAGATAATAAGTTACTTCAGAGCTTATTGCTATGCACTCTAACAGCGGCCACCTCCTAAAATGTACACAGTTTAGTAAATTATGGCAGACCATTTACACAACGTAGCAAGTATTTGGACTGGCAATGAAGACTTTGAAGGAAGAAGCCCCTGAACTGGCACAATAAAACTCTTCAAAATGGTAAAATATTGCAATACAATACTAAATACTAAAAGGAGGTAGATGGAATTAAGTTTGTGGAGCAAAATGCATTAAAAAAAAAACGAATGAAAATTTCAGCCTCAACCTCAAAGTATTCTTTCCACAAACATTGATGCCTGTGGATTATCTAGAGTAACGAGGACATTGTATCTGGAAATTGACATTGATATATTAAACACAAAAGAGGGAGCGATATAACCTCTTGTGAATTTGGGTGACCACAGATGTTTTAGCAGCAGATTCCTTGAAACTGTGGTCAAACAAAACCAAAACAATCTGTCTAAAAGTATATATAACTATATTTTTTTTTACATTTTGGTTGAACTGACAACTAATGCAATTTATGGTTTGCGCTTTTGCGATCTTGCAGTTTGATCTGGTCAGATTTCCAGATACTGGTCAGTGGGTAAACGCATCTTTGCAGGTGTGAAATCTTTACAATTTCTTAAGATATTGAGAAATGATGACATGGTATCACAACAGTTTTTGGGATGGGCAGAATTGTATGAAATCTGATCAACAACAAGTCAATAAATAGTTGAATGATGGCGTGACAGAGCACTTATAGCCGACATAGACAAGAAAAAAGGCCAGTTCGTTTCTGTTCGGTAAGGAACATGAGTAAAAGCTGCGTGTGTGGCTGCATGTCTGATGGTTTTAGAGAATGGGCATGAGGACAGTTTGATGTTAACATTTGAGCAGGTGAGTAGTCTTTGACAACAGGAAGTATGTGCATTGGCTCTGCTCATGGAAAATATCTGACCTACTCTGAGAAAAATATAGAGCCTACTGACTCACTAATATACTAACACACTGACCCAAAGACCCAGTGTTTGCCGTGTGCCACTAAAATCCTAATCCTTCACTCACAATCCCACAAATCCTCTAGGGAGAGTTAAATGTCAGTCTGACTCGTCCTTTGCAGTGACATGACAGGACAGGAAGAAACTGCTCTCACCCTACTCTCTCCTTTCCCACAGGAGTCTTCAGGTAAACAGTAAACAACAGCGTTGTGCTGAGAGTTCACGTCAGAGCACAGACAGCTACATCTAGCAATGATCCAATCATGCTATTATATGCTGTATCTCTTTATGATCAATGATTTGTACAAACCACATGTACGCATGTTGCAAAAATGTTTGAAAAGTGAGTTTAGCTCTGATTGTAAAAGTACCATCACACTTTCTGTCGACTCAAATCAAATCCCAAAGCAGAGGACAGAACAATCATTCAATTTAGCAATATAAGAAGTAGGCTGGGCTACTGAGTGAACTGGTACAATGGATATATGTGTACTCAAACAAATGTGAAGTACACATATATCCATATTCACTAATACGGATTTAAGGGCAATATCAAAATTTTACTCAAATCGAGGTTGTAGGAATACAATTCATAGAAGGACAGAATATGAGGCATATGATGATAAAATATATTGTATAACTTCTTACATATGTATTTACATAATTAGAGTACATTTAAGTGTCACAATATGTTTTGTCACCTGAAAATACAAATTGTAAACTTAAAGCTGCTTATATCCTGAAGGCCATTCTAAAGAACCTAGACCTGCAATGTTGTCTGCATACTTGCACTGATCTACCAGCACTTCAAATAACTTTTAAATCCACAGGATGATCCTGTTATGTCAGACCCAGTTACCTGTTAAATCTCTATGTTACATCAGAATCGCGCTGTCACAGATCCTCAGTGGGATCTTGGAGCTTTAGTTTTAACATGGTGTCCAATGTAAAAAGAGGTCATTTAATCTCAACGGTCAACCCTGGGTTACTTAGGTTGAAAAGACGAAAATGTCAACATGGTATTGGTATCAATACTTGTAATAATATAAATATATTCTATACACTGTCACATCTACAAATTACATTAACAAATGGGGATTGTAGCCTGTCATAGACCTGTCAAATCAAATCAAATAATGGAGCATTTGTGCCCATTGTGACAAATTCAACAATGCTGAAAAAAAAGATTAACTTCACATGGCAAAATATCTTGTGTTTTTAGACAACAACTGATAAATCTATCAGCACTGTTGCTGCTCGCTAACTAAAGAAAGAAAACAGATGTACATTAACTGGTGTTAATTCTTTAACATCAAATAATGCTAAATCCCAGAAACATTATTTTGTAATAATATGATTATCATGTTATTACCGGTATTTTCCGCTCTTATAAAATGTGTAGTATGTAAGAGGACCTCCAAACAATTGACAGTACATTTGGTTGAAATGAATACTGCCAATTTTTTAAAATTCACCATCACAACACAAAACCTCTCAGATTTTGCCACTTGGTGGCGTTGTTTAAGTAATGAGCCTTATTTTCTACAAAGAAAAATCCAATTAAATTGACTCCTACTTTAAAGTGATTATGCTATTTACTATTCACGTTTACCTCCAAGAATTCAAAATTCCAAGTTGTCAACTTGAGACCACTAAAACAAGTGTTTGAGTAAAGGGGCTAGGGACTCCAAATAAAAACGATGTAGTTAATTTGTACTAGTACCCACCTTGTACAACATAACTGGAATTTTCTTTTTAAATCTTGGGGTGCCAGAATAATCAACACATAATATCAGGAAAAATAATTGTCTGTGGTATCATAAATGCCGAATGTAGCACAGTTTTCAGACTATCACCAAAAACAGGGATGGAAATAGTAATAGTAAATGTTGTCTGCTGTTATGGATATTTACAGTTTGGTCAGCAGAGGGCACTAGACTTATTGTTTGCATGTAGCTGGAGATTTAAAGCTATGGCTCTGGACTTGAAGTTATGCATGGCATCTATATCATCTCTTCAAACTGTGTTCTAACTGAGTGAGACAGAAAAGAAACACAACCTCCTGTACTAACAGTTTATTAACACTGTGAATAGATCCACAGTCTGTGCTGTTGCAAAACTAGCCTATGACGCCCACACTTGCTGAAATGTTTGTGCTGCTAGCTTTCTTGTTGGTTACACTGCAGTAGAACATATACACACTGTAAGAGTCTTGAGACTGGGCATTCCAAAATGGGGCTTTCTATTCAATTCTGTTGACTAGCGATTAGGCAGTAGCGCTTGACTTCCAAGCCTCTGCTTCTTGCTAAAAAAACAAATTGGACTATGACACACGTAAGATCTAAATAGTCTCGCAGGGATACTTGTTGTCTGGAGTTTACACAGGGCTTTTAAAATGGTTGGAGCAGGTCAAAGATGCCGGACTGCCATAAAACCTGCACACATGTGATTTATGAAACTGAAAAACGTAGGCTTAAGAATAAAGTTCACTAAAACAGGACTTTTGCCTTGTCATAAAAGGTCCCAAAACAATAAGCCTCCAAACCTCTCTCCAACTTAACGAAATGTTGAATAGTAGGATTCTCTTTCTAAGCCCTGAGGCAAGTCAGTGTTGGCACCTGAAGCGCTTGTCTAAACATATCATAACATGCATGTTTATTTGCCTAGCAACAGTATCGATGCAATATTTTGTACGTGCCATTCAGGGACAGGTTTATGCCACTTGTATTTATCACTACTTACCTGATAACTGTACTTCTGACTGCAAGCGAACACCCAGTTTCAAGAGATGTTCCCACACTGTAGACTGTCTCTGGCATCATCTGAATTTGAAATAATATAAGATATGTTTGTAATAACAAACTTAACAGGGATGTCAATAAAAAGTAACAGATTTAAAGCTCAGTTACCAAAGCAATACATGGGAGCCAATTTTAAAAGGACACTACCTAAAAAAAAGGTGCCCAAACAGTAGGGTATGCCTGATGACTTGAACTGACATACCAATGGGAAACCATTGTGCTATGAGCATAGTGCTAATTTTTTTTTGCAGTGCTCCCTCCTTATTTGCTCTTTGCAACTTGAGTATATGGTCACAAATAACACTGTAAAGTTAGCAATAAAGCACATTAGAACAAGCAAAAACTGCAGCATTGTCTTTGATTGTGTCTTGTGTTTTTTAAGGTGTAGCAAGTATGAATTTCAGGCATGAAGATTTACATACAAGCAGAAGTTGGGCATCAGATGCTGGTACTTGTGACACCATAACTTACACCTTGAACGATTTGATTGACATACATACTGTACCTTGCTTGATTCCTCTCCAAACTGTAAGAGGCATCAACTTGTATTGTGAATATCTAAACGGGATTGGAGGTACAGGCAGATTGAACCTGGGATGATGGCTCCTAGACATCCATCAATGGTTTCCTGATTCCGTTTGAGGCTCTGTAACAGCTGAAACAAGAAAGACATAAACATGTATTTTAAAAAGACATATTGCACTTGCCCAACAACCCAGAGGAATGGCTTGGTCCAACAGAGGCATGGCAATGATAGAATGTCATGCCTGAGGCATCCCAGGGACACTGGCCTTCTTCTGGGAGCCAGAATTCACCTATACCTGGTCTGAATAAATTTACATCCCAAATTGTTCCAAAGCCTGCATCCTCAAATTTCCCCAATCTCATATCTTTGCCATTATGTGTTTGAGTTGGCTGGGGTGAATCTGGGCACTGCAAAAGTCAGGTAAGTCTACCAGGGATCAGCCTGACTGAGCCAGCTACTTGGGAACACATAAGTCCACAATCCTTATGGGAGTGAAACATTGCAGGTCAAGGCTTGTCTTGAGTGGGCCCACGTTATGTTGGAGAACCCAAATGGTGTTGTGCACCAAATTCTTTCCCTCAGATGCCTGAGAACATCACAGTAGAACTCTGTGTTGACAGGCTGACCCAGAGGGATGAATTCATGCTGCATAGCAAACGTTAAAAAACCCATCTAGTTCCAACACTGACCTGAGGTACCTTCTTCGGTCTTTGACAGTGGCATTCTGCCCCTCTTAAAGTGTGAATGCCACTGTCAAAACACCTCCCCTGGCTGATTGCTACTTGTGTTCTCCAATATGACAATGCGCCCACTTACAGTGCCACTAGTCACAAAAACATATATAGCTCAGATACTAATAATGATCAAGCAACATAAATTGTAATACTTACACACAAAGGTTATAACTTCCCCCTGCTCTGTGCCTATCAATATGCTGTGCAGTCTCCGATTTTTTTAATTCTCCAATATGATGCAGTGGCTGGAGCCTCTAAACTATGTAAATAAAACTGATTAAACATGCTGTATTAGTTATACGCTATTAATACTTTTGTACACATACTACATAACACCAGATTTTTTTTTTGGCCACTTGGGGGCAGAAAAAATGAGCAGTTTACAACAAATTTTCATATTGTCACCTTTTAGGTTGGCATGAACTCAGCGAACGTTTTGCTGAATTGCTTTTTTACAAGTCCGGCATCAACATAACATTAGCATTTATTTTAATCGTCTCTGGTTGCCTAGAAAATGTACGTAAGTCCCGTCTCCTTTCAACCTTGTGTTGGTCCCCACCAGCTTCAAGGATTTGGCTCTTTAGCTGATTAAAGCTCTACTTTGTTTCCCAGCTACCGTAGTTGCTAAAGTTGTTTGTGTGCTGTTTGGCGCTAGATAGGTTTAGAGTACATGACATTTCACCAAAAAAAACAACAACACTGCAATCAATGATGATGAGAGCAGTATAAGTGAGTGAAAACATTAAGTTAAGGCATTATTAATTTTCACAGAGCTGAGTGGAATTTGTTACTGTAACTGTACTTGTGACTGTAAAATGTTAAACATCAGGGGTCAGGACATAAAAACTGTAACCCAAAGAGTGATCCACTTGGAAAGCACACTTATTTTCAGGACCATTTTCTAGACTGGCCAGATACAACTGTGGCCATTTATTAAAATTGAGAAACTGAAAAATGGGACAGTCCAAGAAATTCACTGTAGTGGAAACTTTGTGTTGATCTCAGGCTATTTATCTCAATATCTCTGGACCAGGTCTATGTGTGGGAAGGGTCGTGTGGGAGGTCAGTCACAATAAATTTCTGGTATTGACATTAGGGGGAGCCAAAGTCAGCTAGGTTTCTACTGTACACACACAGTGGCATCAAAATAAATTGTGAAAAAGAATGAGAAAATCCTGCTTGTTTTAAAACAAACTATACAAATATTCCATGACATTGAGATTTTCAGTTAGAATTAGAAATATTTCCATTGGATTATTCTGTTATTAAAACCTGGTGTCTTTAAAAGCAGGTGGGTTGTGAGGAAGTGTTTCAATGAGGACAGGGGCTTCTGGACCAAAATAGTCCCTGATCCAGTAGGAGCTTGCATCAGCACAGATCAGGGAATTAATGTCACAGTCCTCGCTGTTCCACCTTAACCCTCACTCAGGTCTTACCACACACAATTTCCTGTGTGGACCTAATTCTGTCAAAGACAACTAAACAGAATCTATCCAATCAGGTTATTGGATAGATAACCAATAGATAGATACATCGAATATGACAGATGTAACAGCTATTATATTAACACATTAAATGTTGAAACGGAGACATTTTATTGTTTTATGAAAAATATAGGATAATTTTTTATTTGATGCCAGCAAAACATCTCAAAACGGGGGCAACAAACTTTCTTTAGCTTTCAGGAGGCAGTAAATAATAAAGTTAAATTAAAAATTGTTATTCAATTAAATTTAGCAACCAACACAACACAGTTGGCACTTCATGTTATGTGCAGCTTCCTACAAAACTGTGGAACGATCTCACATTTTAGTGTGTATAGATCACAAGTACTCATCAGTGCCACCAAACAGTTCTTACTGATTAATGACAGTGAAAAGTCATGTGATAACATGCTTCAGTCTTGTTTGAAGAGAAAAATAGCAGAGAAAGAGTATCTGACTTGCAGCTCTAAGTCCTCATGGTCACTTGAACTGAATGGCTGAGGTGAAAGCTCTCGCTCTGCCATCTGGTGCTCTAAGCCCTCTATTAGCTTTAGAGGGAGACATCTGTAACTTTTAGTTCTGTCCCATTCACCTTTCCTTTCCAAGCTTCTTTGAGAGGAAAGGTTAATGAAAGACAAGCTCTTATGCAAACACAGCAACATAACTTTAATGTTATTTTGTCGAGAAGTTTTTCTAAATTTGCTGTTATAAGTAACAATAGATTAATTATGTATCTATGTATAAATAAGTACAATGTGAAACGAGATGCTGGTACTAATGAATTCACCTAAAATTATCACCCAACTCTGGAGCTCTCCTCATCTCTATGCAGATTTTTGGTCTCTTGCATCATTCAATGTGCTGTTATTGCACATGTCAAACCCATTTTTGGGTTGTGTTTTTTAATTTAATTGTAGTAGATACAAAAGTGGATATAAGAGACCACATAAACCCATATTTAATGGAAAATAGGCTGAAGACAACATATTAAATGTTGAAATGGAGAAATTTTATTGTTTTATGAAAAATATAGGCAAATTTTGTATTTGATGCCAGCAAAACGTCTCAAAAAAGTTGGGACGGGGCAACAAAAGACTGGAAAAGTTGTGTAACGCAGCAGTAAAAATGGTGAGAGGTTCATCACTCGGTGAAAGACTGTGTGGGAAAATGGTGCAACAATCTAAGATTAATGTTCCTCCATGTAAAATTGCAAACAATTTCATCATCTATGATACCTAATATCATGAAAAGATTCAGAGAATATGGACAAATCTCTATGCAGTTCACAGGAAAAAGGCTGAAAAGCAATATTGGATGGTCATGCTATTCAGCCCCTCAGGCGGCACTGCATTAAAAACAGACAATTCTGTAGTGTAAATCATTATCTGGGCTGAGAAAAACTTCGAAAACCCTCACTGCATCTACAAATGCAGGTTAAAACTCTACAATGCAAAGAAGACACCATATAAATATGATCCAGAAACACTGCTGCCTTCTATGAGCCCAAACTCATTTAAGATGGAATGATGTGAAGTTGAAAACTGTCCTGTTGTCTGATGAATCAAAATTTGAGATTCTTTTTTGGAAATCATGGACATTGCATCCTCTGGGCTAAAGAGGAGAGGGATCATCCAGCTTGTTATCAGCGCTCAGTTAAAAAGCCAATTTAACTAGGCATGGGTAGCTCGCACATCTGGGAAGGAACCATGAATGCTAAACAATATATACAGATTTTGGAGCAACATATGCTGCCACCCAGACAACATCTCTTTCAGGGAAGGCCTTGTTTATTTCAGCAAAACAATGCCAAACCACATTCTGCCCGTATTTCAATGGCATTGCTCTCTCATAAAGGAGTCCCGGGGCTAAACTGGTGACAGGTCTGTAGTCCAGACCTGTGGGAAAAAAAATTGGCACATTATGAAATGAAAAATACGACAAAGGAGACCCCAACTGCTGAGCATCTGAAATCCTATATCAGGCAAGAAGTAGACAACATTTCAGCTCCAAAACTCCAGCAACTGGTCTCAACAGTCCCCAAACATTTACAGTGTTGTAAAAAGAATTGATGCAAAACTTTTTTGAGACGTGTTGCTGGCATCAAATTCAAAATGAGCATATATTTTTCATAAAACAACATTTTTCAATTTCAACATTTGATGTTGTCTTGGTCTACTTTCAATTAAATATGGGTTTACAAGATTTGCAAATCATTGCATTCTTTGTTATTTACATTTCACACAGCGTCCCAACTTTTTCGGAAATTGTGTTGTATGATACCATTTCTTTGATCTTAGATACTATACATGTGCAAATATACCTTTTTGAGTCGCAATATAGACTTACAATATAAAATAATAGACATGAATATTTAAAACACACGCTGTATCTTACCCTAACTACAAATATCATCCTCTGTATGTTTATAGCTCTCTAGCAGTGAAGACTGTATACAGAATTGTACAGATTTGATTGTGTTTTGGTTAGTCATTTTACAGCTGGTATAATGGCGCCCTCTGGTGGCCGTGACTCCAACTAAGAGCAAATTTACTTTTTTGAATTGTATGTATGGAGAAGCAAACATATTATTTTCATTTTATTATTATTTTCCCTGTAAATTAGAATATACTGTTAATAAATGTATTTATAGAATTTATACATGAGAATATATATAATCTCTAGTTTTAGGCCTATTTCACAAGGATACACATATCACATTGGTTAAATATGCTGTATTTAGTTATGCTTATTTTGTCCCAGCTGCATGTGTTCTGGTAATAACAACAAATAAAATTTTATTTAACAAACTGCTGACTTAATTTCACACAAGAAAATATACCACACACATGACAAAACAGAAATGGCTGTCCATTATACAACTTAAACTACTGCATATTCATATTATTATATAATATAAATATGGAACATGTTTTCTTTGTTATCGAGGCTCAACTGTGTCAGTTCACAAATATCAAGTTTTTGTATTTTTTTATTTGTCAATCTAATCATAATTACAATTTTTTTTAAATACAAACCTGCATAAAGTTATTGAACTATTGAAATTTCCAGTTTTAAAAACATTATAGCTCTGTTGTGTCTAATTCGTCATTAAACGATCAAATAAAAAAAATGCAAATAGAAAAATGGCCTCATTCAGTCTTTTTCTTGTTTAAATTGCCTTACAGTCCACTGCCTTACATAATCCATTCAAAACAGTACTATGGATTACAATGACGGTTGACTGGCCACCAAGTAGTACTACCATCAGTTAATGCTGTTAAATGTTTAATGCCTATTCCACGTACACTTCCCACTCTCAGCTGCTCAGTCATAGAGCTGCCTCAGTAGTAAAACACCAACTAGCGTTTGACAAAAGAAAATCTTATTTCCAAAATTCAAAAATAATCAAAATCATTTGTATTATATTATCTCCTGGTGATTAAACAGAGAGTGCAGCAAGTCTATTACAACAAAAGCGAAAGGATACAAGTGAGAGAAAATCTGGGTTTTTTGGGAAATTGCAGAAAACAAAGCTGTGCCTTTAAAATCAAGTATCGAGTATTATTATTAAACAATTTTTTTTAATTTTTTTTTAATTTTTTTTTTATAACTGCTGTACACGGAGTAACAATGTTAACTTCAAGTTCAGGATTTCCTTTTTATACATGTAATTTATAAATAAACACTTGTTCATCCTTTGTCAGACAAATATACAATTTGTAATGCTCAGTAAAAACTAATTCCAATAAAATAAAGTCACACACTACTCACTTCTATTATGGTGATTAGCTACCTGTATTTTCAAATTTGGGGGAATTTTCATTCTGCGCTCGGTTTGAGATTACATAAAAAAAAACAGAAATATTGGATATAAACGTGTCTGTCATTGTAGAATTGTATTTCTTTAATTGTCTTATTGGTGCAAAACTCAAATGTATTTCTGGCAAATTGAATACATCTTATTAAATACACGTAGATGTGTGATCAGGCATGCAAAATTTCATCACTCACAGCTGCATATTATTCACAAATCAATTTAACAAATACATTTTAGAAATAGTATATAAGTGAATGTGGTAGCACACTGCTATAATCCAATGGAACTGCTACTGTTTTACAGCACAGGCAACACAAACATGCTGCAAATATAACACGTACCTCCAAATGCAATACATGTAAAATACTTACATGCATTGCAAAAACTGTTGTACTACATGCACCGAGCAATAGATCCCTTGATAAAGTAAAATAAATCATCTGTGCAGCGCCTACCTCTTCACCCTGCAGTGACTATATGTGTACAGAACTAACCTGCTCCTACTCTGCTGTTGGTCATCCTCTGCAGTCATCCTCTCTCCTGTGGTCAAGGGACTTGTGCAGGGAGAGGCGCACCCTTATATGTAGTACCTGCAGAGCTGCAGTAGTGTCAGTCCAAGACCCCGAGCCAATGAGAAGAAAACATGTGCAAAGGACCATCTGCAATGGAAAAACAAATCCTGTAAAAGATTTGGTGGATTTTGCTGCATGGCGTCCAGGTGCCCCGAGTCTTAGTGGCAGATGCTTTCTCTTCCTCTCACTTGGCTCACGTGCACATTTCTCTGTATCCTCCAGTGACCTTAAATACTAAAACCTGGATGCTCCTCCGCCCTGCACTTATAGAACACTTTCTTTAGCTTTCAGGAGGCAGTAAATAATAAAGTTAAATTAAAAATTGTTATTCAATTAAATTTAGCAACCGACACAACACAGTTGGCACTTCATGTTATGTGCAGCTTCCTACAAGACTGTGGAACGATCTCACATATTAGTGTGTATAGTTCACAGCAGATAGCAAGTACTCATCAGTGCCACCAAACAGTTCTTACTGACTAATGACAGCGAAAAGTCATGTGATAACATGCTTCAGTCTTGTTTGAAGAGAAAAATAGCAGAGAAAGAGTATCAGACCTGCAGCTCTAAGTCCTCATGGTCACTTGAACTGAATGGCTGAGGTGAAAGCTCTCGCTCTGCCATCTGGTGCTCTAAGCCCTCTATTAGCTTTAGAGGGAGACATCTGTAACTTTTAGTTCTGTCCCATTCACCTTTCCTTTCCAAGCTTCTTTGAGAGGAAAGGTTAATGAAAGACAAGCTCTTGTGCAAACGCAGCAACATAATTTTAATGTTATTTTGTTGGGAAGTTTTTCTAAATTTGCTCTTATAAGTAACAATAGATTAATTCTTCATCCATGTATAAATAAGTACTATGTGAAACGAGATGCCGGTACAAATGAATTCACCTAAAATTAAATAGAATATATGATGATATCAGTTGAAAATGATCTTTTGACATGTTTTCCAGTGATTCATAGCTTTGTATTTACCAGCGTGAACCAGTAGAACCAGTAAAACCACCTGTACTTGAGCTCTCTGGATTTGTCTCCTCACCTCACCCATTGGTAATCTGGAGTGAAGCCGGTGTTGGACTCTCCTTGCAGTCTGATGAAGCATATGGCTCCAGCATCTGTGGGCCGATTAAAAGACAGGAATTCCCTGCCTGGCTCCTACTACGGTAGATCTATTGGGACTGAAGCCAACGACTCTCATTGACAAAATCTGATTCAACCACTATGCTGTCAATGGACTCCAGCCTCGGTTCAGGTCACCAAATGTTCCAACTTGAACTCAGCTTTCATTGTTGCTTTCAATTTAAACTGCTTCATGAATTTAGTCATTTCCTGATATATACAGAAACAAATGCTGTCAGTCATGATGTGTGAGCACAAGCTGAGTAATCACAACGAGAGGTTCTTACCTCTTGTGCTGCAGTGAATACACCAGGCTGAAAAACAATATATAATTAAAAGGAAAAAAAAACATTTTGATGATTTGTTTTTTATAAAAAGTACTTTTATATACATTTATTTTACCCATGTTATTTAGAACATACTGTATATCTATAGCAGTTTAAAATTAATGTACAATCTAGCATTTGATCAATATGGGTATAAATATTAAAGATACTCTCTTAGCTAGCCAAATCACAAAATGTTTTCCTACACTACCAGTGTAGCTCTAAAAAGGCTTTTAGAAATCTAACTGTACTTTTAACCAAAAGGAAAACCATGAAAAATGAGGTGGGTTATCTTGAATAACCGCACCATTAATAGTAAAACTTAACAAACTTTTACAAATCTAACCCCTTGGAGGCATGTTTACATTTTACAGTAGCAAACACTCTCCTGATTATATGCAACAATATTGAACAGAAAGAGCTAGATCCTCCTATGACATGTCAACACCACAAATCAGAGAATTAATGATGAATAACACAGACAGTGGTAATGATACTGAAGCCTGTAGTATCTGAGCTATTAGTTTAAGGTGGTATTTTGGAATGGCGGAATTTTTTTTGCCCACATAACAGCACAATACAGGCTAAATAATTCTAGACTAAACTCACCACAAGATTGGATACAAAATCAGATTACCGGAAATCATCCGAAACCACATTAAGGTAAAACCTCTCAATATTGAAGGTCCCATGGCAGCTAGTTGCGTATGCTTCAGAATTGAAGTTACACGTGTTGTAGTGGCTTCTTCTTTTGTGTATATCTGACATAATCAGCTGTTTCTTTGTGTTTCTATGTAGGCTACTCCATTTCATCTAAAAGATATGCAGTATCAGTACTTCTGCATTTTTTTCCCCCTCAGGTTTGCTATTAATTCTTCTTTCACAATGGCCATTCTTGCAAGCTGCCCTCTTCATGTCTGCTACCATCAACCATTCCATCACAAAATACAATCTAATTACCTGTTTCTCAGGTACTCCGGACTTTGTGGAGTTCATGAGTAACAGCAAAAGTCACCATTGGTCTAATTTGACTCACCGCATATGAAATGTTTGTGTGAAACCGACATTGTGCGACTATTTCAGGCAACACTCTTCTTTTTTTCCACTATCAGTGTGTTGCTGTTTACAAAATCTCTGTTGCAGCGGGAAACCCACACACTGTTTTGATAGACTGCATGCATTAAAAAGACTTAGTTCTTTTCAGTCTTTTGCGAAATTGAGCCATTTTAATGACAGTGGTACATGTAATGTTACACCAAAACAAGTTATCTACTATTATTTTGCAAGGGCACTAAGCTTCATCCTGGTTGTAGGCAATTGTAATTGGTTTAAAGAAGAGCGGGGTGGAGATAGGTCTGGCAATGCCAGACTACCATTGGCCGGCCAAATGCTGCAGCGCTGCGTGTCCTTTCAAAGTCAAAGCCCTCCTTTCAGATTAAAAGCCCTTCAGAGTTTAATACACCGGTCGGCCAAATACCAAATTTACACCGATGCTGTGTTCGAAATTGCGTACTTATGTACTAACGCGTGCTATTCTGAGTGAATAAGTGCCTGTCAAGTATGGAAACATGCAGTGCATTAAAAGTACCCAAATAGTATAGGCTACCCAAAAAGCTCCACAAGTTGAGTATGAAACGATAGACACTTCTCAACCTCTACAGTTGCCATTATGACTAAGTGGCTTGCATCTGTATAGGGCTGCAGCTGAACGTAGCACTATACCAATACAAGTTACACACAACCACACAAACGTGTTTATATTTCACGGAGTACCACCATACTGCTGTCGGTTAGAAGCCATCGATATATGTGTTGCGTTTGTTAATCGGAGGGCATGGAAACATTGTCATTTCTGCCTCAATTAATAATTACTGACAGGTATGTGTGCAGGTAATGCATTCAAATACAGAATGCCAGTGTTCGATTTGAGAGAACCCTGTTGAAATTGTGTACTAACGTGTAAGAATAACCTACTATGAGTGTACAAAGGGAAATATGCCCTACGCCATTTTGAAACACAGTGCTTGTCTTGTTACAGTACTAACTGAAATAGCAGTCCTCTTGGCTAAGTAAGTTTATGTTGTGAACATCAGTCATATCTCGTAATTGTCTTATATTCACTGTAGAAATTCAACATGTAAATGATAGCAGATACTGCACGATATACACACTAACATGTGAATAAGGGTGGTACTGTCACATATTTTTAAACTTCAAGCCGTGATTTTATCTTAATTGCTGTCGACCTGTGGCACTGGTCGTGGTGCTGGTCCTGAACCGCAGACTGAAATCCAGTCCAGGTTTTGTGGTGGATTTTACTGGCAAGGCGCAGCAATCTGCAGCATCCCCACACGTAGCAAGCCACACACGCTGTCCGAGAAGCTGCTATGAAGTTACACCATTAAAGTAAACACAAGCATTTATAGACGGATTATTCCAATTACTAGAAAGGAACGCACTTTATATAGACACAGCCGTGTCCATACAAGCATTTGTATTTTATAAACATGTGCCTGTTGTAATGTCTTTATATAACTAACTGTATTGCTATAAATGTATTTGCATTTATTTATGGAGAAAAGGGAGAGAAATCGATACGCTGTCAGTTTGGCTGGATAGTCTGGGGGTGTAAGTTAACTTTAAGGGGAAAACTGAAGCAGCGTGGTCCTTTTTTTTAAGAAAAACAAAAAGTGAACTTCCTGTTTCGGGGTGGTCCACCGACTGTGGAGAAAGGGAGGGAGGCGGGAGGGAGGGGGAGATGGGGGTGCGCATTCCCGCATTGGCTGTGCAACCAACTCCAGGGCGCTTTGCGGGACTCTGTAGCCGAACATGGGGTTCAGTTTTGTCACCGTTTGCGTAAAGAGACTCTGAAGAATAAAAGTATGGAAAAGCGCGTCTGAAGAAGGACAATGCGTCGGTTTCTGTGAAGAATTCAGTCATCTCCATCCGAGTGCGCTTGCCAGAAAGTAGGGAGAAAAAAAAGAGAGAAGGGGAGGCTTTACTGGAAACTCAGACTTTCACAGTGCTGGGACCCTCTGAGCGCTTCGAAGGACTCTGGGAACCAAGTCAAAAAGTTTCATGCTGAATATTCCTGCATTAACCTGAGGTAAGCAGTGCTGATGAGTCATTTTCGCGCTGGAAATCACAACCGATCATTGATAAGTAACGTTAAATCATGATTTGAGTTGTTTAATTACGTGGCACGATAATTACTTTCTTACTTTTTGGAGTGAGAGAAAATGTTTAATTGTGTTATTGGTGGTTGTATAGTAAATCCTGTTTGGGCTTTTTCCTCTTCTGGTGATGATGCGTTGGTTTTACTTGATAGCTTTGTCTTAATTGATTAAGCTACTTTCTATTTTCCAGTTGCACCCTCCAAATTTCAGTAATTGAATTGCATAATCTTTCTATTCACCGACCAAAATGTTTCAGTCACTGGGACACTCGTCAAAAATCAAAGTGGCGTTTTTCCCTCTATTTTCTATCAATGAGAGGATACCCAAAGTATGGTCTGGCACGAACTAAAGTCTGTTAGAGTCGAGGCATTAAAACAATTTAAGTTTCCCTGCGTTCAGACAGTCATCTTTTGGGGAAGAGCTTCTTTTAGGGGTCAGTCTGCTTGCATCGTTTAAAATCATTCGGCACAGAGGAGGGTGGCAGTGCCACGGGAGAACAGCTGTTTCTTGTAACCTGAAATACTTGAGGTGCCAATATTTTTTCAAATGTGAGTGACTGCCAGGACACCTACAAAACAACACCATCTCTTAGCACTGTGTGAGGCTTTGGGAACCAGAGAGCCCCATTAAATTCCATGTTAAGTGATGGATAACTTAATGGTTTCATGACATGTGTTCCCTGAGTATTTTGTTGCATTTATCTTCTTTCTTTTCACACACAAAAAATACATGCATACAACCCATCATAATATATCTCTAATCTGAGATATATTATGGATTCTAATCTGATTATCTCTCTAAGAGTTGACTGTAGCTGCTAATTTGGGAAGATTAGGCTGCTGGTCTTCATGTAGTGACTCTGGACTGAAGAGCGTCAACACTGGACTCAATAGAAGAGCCAAACACTTATTTATTCCAAAGTGACAGTGAGAAGTGCTAAGCACACAAGCTCACAACCTCCCTTAACAGTATTTGCACAGACACACAGGCTCACACACACACACACACACACACACACACACACACACACACACACACACACACACACACACACACACACACACACACACACACACACACACACACACACACACACACAGAATTTACTTTGTAGACTCAAGTAATGTGAGAGGAAGACAATTTGTAGGATCTATTTAGCAAATCTGATGTGAATGGATTGTGCACAAACTAATAAATAATTGATCTGTATTACACTGGACAATAAGTAAACAGTTTTGGACAGAAGTCATTGAAATAGTGATTATTTCATTACTTTATACATTTTCATGTGTTGAGATTTGTCTTGTGTCAACCTGAAAACAAGAGTACCAGGACCTTTGACATCTCATTTGATTTGCCTTCAGTACATTTCAATACAGCGTGGATTCAACTTTTTACATATAATCCGTTGCAGAGAGGCATTCGGACACTTGTCAAGGTTGAGATGGGGGAGAGTTTGAGGGTAGAAAGTGCACTTGTCCTTTGGCCACGTATGAAAAGCTCTGCAGGGGAGCTTCCTCACCCTCCCTGGTCTTTATCGAGTGTGTTAAGGCCAAAAGGCTCCTTAATGGGAATGTTCTTAAACAAATAGACCATACAGGAAGCAACGGTCCTCCTCCAGCCGATCGCAAGTGAAGACTGATCTGGTTTATCAGGGCCATATCAGAGCAGTGATAAGCCTCTTTCAGGATGAATACAATTGCTGTAAGTGGAATGAACTGCTAAAATGAAAGATGGAGGACTTTAATGAGTCAAATGTGAAGCAGGAGGGATTTAAGCAATGAAAGTCTTTCATTTAGAGCAAAGTTTGGATTTTGAAATATCTCAAATGGACTCTTTACATTATATTTGTATGTAGCATTAGTGATGTGAGCAATGTTAAATTTCTGTGTTGGTCATGTGACACACACGTAACCAGAGGCAGGCAGCAACAAGTGGTGTGTTTTTGTCCAGATTCCATTTTAGTCCGCTCAGCAAGAAACATGCGTCACGTGATGCCTGCAACCCCCCCCCACCCCTCCCACACACACGCACACACAGTCCTCCTAAACCCCACCACCCCCCCAACCTTCCAGAGAGAGGGAGGTGTGGGGGGGGGAGAGACCACCCTCACTGGGATCACAGCCCCTCAATCAGACCCTTTCACACCCTGTGAACCTGAAACAATCAGGGTTTAATAGCAACTGTCTGTCTGTGCCGGCCCATGGCTAAGACCATGTAGGCTCACAGCGCAGAGCCGATCAGCTTCGGCTGCAGAGAGAGCCGAGTAGACAGGCCAGGGATGCCCCAAAGGACACACAAGCAAAGACACACACACAGACTAACTCCTTTTCTGTCCTCATCCCCTGCTACTCTTTTCTCTTCTCGTACTTTCCTCCTTTACTTCAAGGCTCATGAAGAGATGGTCCGCTCCCTCACATCTCTGTTGACAGGGTCTGGTATTTGAAGGTTATTTCGGTTCATCAGATCGAGTTTCTCTTGTTTTCAAAGGCGTTTATTCTAATTTTCGTGTCATCAGTGTTCAATGAGTGAATAGATTTCGGTCGTGGTGGTTGTTTTGCTTATTTTAAGCCTAACTTTATTCCATCTGAGCCATTTGAATATCACAACAGAAAGCCTCAATTATGTAAGAATGAAGTCTGTATCCACTGTCAAACAACTGTTTCATTCAGTGATATCACACTAATGATGTCACCAGATCCCCTCTTGGTAGAAATATAAGATTTAATGCATCAAATGATGCTGAAATGAGGCATAGGAATAGGGGAGGGGGCTTGTTACTCCAGTGGGCTGACACCAGAGGGCAAAGGCATTAGCCACTTAGAAAGCTTGAATTGCATTCGCCAAAGGACACACATAATAGAAAGGGGAAATGTTGCAGTCATGGGAAATATTCTGAAAATTATTGTTCATGGTCACTTGGAGCTTTCCCACCCATTGGAAGGCGTGGCAGACAAATTGCAGCAGTGGAGATTTAAAAAGAAAAAGATCCACAGAGATAATCAGTTCAAAGCAACAGAAAAATGAGACAGAGGTCGACAGTGATTGATGTAACTTTAGTGGTGAGATGATGGGAAATTAAAATGTTGCTTTAATAGTGATTGCATAACTGATTTCACAAGATTAGGGTATAAAATAATGGAAAACAGTTTAAACAGTAATGAAGCAAAATAGTCCACAGATTATTTAGTGATGAAAATAACTGCATGAAGACCTAATCTAGTTTTGGAAGTTCGTGTGTTTCAGTTACTTGTAAGCTTGTTGTATCAAGAGGCTCATAAGCTGTTCCCTCATTTAAAAAAAAAAAAAATCAAGAATGGCTCTGTGTGGAAGTATTCCTGTTGACTAGATAAGAAAGGTGTCATTAAATGGGGTGCAGCAGGCAACAGTAAGCGTGAAGTAGCTGTTTTTCGCCTGCACCGGCGGGAATATGTGTATGCATGCGGTATAGATTTGAGCATGCCGCTAACAGTAAAAGGTAGAATTTATCCCTTTCCCAACGCCCTTCCTTCTTCTTTGAATCAGGGAGATGTTTTTTTTTTTTTTTTTTCATATATGCGTGTGTGTGCAGTTTGGCACGCGGACTGTTAACTATCGTCTCGTGGTTAATATTAGAAATCAAACTGGTGCTAATATGATCCAGGTGAGATTGTGAATAGCTTTTGTATGCACAAGCAACCCTCAGTGATACTTACTCATTTCCAGCTGTTACATTATCTGGGTTTGTAACAATGGGCTTGTGGTCGGGGTTTCTTTGAAGGATGGTGGTCGGCTGTGGATGACAGAAGCGAAACATAAACGGCGTCTGTGGGGGAGGTGGAGAAAACCCAATCTTGTAATTTTTCAGGATGAGGTTCAGTTGTCTGATCAAACTCTTTAAGGGATAATTAGACGAATTTGTTGTTTACAGATGTGTGTTTGTACATGCAGGGATTCGATCATAGAGTATTTGTATTTTTGCAAGATTATGCACCAGTATGTGTGTGTCTTTGGCCGTGTGTGTGTGTGTGTGTGTGTGTGTGTTTCAATGTGTGTGTTCTCAGCCGCTGATGACTCACATTGGGCTGTCCTGTCGGCAGGCAGAAAGTGAAGAGGAGGCGGTGTTTATTATTTGACCAGGGTTGCCATAGCCACGATGCATTCGGGTGCTGCCATCATCAGTTTAATTACAACTCGGTGTCTAAGAGTCGCCCTTCTCACTACCTGCGTCTCTCTGACGTACACCAGTTAGAAAGAAAATGTCACATCTGTGTTTCTCTTACTGTCAGATAGCAAGGGAGGGTCATCCCGAGAGTTTAAGTGATATCTGGTTTTTTTTTTAAGGCCATTTAGTTCCCAAACAGAACACCAAGAAACAAAAAAGAAACATGTTTGAAACATTGATTTAGATTATAACTCTCTGTATTCTTGTTTTTTCCATCTCTCATATTTATTTCAGTCCATTAAAAAGCTACATAACTCCTCCTTAGCACATTATGTGTAAGTCACAACATTTCCAACATGCGATAAACTGTTACATTTTACTGCTGGAAAGATTATTTCTGACTTCCACCAAGTGAGAGACAAAGGGAGACAGAGTGGGAGTCGATAAATTGAGAGAAAGTGCAGAAGCATAGTCATGTTGCGTGTGTTTATGATGAGCCTTCTGGACAACAACTCTGTTATCTGAGATGAGATAATGTCCTTAGATTCTTGGCTTGGCCTACAGTATGTTCTTGGGCAACCCGCAGCTCAACATACCACACACTGTCCTCTGAGTATGTATATATTGCTCTATAAAGCAGGACAAAGATGCAGCTAGTTTTATATAGTTGTACTGTAAGATGTAGATGCACATGTGCACTACGATATTTTAGTCAGTATATTATCATTCAACGCTGCACCAGTCGGCACTAGTGATTGCAGCTGAGTATTATTTTTTATTTTATTTTACAACATTGTACAATACCTCGGGGTTAGTACCAATTTACCAAAGTATTTGAAAAATAAAACAATGTTTTAACCGATTTTTAACTTGAACACATCATGCTAAACTGCAAAAAATGTCAAGACAATGCTTTGTTTGGACAAATATATTCCGAATAGTAGAAAAGTTTACTGTTACAGGTAATGACATATCTGCTCAAAGAAAAAGTTAACAAAATGAAGAATTTTCTCAAGGTTTGATCTCATTTCCCAAAAAATTGAAATACTCGAGTTTAATGACACGTTTCAGTTAGTACTTAAGAACTCCCTTTTGACACCCAGCCTTAGTGGTTAGTAGAATCAGTGTAGGGGAGGGTTTGTGTGTTTTTACCTTCACCTAGCACAACTGGGCTAATGGCAACGGTCTCAAAACCTCAAAGAAAAAAATGGAAGAGAGTGTATTCTCTTCAAAATAGATTCAGCATAAGAACTGTTTATAAATGTTAAAGACCCCTTCATATGAAAATCAATTATTTGAACATGTCTGTGTGGTCTTGTAATATGTTACAGGACATATCATGTGAAATAAATGTGCTACAACTGAGCACTATCACATTGGAACTGCAGTCAGTCTGAGGCTTACAGATTCAGACAGCCAAGCTTTCATATGTCACATACCTCAGGAACCAATCACGTCCACTTGTGGGGTGGGGCTTTTCATATCATCGAGCTGCAGGCGAACAGTGTAGGTTTGAATGGAAACACAGCCGGGATCTATTTACGCATTCATAGATCTATTCATCCTGAATGAAGACCAAGGTGTAGTGATACATCTGAACTGCTTTAAAGGCCTCAGGGGATGTTTTTATTGAAAATAACTTAAAAGCATTGTGATGAACAGACAGGCATTTTTAGGGTTTTGATCAATTCCAAGAGAGGAATTTTAAGATTTTGAATAGTGAATGAACAGAGTGTATTTGCATTCACCCAGTTGTATGTATTTTATGAAGAAAATGAGAAGGTTTTCCAGGTTTACAGAGGTACACCACAAAGTGAATCGATAGAGGGCCTAAACCACGTTGGCACAGTAGTTTTATACTGCTTGTTTATAAGAAGGGAGTTGTGTGGTCAGTCTTCCAGACCGACAAAAAAGAGGATGATTCTTTTTCTGTGTGATTCTTCTGTTTTGGTTACTTCTCTTCCAAATGTTCCAGTTCTGCATAAATAAATCTTCCTCCTTCGCCTCGTCTTGTTTTACTTTGTCGTTCTTTCTCTTCTTGCTCTTTCTCTGCTGCTCAGCCTCTTGCGTCTTTTTCTATTCCTGTTTTCCCTGCTCTGTAAGTAAGTGACAGTTGTGAGAAGCTGCAGTGGCTCTCTGATGCCACGTTAACCAGATCAGATGCAATGACAGGAAGTCGGTCCACATTCATGGACGTAGCGCAGTGACACACGCACATGACTTAGTGCCACTGCAAGCCAAATGCAGTCCGAGCCGTCACTGATACAGTGACATGAATCTGCCGTGGGTCAAAGGTAACTGCACCCTCAGTCAAACAGCCTCATATTTACTACAACCCATCTGACATGACATTCAGTCTGCAGAGCGCTTTGATCAGACTTCAGGCTCCATGTGGAAAGTCAGGCTCTCACTGATGAGTCAGAAAAAAAATCAGCGCCTTCACTTTAATTTATAAGTAACATCTGCTGATTGTTTTCGTAGCATAAAGGGGATGATAAATCCTTCTTCAAAGAGAAGCGTCTGCAACCAAACGGAACCCATTCAGGCCTAAAAAGCACGACAGCACATGATTAACAAAAGTGATGTAGTGTGCTTGTTTCTTTGGTTTTCTGATAGCCTAAACTGAAGCAAAGTGACTGGATGTTATCCTCCGTAGCATCAAATGTTGTTTACTGTTATGTTTCCTGTAGTCCACTGTCATAAAGCAGAAATGGAAACTAGAAGTCTACTTTGTGTCAAAGTTGTTGAGAAAATAATTCCATTTAGGAAACAACAAACTATCAAAAGGTAAAGTTTTGTAAGATGTAATAAATTTAATTTTCAACAAAGCTCTTCTGTTGTTTTGTTTACAGTAGGGGCGAAAAAGAAGAATCCTTTACAGTAACACAGGAAAACACAGTTCCTGTGCATTTGCTACATATTTTCAAACTTAATGAAGCCCTCAGAAAAATAATATTATTGGCACGCGTTGAGAAATAACTTTCCATTTTCATTAGCAGTGGAATTTGTTGGAAAGGAAAGAAGGGCAAAAGAGAGTAAAGGGTGAACGAGTAAAACATTTCATAGTGGATGCGGAGGAGTTAGAGAGACAGAGGGAGGGAGAGAGAGAGAGAGAGAGAGAGAGAGAGAGAGAGAGAGAGAGAGAGAGAGAGAGAGATGCAGATTGTTTTAAATCCGCAGCGAGTCAGGCTCTCAAATTTATGCCCATGGGCTGCTTCTTGGGTGGGCTGCAGGGAGGGCGGTGCACGAGCTGGAGCAGGGGAAAGTTGTCGACTCCAGACTGCTCGCCTTGCTCTGAAGCTTTTCCTGCTGGAACACATTTACAACTCAACCGTCCTGACTGGCTGACTGACTGCCTGGCCCTGCCCTAAAACTGACTGGACTGAACTGCAGGGACTGACTCTTTTGACGCTTATTGAGCAACCAGGGTTTTTTTTCAGTGTGTTTGAAGGCATTTCTAGTTTTATTGACGTCTTTCTTGTCTTTAACACAGGAACATTGCCGGAAGCTACAATGTAACTTTTGAGAGCCCACAGAAGTTTTCATGTGAGAAATTGTGTTGGTTTTTTTTTGCATGTTTTTTCATTCTTTTGAAAATTACAGTTTTTGAAAATCCAATTTAAAGATATTCCTTGATTAAACTAATTCCTCCAAGAAATAGTTTGCACTCAAAAAAATGACAAACGATTCACATCCCAGGCAAAAACTTGGATCAGATAAGGGGCAATTCTGGCTCCTCTGTATTTCGTGCCAGCGATGACTGTTTGTTTTGCTCAGCATGAGAAAGATCCGGGCCCACATCTAGCCTACAAATAGGTTCCCTGATGTTTAGAGTGAAGGAGAGAAGCTCACTCAACAACCAGCAACCAAGCAGTGCTTTTCAACTGTGGTTTTTCAGGGCTCGATACAAGCTGCTCATATAGTGTCGCTTTAACAGATATTAAATAGTTAAACATAAAAGTTCAAATTAAAACAAATAAAAATGAGAAAATCACCATCATTTTAAGTTCTTTCTCACGTTGTGTCCCACTTTTACACTGAAAGGGCTGCTTAGTGCTGTGTTTCTCTTACTTTTGAAAACGGGCAGGTTTCCCTGCCTCAGACTGAATACACAGCAAGGGGATGACATCAGCAGCATGTAAATCAGCTCGCATTAGAGCAATAATCTTTAAATGTAGAGGTTGGTTCACCACGATAATGTGCTGACACGTAGAAACAACAAAGACACATGTTCATGATGCATACACACTGCAACAATGGTTTTTGTTTCGAGTAAGATGACTTTTACATTTTGTCAAGTAGAGGTTTGCTATATTGTACCGTTCACTGTGATATCAGTAATTTGTTAACATGGTACAAAATTTACATTGTTATAATTGCAATAATACGACTTGTGGATATCATGATGTCACTTGTGTAACTTCAGTGGCTCCACAGCAGAGGAGTTAGTTCCAAAAAGGGGAGCAGCTTCAGTCGTGTGGAAGAAGTTTGTTTACAAAAGATCAGCTGTACAACAAACCCCAGTAAAATGTCAGGTTTTTATTGAATATTTGAAGGCAATCTGTTACTTTGATGCTGACACATAAAACTGTAAAACTTAGTTTGTTGCAATTGTTATTCTTGAAATCAGTAATCAAATATTTTAAGTATTTTTTTCACATTATCAAGAATATCGTTATTGTAGATACACCTTGAAATACTGTGATGTTGTTTTAGGGCTATATCGCCCACCCCCATTTGTCAAGGCGTTAATCACAAAAGTAAAAAAATACATTATCCCTTAGGTTAAAACGTAAAGATTTAGTGTTTGAAAAGAAAAGAAATCCCCATGGGTGTGTTTTTCTTTTCCCCTGCCCAGCAGTCTTGGTTCATTCCTGCCGCTGTGTCTGGCTGCTTTGCGAGCTAATTCACTCTGAAGGTATTACGGTTATTGGAAGGCTTGTAAACCATTAAGTCTTTTTTTACAAGAGAAAGAAAAGAGGGTCTGGGTAGCTGCGCGGGGGCGAGCCAGGTCTTGGTACGGATGCTGACCCCACTGTAAGCGATCAGAACAACTGAATGTCTCGACCAGCGGGACATCTGGTCCTGCTTGCTGCAAAACTGCAGACCATTCCTCAATTACATAATTGTGCCCATTAATTACATGAGGAGGGCCTTCATTTCCTGGTAGCCAATAACTAACAAAAAGAAAGCCAGTAAAGAAAGACTCGAAGACACACATGATTATAGTGAGTGTGGTGAAACAAGGCCTCCCATGTATACGAGCAGCTCAAGGTTAAAAAGCCACAGAGTGTACTGTATTTCCACCGTTATATTCAAGTGTGTGTGAGCTTTAGTACAACTTACATCTACATCTTATATGTTAGAGTTTCAGAGTAACCCAGTAGTGAAGTGACGCAGCAGCTGTTAGTTAAGGAGTGCTCTTGATACAGTTTGTTGTTTCTTCAGCATCAGTAGTCAGTGTTTTTGGCCACACACAAAGCTCCCTGCAGGTCATTTCTCCTGGAGAAGACCTGGGGAAGTGGCTTACCCTACATGTTCTGACTGGATGGATGCAGGTGTGATGGCTGTGGTGGGTTTCACACCATGATAGTGCTCCTGAGCAGAGTTGCTGTTGGCGTGGAATGTGAGTTTACCACAGTGTTTCAGCATGATTGTAGAGGATGTAAAGTCTGATTTAAAAATGATCCATTAATCCGTAATAATTTACGTTTCATTCTCCATTTTTATGTCCGCAGATTTCATTACATTTAAAAGTTTAAAAAAAAAATCCAGTTTAACACAGTATTTACATGCCCACATACTGTAGGCATTAAACGAGTTACTTGTTGATTAAATAGTTACTCCTGCACAGTTTTGCTGTGAAGAGATCCTTTCCCAATGCAGTTTTTATGCACTGTAAGTGATGGGGACATAATTTTAGGGCTGTAACAAATGCTTATTTTTATTATCGAATAATATGCCAACTATTATTTCAATTAATCAATCAATTCGTTAATTTGTTTTGGTAATAAAATGTAAGAAAACAGTAAATATATTATGAGATCTCACAGTACACTGTGACATCTTCTGATGTCTTTTGTCCAACAAACAGTCCCCCAAAATATTTAATTTGAAAAATCCTCACTTTTGAGCAGCTGTAAACAGCCAAAAGACTAAAGACTGACTAAAAATATCAATTCACTCATCAGATAATCAAATGATCTACAAAATTCAGAGTCTGTTTGACTTATTGTTCGAGCTGAGGATGCAAAATAGTGTTAGTCCTGCGGTTCCCATGCCGTGAACTGACCTGCTGCTGCACTCAGCATGAAACAAATGTTGGAGTGACAATGCGGCTGCCGCAGCTGTTGTTTTTTCAGGTCCGGAGCTGTTGTCCTCTCCTCCTCCTCCTCCTCCTCCTCCTGTACTTCTGTCTCCTGATGGTCCTCTTGTCCTCATCACTGTCTTTTCACTGTCTTTATAGCAGGGTGTTGCAGAGCGGAGTTGGCCTGTGGGATTGGAGCTCACACACTGATGCACCTGCTAGCAGAAGTTTGAGGAGAGCGTGAGACAACGGAAGAGTAGCTGGTGGGGGAGAGACACTGTCTTTCTGTGAGTGTCGGGAAGAGACAGAAAGAGGGTAGGGTACAGTGAAAGGAGGAGGCTGTGAGATGGAGTTTCTTGGTCTTTGGGCCGCGGGGAGGATTGCAGTACCATGCTGGGCATTTATGCCGGGCTTATGGGACCAGACTCAGCTGAATACACAGAGGGTCAACAGGGATCCACGCTCACTTTTCTTTTCACACCATACATACAGCGCTGTGTGTTCGCGCTGTGATAGACCGGCGACCTGTGCAGGGTGGTTCCCTGCCTTTCACCCAGTGCATGCTGGGAGAGACTACAGCTGCACCTCCCAGTATAGAATGGATGAAAAACGCTGCTAGTGTGTATGCTGTTTTTCTTCACATTCTTTTTAAGTCACACAATCTGGAATATTAAACTTTTTTATTGGCTGTTGTCAGGAAGTTTACTAAGCCTCTGAATGTATAAATTGGGATTTACTGTAGTGGATCACAAAATACATCTGTTGGGAAATGAGATGATGAGTAGAGTAGGACAGAACGAACAGACTAACTTTCGCCACTTCAATTTATATTCATTTTGGGACTTTTCCCCTACTTTTACCACAAACGTTTAGAGCAGAAATCCTTCATTAATGAAAATCGTAGACATCTAGAATGTGACAAAGGGGCCCACATACAATCAACAGCCGAAAAGGTTGGGAAACAATGACTGTATCCTCTCAGTCTATCCCGTGACACAGATAATTCTATGTTTGTTGTTTGTGCTAATGCCATGTGTTTGAGTGAACTTGGAGTGTAAATGGAGAGCGCAGTTACACCTGTTAATAGAAAGCAATCATGACATTCAAGTGTGATTTTTATGTGTGTGAGAAGTTTTGTCAGAGTTTATGCTCTAAATGTTTTGTAGCATCTATGTGATCATTTTTGGTTCAGATTTTGGTTTTCTTTGCAGTCAGTTAAACTGCTTACATTATTCTGGTTAAGAAAGCTGTTGCTTAAGGTGTTCAGTTTAATGTCACAGTAGTGTCCCACAGTTTGAGTCACATTGTCTCATGCACCATTTTGCACTCTATTAATAAGAAGACGCATTAGTTTACCCTGAAATCTGTGTCAGTTGTTGATCCTAATGTTGCTTTTATTCTTTAATCTTATAAAGAATCTCCATTAACACAAAACCATACAGTCTCACTTCAGTTTCTCCTAATCTGATGACTCTGCAGCAGGTTGTGACTTTGTTGGACTTTCCCGACTGCTGATTATTTCCCCAGCAGTTAGACCTCTTGCCGACCACTCTGTTCCCATTATTTCTATTCAGGACAGGGCAGGCAGTTGTTCTCCTATGGCGCATTTATTGGCCCTTATTAGCTGACACCTGTAGTCCATTAAAAGCTGTGGTCTGCTGACAGACTGACAGATACACGCTGCCTTTGAGTTGTCAGTGTGGTGAGAGCAACGCTTCATTTGGGATATGAATGGAAATTTGTTATGCTGCAGAAAACAATCGCTGCATGTTCAAAGTTTCAAACACTGAAACCCACAGGATCCCATTCAAAGGGGTTATTTATCGACTCTCGTTCTCTCACACAGCTGTGGAGCAGAAATGGGGTGAGCACTTATGCATTCAATGTGTGTCAATGTGTCTGTGTGAATGTTAAGTGTTGTGCGCACATGCATGGGCGTTCAGTGGGCAAAGGGTCCCAGATGTGGATGTTGTGCAACGAGGGAAGTTGTTGGTTATCAGCCGAACTTGTGGGTCCACTTTTGTGCTTGCTTTTGTCATAAACTTTCGACTTGATATAACTTTGAATGTGCTTAAAGAGCTTTGTATAAAATATTACATTAAAAATCAAGCAAGACACTTTAACCTTTGCTAAACAGCAGCCACTGTGACCACAAGTGACGATTCCGAGACATTTTAAAACAATAGTCCAACGAAAGAGGAGCCGTAAAGTCACCGATCTCCCTCCTAACCTAAATGTCACTTGCGCCGCAACATTTGTTCAAAGAGCGAATTGTAATTAGGCAATCCTCTCATATAATTTTGGTGAGACTGAATTGTATTGCAAGGCTACAGCACAATGCACCCTGAACTGGACATTTCAATTGTAAGAGCAAGAATGTTAGTTTTCCCTTCAAAGGTTAATATCTTGCTTAATAAACTGTCTTAACACCAGTTTTCTATTAATCACTACTGAACTGGACCAACGTCAACACGTCACAGCTGATCCAGAAATTCAGAAATGTTATCAAAAATATGCAGTGAGAAAGTAAAATGGATGGATACCAAACTTACATACTTACGGACCGAATTGCTTCAGTACTATCTGTGAGCCACAGCATTTACCATACAAAGCCTCTACCTGGGCACCCCTCTATGTAGACAAAATCTCATTTTATACTTAAGTAGATCCTACATTAGAACACCTTATTTTACTCTTTTCAAACTAGTGTCTGGCCACATACCTGTCTGAGTTGTGTGCGCTGCAGTAACTGAAGGCTTCTTTGTGTGTGGCCGGCTAGCTAGCATCTACTGATAGCATGCGAGATGTTAAAGAAACACTGACAAACTTTAGCATCTAGTGATGACTTGCATGTCAAACCTTTAGGAGACATCTGTTAATTGTAGCCACAGAGAAAAACCTGGGTTGCGCTCTCCCCCTCTAAACTGCATGAAACCTAAACATTTGTACCAAAATGTGACATGTAACTTTCTTTTTGTGAAATGGATTTTATGAAATTGGTATTGGAAACTGGTTTCAGAGTCAAGATATCTGTACTGGGATCAAACATTTTTGAACAATACCCAGCCCTACTTATTTGAACTCAAATCCTGATATTTTCCAAACCTAACCATGTGCATTTAGTGCCTAAACCTAAGGTAGTTTGTGTGTACATTTGAGTTGCCAGCGGGCTTCGTCAGACAGTCACATGACATCGATGCTGGTCAGTAAACAAGAATAGGCCACAGAAAACTATAGCCATTTCACAATATATGAGCCGTTATTGTTAAGGTGGTACATCTTTGACAAAGATAGCTGTCACACATTTTGATGTGAAACTGGTTTGAAGAATGCGACAAAGTAATATTACACTCATTGGTAATGATGACAGCCCCTGTGGGAGAAACTTAAAATGTGACACTGATGCAGCATTGTTGTCCTATTTTGAAAATGTGATCCTTTTTTAAGTAAAGGGATTTTGTTTTCTTGAGAAAAGGTTATTGTTTGGACTGTAGAAAAGTTGGGAAGGTAGGTTTGGAAGTCTGGAGTCACATTGGCTGCAAGAGTGAGTATTTGAGTATTAGGTAACTGATGTGCTCTGATTGGGAGGGTTCATTGTAGTCCATTATCCTTGAGGAATCTCTTAGAGTATACAGGGTTTCGACTGGAAAGAGAGTAAATGGGAGGGAATTATGTAAAAGAAAACTTAACTTTTGAATGAATATATGAATATTTCATTTAAAATCAGATCTGTTCCTCTGATTCTCTGCTTCAAAGTTGTGCAGCACTGAGGCTTTGGAACAAAATAAAATACTGACTGCAGGATCCTGATGGTTCACAGGTATCTTTGCCCTGTATGTCAGATGCTTTTCTCTCCCATTTTGTGTGCATCTGTTTCTTGTAATCATGATTTAGGTATCTTTAACTTTCTGTAACTTGAATAGCACGGACAAATCAATGTTGTATTGTTTTAATTAAACCAAAAAGTAACCCCATGTTCCCGTTAATGGTGAGCTGAGTCCTTGTGGCTGCTCCCCGTCTTCCTCTCTCCCTCTCTCCCTCTCTCCCTCCCTCCCTCCCTCCCTCGCCTTGTGTGTCCCAGCTCACACTCCAGCTTCCTGTGGGATAGAGCTGAGCCTCGGGGCAGAGGGATGTCTGTTCCCAACCAATGAGCTCTGTCACACATGCTCCGGCTTGTCAGACTGAGTTTGTGTGGGGGCGACGGGGTGTCAGAGTGAGTGTATGCATGTAAGTGCATATGCGTCTCTGTGTCTCTGGCCGTCTACTTGTGCAAATGAGTGTGTGTGTGTGTGTGTGTGTGTGTGTGTGTGTGTGTGTGTGTGTGTGTGTGTGTGTGTGTGTGTGTGTGTGTGTGTGTGTGTGTGTGTGTGTGTGTGTGTGTGTGTGTTTAGATGTTCCGATATGTGTGTTTTCTCTCTGTAGGAGGGGGTGACTGTCTTGTGCATGATGAAAAATTCAATTAGTAGGAGTTTACTGCAGTCCAGGTTCATCTCAGGTTGCCTAAACACACTTCGTCTTTGTGAGTTTTATTTGTGGAGCAGCAGCGGAGAGTATCTGAAATTTAAAAGATTGTAAAACATTTACTGTCTCGTGTTGCAATGGAAAATAAACAGTACAGGATACTTGAACACAGTTCTTAGCATACAACTGTTATTAGCATACAATTTCCCTAACAGATAAAGACATGACTTTGTATGTTCACAAAGTCTCATATCATAAGACAGTTTGTTACATATTAGAGATGTCAGGGTTTTTAATTGTAATCAGATAAACTTTGCAAACTTATCGAATCTAATTTTCACTTGTAAATAATGACCTGGACCTGAGTGAAGTTTATGCACGGCTGAAATTTTACCATCTGCATTTGCAGTTTATTTATTTACCAAGGCAATGTTAAAGTTTCCTAAATCCAAAGCTGGTGTTTTAAATTAGCTTGTTTTGCCTGTTCATCACTCCCAAACCCCAAATTATCAATTTATTACTACATCAAAGAAAGAAAAACACCAATTATGCACAACAGAGATGCAGGAACTGTTTTAAAGAACCAATAATAAGTCATCAAAATGGTCGTTTCAGCTTGAATATTTACACAGCTATTTTTGTGAGATTGACTATGAAGGCAGTGATCAGTCTTTTTTATTACAGCCACATAACATCGTATTCTACTCAGAAACAAGCTGTCACATAAACAAATGTGCTCAAACGTATATTTTAAACCCAGGAAACAAATTCTGTGGGTTTTTTTTTTAAACCAAACTATTCAGTACTCTAATTTCACTGAGTCAGGGTTTTGGCGTGTTTATGTGGTCCCACATCATACCTGATCACTCACTGACAGTATGTTGGGAGACACACTCTGTGGTGTGCAAACATCAACTAGATATGTGTGTATTTCTGTATAAGTAACACTACGTGTCTTGAATGTTTACACACACACACACACACACACACACACACACACACACACACACACACACACACACACACACACACACACACACACACACACACACACACACACACACACACACACACAAAGTGGCATTTACCTCAGTACTTCTTCCCCTGCTGGTTGGCCATTAAGGCAGACTGGTGGTGTGTCTGAGGTATGTGGCTTACCACCATGTCACTGCCTGGAGGGCTCCTGCTGTCTGTTGTCACCTTTGTGAACAGACAGATGTTGTGTTTCTCTTCTCTGATTGGTGCAAAATGAAGAAAATTCACAGACTGGGTAAAAAAAAAAAAAAAATGGACGTAAATTCTGTGTCTGAAAAGTGAACCAATGTGGAAGTGCCTTAAAAGTGCATTACCACTAAGGACCACTAGGGGCTAACTATAATTAAAAACCTCTTCCTCCAGCAGATTCTTATTCAAAAAGCCTCAACTTCTCTCATGAAATACAAAGTCAGTAAAAAAATTTCTACAAGTCCTTATGGTACCATTTGTTAAATTAAATCCTTCTGATCAGAGCTCTGGTGATCCAAATGAAAATAATTCAATAATTAATTAGCTATTAGGCCTCAAAGAGGGGTATGTTTGGGGGTGTGCCTGGTTTGGTGAAATGCCTTGGGTGTGGTCAGCTTTCGAGTGTAGGTGGACGAGCATCGTGTCCTTGGGTTCTCAGGCAGATCCATTCCTTGTTCCACCCCAGCTTCTCCAAATATTTTTCAGAAAAAAATCAATATGGCGACGTCCAAAAATACCAGACTCAAGACTCAAACCAATGATTGATGTCATGATGGGTTACCGCTTGAGAAAACTCCACCACTGACATTAACAGGCAAAAACATCAGATGTAAAACCAACCTTGCAAGCAATTCATACTTATTTGTATGACGGGAAAACTTTGAATGTCAAATAATACAGCTACAGTATGCATTGAATGTGGACTAGGTGGACTGAAACAAAGTCGTATTTAGATTGAAAAAGGATAAAACCTAACCATCGAGACTGAGTGGAAACTATATGGTCCTTGTCAGACATGTGAGGTATAAAATCAATCTGGCTTCATCAGTGGATTTTTGTCTTTCAGGCATATGTTTCTGTTATGTCAGTGTTCCTTATGGCTTCACTCAGACATGAATGCCTTTTGCTGCTAGTTTTATATCATCCAATTGTTCACAAGAAAAGAATGGTAAGACATTGATTTTAATGGTTTGCGGTTGTTGCTGTTGTTGCTGTTTTTCTGTTGTTCACATTTAATTTGTGACTGAACATGCTGTGTGTAAAGGGTCTTGCTATATATTTACAACTTCAGCCATGCAGCTCACATGAATGACAATCAGATGTATGGGGGAGGAAGTGCTGGCCTGTGGCTGAGAGAGAGAGAGAGAGAGAGAGAGAGAGAGAGAGAGAGAGAGAGAGAGAGAGAGAGAGAGAGAGAGAGAGAGAGAGAGAGAGAGAGAGAGAGAGAGAGAGAGAGAGAGAGAGAGAGAGAGAGAGAGAGAGAGAGAGAGAGAGAGAGAGAGAGAGAGAGAGAGAGAGAGAGAGAGAGAGAGAGAGAGAGAGAGAGAGAGAGAGAGAGAGAGAGAGAGAGAGAGAGAGAGAGAGAGAGAGAGAGAGAGAGAGAGAGAGAGAGAGAGAGAGAGAGAGAGAGAGAGAGAGAGAGAGAGAGAGAGAGAGAGAGAGAGAGAGAGTACTTTATGCTGCTGGAGCCTTGGCTTTAATGCTAATTCAGACTTGTACTATGAAGGAAGTCTTAAGGAAATGTTATTATGTCTGACCTTATGTCTGGAAGATTGATGTTGTGATTTTTATGTAAAAGTAACCCTGGCTGCTTATTTAGACATAAGACTTACATGTAAAATTACAATTATATTTGTATAAAGAGATACATATCAGAAAGGGGCTTAGATGTACAAGGGATTCAACATATGCATTGGTAATAATGCTTAAGATTCTGGGCTGCCTATGCCAGAACCAGAGATACAGGCAGTATACATGTCCCTGAATATACATTAACATGCACACACATGCTTACACATACATCCACATGTTCACTTCTCCTAATACAACCTCGGATACATCCTCTCCTCTCCTCTCCTCTCCTCTCCTCTCCTCTCCTCTCCTCTCCTCTCCTCTCCTCTGGGGGGGGGGGGGGGGGGGGGGGGGGGGGGGGGGGGGGGGGGGGGGGGGGGGGGGGGGGGGGGGGGGGGGGGGGGGGGGGGGGGGGGGGGGGGGGGGGGGGGGGGGGGGGGGGGGGGGGGGGGGGGGGGGGGGGGGGGGGGGGGGGGGGGGGGGGGGGGGGGGGGGGGGGGGGGGGGGGGGGGTCTCCTCTCCTCTCCTCTCCTCTCCTCTCAGTAAACACACTGAAGAGCAAACGTTTTTTAACTTGGAGTGTTCGCGCCAGAGCTCTTCTGCTAACTGACCCGGGGCTCTGAAGAGCTACACATAACAGGCGCCCACATTGGCTTTTTGTGTGCAGGAGGGTCTTTACATAACCCACATAACCAAGCACATTGTCTAGCAACCAGCCGGCTACTGAAGGGCCTTGTAAATGGAGGAGGGGGTCTGCTTGAGTGGAGGCCAGTAGCCGAGTTGAGAGGCTAGTGGAGCTAAGCTAGGTCATGACTAAAGGCTAGTTTGTCAGCTTCATAATGCCCCAAGGGTATTGATGCAATGAGCTCCCCCGGGAGCCAACGAGCTGGTAAAAAGGGTCTTGTTGCGGGATTAGATTTTGTAAATTAGAGGGGGGAATTTTGAAATGATTTGCTTGCACACAAACATTGTAATTTCCTAAAAGTGCATTTAAAACCTAATGAAAAAGAAATCCCACTTTTTGCGAAAAAAAACACAAAAAACAACCCACAATTTTAACCAATGTAAATCACTTCTTAGTTACCTAACGCCCCTCACTTTGCTCTCTACTGCATTAGTCCACAAAGCCCGGCCTTCTTCACCCTGTTTCCAGTGTTTGGGTCTGAGCCAGAATTCCCCTTGGAACTGCCCAGGATGTTGAGGTATATTTTTCCTCCCCGCTCCCAAGGATGAGTTTTTTCAAGATGTTTTCTTTTTGCATAAGAGAAATATTTTCATGTCCCTCTCATTGCGCTGACCAAATCACACCCGAAAGACGTTAAGATCTTTGTCCGCAGGTGATATATAATATTTTAGAAACAATAACTGAATTATTCCTTGTTTCATGTTGTAAATTATATAACATTTTTATTTTCACTTCAATTCAACAGATTGACTTCTAGTTACTTTCAAAAATGTCCTAACCCCAGAGAAAACTCCTTCCATTTGACCTACACCCATTGTGATGAAACAGTTACAACTGTGATTACAATTGCAGCACAATAGGCTCTCACTGGTCACTGTGATTTTGACACAGAGACTCATTATCAGCACCACACTCCACCTTCGATCCGATGGTAATGATCCATTTATCACTGACACTTGATGCCCCTGTCATTCTTAACAGCTCCCTGCCAGGACAGAGGAAGCTTTTACTGCTGTTCCTGAGATGTCGCTATTGTCTTACAACACACAAAGACAAGGTGTCCTGATGGCCCCTGTGTGAGTCCCCGGACGGCCCCTAGTTGCACCAGCAAGAGTTTCACGCTATTGTTACCGGGCTGCAATCACAGGGCACAACCAGGGTATGAAGGGGAGCAGGGGGAGATGGATGTGGGCTTGTATGGGTGCTTTGAAAAGATGTGTGAAATGGGAGTATGGGTATTAAGGGTCTTGGCTCAGCTGGGGGTCTATTGTGCCAAAGGCTGAGCCCCCTACTGGCATCCATGATCTCCTCCATTGACACAGAAGCTCTGCTCTGCTCCCTGTGTGTGTTTTTGTCAACCTCTTTCTTGCTCTCTCGCTCGCTTGCACTCGGTGTCTCTTTAACTCCCTTCTTCATCTTGCTCTGAGTCATGGCCAAAGAATCTGGAGAGTCCTCGACTCTCCTGTTTGAGTTCACCAAATTCATACTAATAGCTGTGAATGGCAATGATGACAGGTCCCTATAGATGTGTTTCATCGTGGTGTCAACTGCTACTGTATGCTTATAATTTATAGGCCCCATAAGACATACAATACCATCTGGCTTGAAGTATGTGGACAGCACTGTTTGCAGTGTCAGCCATTGTCAGTGTTTTATACTGAAATGAGCTAAAAAAAAATTCACAGGCAAGCCACCAACAAACACCTGTATGATATTTCAGAGCATTTCAAACGTAACAAGAGAAAAAAACAAAAACCTTTTCAGCTATATTTTTTTGTTAATCTCTGCAGTAGTCTTAGCATTTTGTCACTTTTGCAGTCTCTCCCTCCTTTTCTACTTGGGTGCAATCATGGCTAAAGTTACTGTATATACCTGATATTTGGGTTGTTGTATATTTCATTGGTTGTTTTTTTTAAGAATATTTTTTAGGTTCCGGTTACAATTCAGATGGTGTAGTGTATACGGACAGGACAGATGGGAAAAAAGAGCAGGGAAATGACATGCAGTCACCTTACTGCTGGCACTGTTTTTATCCCCTGTGGTCTGTGTCCTAGCCACACAGCTTTGGTGTCACATCTAGTTTAGCCTGAAAACCATCAGAATCAGCATTAAAAATCCAACATTTATAATCACTAAAATAAATCAGCTGTTAGGTGCACTCAAGGGCATACAATTATATTGTAGAAAATTGTGTGCCTGTTGTGGCAACAGTGTGGAGAAGACCCTATCAACACGAGAAGGCGCTGGTGAACAAGCTGAGGTCAATAAAGAAATGGTTTGCAAGCCAGGCCTCATTATCCCACATTAGCATCCGACCTCACTAATGCTGAAAGGGAGCAAGTCCCCGCAGCCAGGTTAACCTTCCCGGAGGACGAGAAGCTGTTGTAGGAGCACGTTAATGTTCATGTTTTATAAATTGGGTTTGTTAATGGCATAACATACAGGTGGTCACATGGCTTTGGTCACATAGTATGTGTCATTTGACATAGTGTGTATGTCATTTAGATTTTCTTAGACTGCACTATAACATACACACATAACCATTTTATAGCCATTTGATGTAAGGTAAATTCTCCCCTTTCTAACAGATCTTTTTCTCTGTCCACCCTCAATGTGCTCCGGGCGATTCGGACACAGGTTGTTAGCGTTCTTTCGGACAGATTGTGAATGTGTGTGTACATACACCTATTTGCACAGTGTTATCCAGCTTGTGTGAGGCCAACAGGAGTCACACGATTGTCAATAGTAGAAGTCTATAAAAACCCGTCATTGACAAAGAGAGAACAAACAGCCGCGGTTTGTTCAGGATTTCCTAACAAACACTCCACAAGGAGGGCTGTGGATGGGATGGAAAGAGAGAGGCAGACTGAGGCAGTTGGATTTGACTCCCTGTGGAAGAACAGATTAAACACAGCGATAAAATGACTACAGTGATTGGATGCTGATATCTTAACATAAAAGATAAACGCATAACAAGCATACAGTTGTGAAAAAAAAGTATTGAGAACCTTAACTTGTTAAGCAGCAATCGGCTACTATGAAGTGAAAGTACTCACTTATAAATAATGATAATTAAAAGTGTTAACAAATTTTATTTAAGTGAAAGTACTGAAGTGTAATTACCAAAAAGTGCTTAAGTATGTGCTTAACTGAAAGCATATATTATACAAAATTGCTCTCTTTAGAGTGTTACAATATGTTAGCAGATTATTACTGCAGCATTTACTTGTAAGCAGCCTTTTTAGGTCACTTTATATGCTGCTGAGTGGCTTATTCTTGGAAGATGTGTCATTTTTCTTAAGATTTAATTGGGTTTAGTCACAAATCCACAAAACAAAGCGAATCCTGATTTAGACTTTGAGGAAATACAAGAAACAAAAATGAAAACTTGTACATAATGAGAAACCCTAAATGAAATGTTTTAACCCTTAACAATACAGGGTTTGGAGGTTGCTCTGAAAAATGTCCTGTTCCTGTCTTTATGCAGTCCCCCCACCAGAACTATATTTAAACCACCATGTGTTTTAAACAGTAAAGATCTTTAAAAAAAAAAACGATGGCTAATGTGTTACTGATTCATTATTTCATGTCACCTGACTCCATTCATAAGCCTTGACCTGACTGCTACAAGTTTGTTGACCACGTTTTGTTAGTTACATCAGATAAATGGAGATATTAGAAATAAAAAGTAAAAGGCTTCTGTCCGAAATGTCGGTGAATAAAAGCCTTCAAAAAAAGTATTTCAAAATTGTAAATTTACTGGTTACTTCTCACTTCTGCAAACATATATCTGCAACCATAATATTACCACAGGGGTCAAAAGGTAATGCCGTCTGTCTGTTAATAAACTTGTAAGTTATGAGACTCGCAGATGACATCCTAACATCACCATAAAGAATCGAGGAGTCGTCTGACCTTCTCGTGTCCTCTTGTAAATGTCTTCAGCTGGTGCGGGCCAGTAAGACTGGGACAAATGTGTCGACTGAGGAAGGAAATGAAGAAGAACTTGTAAAAGATTGTGATTGTCAGTGTTTGGCTTGTCAGGAAGTGTTCGCAGTGGTGGACACTATCTTTTACTTCCCATTTTCAATGTGTTTTACACATTGTCCTCTTATGCTAACATGCTTCTAGTCTCAATTTTTAAAGTTGCAGTGATGCACTTTTCTTGCTAATTAGTGATTGTGTGAGATGTGAATAACAACGGTGTCCCTGGCTTGCACTGTCCCTTGGGATAAGCCACAACAATAGGAGCACAACTCTAAAGCCCTTGTGCAAACAAAGTGTTCTCGAATGAAGGAGGCATTTAAAAATGATCGCTCTTCACAAACAGAATGCAATCCTCCTCCCTCTGTCCCGCTGCCCCCCACCACACATCCCTAAACCCCCTTCTCTCTTTTTGTCTTTTCTCTCTCTCAATTCTCATCTGTCCCCGAGCCTGTTGAAGACATTTGGCCTGTGCTAAAGCTGGAGTGACAAATACTCCCCTCTTCTTGTCATCAAAGGGCAATCTCTGTGTCCTTGTTTTCACTTTTGAGGGGACGATCAGTGGAGGAGTGGTAAGGAGAGAAGGTGCTACAGGGCTGGATATATAAGTTGGTAATGGGGGACTGAGTGGCCAGGCTGGGGAAAGAGAGAGGGGGAAATAAGGGGGGACGGAGATTGGAGGTAGAGAGTGGAGTGATTAAAATTCATCCCACGGTGCAAACAAAAGGAGGAATGAAAAAGGGACAGAATGCAAGAGAGGAGAGAGAGCGAGCGTTGGGGGGGTAAGAAAGATTTGGGGTGAAAAGAAGATTGTAAGCCTCAGCAGATCCCTGAACAGTCGCCCCCTCCCTAAATGACTGCCTTTTACTCGCAGCACAATTATCCTCTGAGACAACGGAAAACAAGGAAAGGAGAGGGGGGAGTGAAGAGGAGTAGGAGATGGATAGATGAAGAGCGGGAGGGAGAGAAAGAGAGAGAACATTAACTATTCAGCCGGCTTTTCCTCCCAAGATTTGCCGAGGCAGGCTGAACAGGGGGTCAACAATTGACTCAATTACAAGACAAACTCTCCAAGGGCCCTACACCAGCACTCACCGTGGACCCTGCAGCTCTCGGGCAGGCTGTTGATTTTTTTTTTTTTCTCCCCCTCTTTTCTTTGCCGGTAAATGTTTGCCCCTCTTCAGGTGCCCCTGGCAGACGCAGGAACTCCAGCCTGTAGCTAGACTTTAACCTTTTCAGCCACTGAATGATTCCCCTCTCTGTTCTGCATGAAGAGCCGGAGGGAGAGAGCGAATGAAGAGGCAGATGAAGAGCTAGAAGCCTTCTCTTTGTCAGGCTTTATAGCTTGTAATGAATAAGAAACGTCTGGTGACCCAAGAGAAGTTTTTTTTTGTCCAGTGCACAGGTGGAATTTACTATTTCATTCTCGTTGGCCTGTAAAACTCTCACAGACACAAACTCAACAGTTCTATCAGTAATTCATAAAATATTTTACGTGTAATGTTTTATTACAACCATTCCTATTCACTCTGTACTGTTACTAGTATTTGACATCATCATTTCAGAGTGCATAAAATCGATTTGTGACTGGTAGCTACAATCAAACCCCCAAACTCATGAACTGCAGTTACTTTCAGTGGCATTTTTGCCAGTTTGTAATTTGGTAATTGTTTCATCGTGTTAAGCAGTTTAGTATTCCAATTCCATTAGGCCTACGTAGACTGTCAGATTTTGAGTAAGCCTATTTCTTTATCGAAACACATGGAAAAGGATTTATAATGTATATCTTAAGGAATTATTTAATGTTTTGGGAGACATGCTTTGTCACTCTCCCGAAGACCTAAGTTTGATATTGCTGTCCAGCAGGCTAAATTTGTTGGTTCAGCTCGTAGCCCGTTAGCCTAGCTTAGCATAAAGACTGCTCTGTCCAAAAGTACAAAAAAAAAGAAGAATAATGTTTGATTATTTTCAACTCAGTGAAGGTGTTTACTAATGGTGGGACTGGGCAATAAATGAGTGTTATATGTTAATACATGAGTGTCAAAGGATGTGAACGTTTTCATGACTATTGAAAAGTTTTACAGATACAAAGTTTACGACTTATTCTGCGACACTGCGAACAAATGAGAACTTATGGGAGCGTTCACCATTGTTCCTGGTGACCCTGCATTGATAAGGTCGGACAATACAGTGAGGAATGGGATTTCAACAATAGGCCTCTGGTCCTTCTCTTGTCAGTCAAAAGGACTGCTCAAGCATAGTGCCGCTCAACGCTGCTCGCTCTTTTTCTCTCTCTCTTTTTTTTTTCAGTTCCTCCTTCTCCATCAACTTGGTTTTCGTCCGTTGTTTCTCTTTGTCACTCTCGTTTTCTCTGCCTCTGTGTCTCTGTCTTTCGTTCTGTCCCTTCTGATTTCCCCCATCCCTTCTTTATAAAAGAAAAAAGAGGGCATGAATACCACACACAGACCTTGAGTCACCCGCTGCACAGCAACTTCACTGCTGCCAGATTCTTTCCATCCCAAGTGAATCACTCTGCCTCTTTTTTCCCCTCTCTACAGGAAACGGTGGTGAAAGTGTGCTCCCTAAAGCTCAGCTTTTTATTGAGTTTATGTAATGACTTTTTGTTTAGTTTTTGACACCCTGTTTTTTCATTACTCGTTATATAAAGCTGTATTCAAAATTTGACTCAAAACACTTGTTTTCTAGATGTTATCAACTCAAATACATACTGAATGCTTAAACGTTATTTTACAGAAACAATCGAAATTGTTTTACCACAAAATTTAAAACAGGAAAAAGATCAATAAAAATAGGTCATATTTGTTCCCTGCTTTTGGTCTTGTTGGACTTGCTGCCATCTTATCATATGGGATGGATGGCTGAGACGGAAAGACGATGGTGTTTACAACTTCCAGTTGTTCATTTCATCAGACAAATCCTAATGCTTGTGTAAGAGTTGGTTCTGTGGGAGTTAAAAGAATTGTGCATTATATGTTGCTATATATAATATAATCATATGTCTAGTAAGTTTGACTTAGCAAATATTAGGCATCTATTTTGTATTTCCAGGCACTTCTTTATTATCAACAACAGGACTGGGTAGCAAATTTGATACTTTTATGGCACCATATGAATTTCTTTGGAAACTACGCAGTATTCAAAAATGCCTTTCGGTATCAAATGTCATTTTAAAACGCAGAACTTTTGCTAAGTTGTACGCAGCATCATCAGTGTCAGGAAGCCAAAGCAACGTTGACCATAACCTTTGGTGCACCTCTCACATTGATAAAATCACTTGGTTTAAACTGACATTACATTCTCACATTAGAAAGCCTTACTTCACTTCACTTTTTTTGACACACATTTGTCTGAGCTGCATGCGCTACAGTACAACAAATCTCCCAATAATGTGAATGGAAGGCGTTTAGGGGACATCTGTAAATTGGAGTTACAGAAAATATCCTGATACCCCCCCCAGTGTCGTAGTTGCTGCTGGTTTTTTAAAAATTATTATTGGGATATGGCACCAGCCAACAAGTGATGAAAACGAGAAGGTTTGCTTGAAAAAACCCTGCATGTGTTTAGAGAGCCCTTCACTAGCTGCCGACGTAAACTGTGGCCTTTCTTATTGTGTTTGTCACATCGGGTCCCTGGGTCGTAAGGGCCATCAGCAACCCCCATCAGTGTATGTGTGTCTGTTTGTATATCTGTACCTGTGTGTACATGTGCATCTCTTTTCCAGAGTAGACAGTTTATGTGTAAATATTAGTGCATTGTGTATACAGTATAGCATGCATATATTTGAGTGTGTACCAGAAAGAGTGAGTGTTTGTGTTTGTGTTTGTGTGTTTTATGTGCATGTGTGCATGTGCTCCCTGCGCATCACTGAGCACTGCATGGAGATACAGGCTGGAATTTGGGACTGAGACGCGGTGAAAGGGAGCCTCGTCCTTGTGCACGAGATAGGATCATTGTTTACATGGACAAATAGCAGAAAGCTTCTGTGATAACAAAACATCTCCAACATTTTTCTGCTGTGAACTACAGCATTTGACAGACGGTGAAACTTCTTCATCTGGTCAGTCTTTGAGCAAATGGAAATGGAAGCCAGTGCCACTGATTAACGTTGTTTGTAGACCGTGATGCTTCAGAAAATGCTAGTAGTTTGCTTATTTCTTTACTGTTCAGTATACAATAAAAAAAAGAATGTGTTTCCAAATGTTAATCGAATGTGATCCCCTTTTATTGATATAGATTATGATAAAAAAAAAAATAGTGTAACGACAGCTGAACAAGCTGAGAATTTAATGGTTTTGGTTGGTTTTGAGGTGGCACCAAAATCTGTGATTCAGGAACAGTAGATCTGCAGCCACGCTGCTGCTGGGAGTTCTTCAATCACTGCAGAAACAATTATGTTGAATCTTTCACTCTGTTGACATGTTCCAGCAGCATGTATGTAAGTAAAACCAAAATAGAAGTAGAAAATAGTGAAAATTTACTAACTATTACCAGTGATTGTTTCCTGTCTCAAATTCTAGCGATCTAGAACCATTTGAGATTTGATGTGGGAACCAACACTGGTTCCAGCTCAAAGGCCCTCTTCTTATCTCTGGTGTCTGGTACTCATTCTTCCGCTTTTTTAAATGCACTCAGTGAAGTATTCATTGTAAACAAACACTGTTCTGCTTACGTTTAACATTTCTCACCAAGACGTATTACATATGTCATTAATGTCTGGATAACATGTTGAATGCATTACAGAAAACATTTGCAAATCATTTTAATGCTTTGAAACCTCATTGTTTACTGCTGCCTTCTACAACACATTGTAGTCAATATGATTTTGCGGTCAGGAGGAAAGCAGTTTTTTGATTCCCTCTTCACACAGCATGTGTGAACAACATACAGAGTCAAATTGAATTGTTTAGCTAATCCACATTGTTTACATGTATTCTGAACACACACTACCATGGAGCTACAGTTATCTTCTCGAGACAAATGAAGGTTTTCAATATGTGCTCTCAAATCAGCGAACAGTGATAAATGAGGGAATTTTAGCAATGTAGTGCGGTGCGTACAAGTAGACTCATAAGTGCGTTAACCAGTAATAGGAACTTTAAGCAAAAATACTTTTCAATATTCATTGGGAACTATTCGACCATTCTTCAAAGATGTTTTGAGCTTCATGCTTGAGATGAGGGCCGTTGTTTGCTCTGTCTAACATGAAAATGACCTTATCTGGTGACAAAACTAGCCATTCATTATTGATCTGTGGATGATGGACAGTTTTCTTGGTGCTTTGGTCTCAAGTGACTGTGCATACCTGTGGTACACTTATTTGCTAGCTTTCCCGGAGAGAATTTCCACTGCATCTTATCTTTGTTTATTTTCTTTGAAATATTTCCTTACAGAGCTTCTTGAGGGCTTTAGTTGTCTTTGCATGTTCCTCCTGTTTGTATCGTAGCATCTAATCTCACAGTGCCACAGACGTTTTACCGGTGCTGGGTATCGACGTAATCTTCTCCTTCCTCTTTTGTTGATTAATGCCAATTGACAAACAGCTTTTAGGTACATTACTGCCACCTTCTGGTGATAGTAACGCATTACCACCTGGCACCAGTAGGAGAAACGAAAGCAAATATATGTTGTAAAACAAGACCATAGTTGCGTAAACTCTTAGATGTTTTTATGAGCTAATATCTATTCAAAAATTGTAAAATGCTGACCTATCCCTACCCACTAACAAAGATTCATTGGTTCACTCAATCTCTACATATTCAATTAAGTATCGATCTAACATGAATCAGTGTGTCCCACTGCAATGACAGCTGTAAAAAGCTGTTTGGATTATTTTTAATATGTACTTCATAGCCTGTGTATAGTGTTAAGGACAAAACAAGTGGCATAAGACTTGCATGAATTCAACAATGCAAATGGCTTCGCAAAATACTGGACTGACAGCTCTGAAGTCAGTTTGGAGTCTTGTTCGTGAATAATGTGTGGTGATCATACTTTGATGAGATACAATGAATGGTAAAAATATTCTTTAAGTGTGTGGTCCCCCACAACGACTAATGAGAAAGTCTTGTAAAATGTGTTACCAACTAAAAGACTAATTTCGCAATCAATTTAAATGAACTGCAGCTTAGATTGCTGAAAATCCTCATATGTTGTTGATCTCACAAGCTGTGTCCGTGTTTATAGTATAGTAGAGCAGAACCTTAAAAATAAGTGTATTTTCGTGCGTGCGTGCGTGTGTGTGTGTGTGTGTGTGTGTGTGTGTGTGTGTGTGTGTGTGTGTGTGTGTGTGTGTGTGTGTGTGTGTGTAGTGGGGCTGTTAAGCTCCTCAACCCTCCAATTCACAGCCAGCTGATTAGCTGATTTGTTGCCTTTTAGTTATGTTAATGCCACTTAATTACAGCCCTGGTGGGAACTCAAGACTTTCTCCTTCTCCTTCTCTCACACACACAGACGCCAGCATTCACCTTGCTTTTGTGATGTGTAATTCGTGACCAAGAAACGTAATGTAGCAGGAACTTTCTGCTATTATTGTACCGTAATTCCCACTCCTGCATCTCTCTCTCCTTTCTTCCCTCTTTCGCTCTCTTGTTTTTCTCAAATTTGTATTATTTCCCGCTATCTTATTATACTCAAAAGCCGTCGTGGCTGCCGATTGGCGCAACTGTTAGCAGCATGGCGTCAGTCAGTCCTGGGATCTTCAGTGTGTGTGTGTGTGTGTGTGTGTGTGTGTGTGTGTGTGTGTGTGTGTGTGTGTGTGTGTGTGTGTGTGTGTGTGTGTGTGTGTGTGTGTGTGTGTGTGTGTGTGTGTGTGTGAGAGAGTGTGTGCGTGCATGCGGGTTGTTTAGTTTGTAGACTCCTCTGGACAGCCATGACTCGTCTCTTCCTGACAGAATATGAGACTGCCGCCCTGTCACAGCCCGGCCAAGCCTTTGATTGGTTCAGGGAAAGTGTGTGTGTATAAATATATATAAGTGTGTGTGTGTGTGTGTGTGTGTGTGTGTGTGTGTGTGTGTGTGTGTGTGTGTGTGTGTGTGTGTGTGTGTGTGTGTGTGTGTGTGTGTGTGCGCGCGCGCACACGTGTGCGTCTGTGTCTGTGTGCGAGTGCTTTTGCCTGTGTGAGTCACATGCAAAGCCCCAAACATCAGCTCAGGGATCCCAGCCAATTAAAAGCTAATGCAGGCTCGGATGCCTTTCTCCTACCAACATCTGGGTATTAAGCTAAACGCCTGCGATATATTAGTTATGAAGTCAGCAGCCATGAGGAGGACCACACAGGAGAAGTGCACATTTTAGCATGCAATCTCTGTTACTTGTTCACTGTGTAGATTGATGAGGTTTGTTTAACAAAAGGGCAAACAGAATGAAAACGGAGAGCATCATGTTCATCCTCACTGTTTCACGTCAACAAATTCGTCATCAGATTGCACCAGTCATCAGTTCTTGTATGATTTATAGTTTTCTCTAAATCCCGTGTGTGCACACAAGGGAGATGAGTTGTAGAGTGAGACCAATTTGAACACATTTTTGTTAAAGGAGACCATGTGTTGAATCACATTTTGACATTTTTGTCAATTCTTTTTTTTTTTTTTTTTTTTTTTTACAAAAACCGGCATAAAAAAAAACTAACAGTCTATAAAAATGTGCAACGTTTTTTCTTGTTCCTCTTGCAGGTTGAGGAAAGGGACGGGAGAAGAATATGGTAACAGATACATTGAAAAGAAGGAAGTAAATGGGGAATGTTCAGGAGGAGCACATACGTAAAAGTGATGATATAACACCATATAACACAATCACCCCTTTCAAGGGTGGTAAAAAACACAGACATGCACAGGTGTGCACATTTAGTCGTACAACTGTGAGCCGATGAAGACAAGTCTCCACACGTGTGTTCAGCTGCTGGGACAAACTAAAGTTTACTGTTTACATGTTGAGGGGACAAAGAAGGATTAAAACAGAGCGAGAGACCAGTTTTCTTTTCAGAACAACATGATTTGTTTATAACTGTAATGATCCTTGTCCAGAGCGTGTTGTACTTCATTTATTAGATTTCAAATTAAAGACCCAAAGTGACAGTGTTTCTGTTAAAGGGGGTACTGCCAAATCATTAAAGTGCTCTTAAACAAATAAATGTCATCTTGAAAGAAAAAAAGAAAATTCATCTACATTTTCACAAGTTTTCAATGTCCCATACTCTTTTTTTTTTTTTTTTTTTAAGTCTTATTACGAAGAGTTTAATACTCTTAGTATTACAAATCTTTATCAATGATCAGCCCAGTTACATGTCAAAGCGTGTAATCCACCTGTGACCACTTGGTACCCTGCCAGTACCACATATTACTGCACCTTGCTGTGAATGTGTGTGAGATCAGGGGAGTAGAAGGACATCATGTGATGGAGGTCATTTGATGAAGTGCATTGTACAAAAGAGCTGAAGTTGGAATAGGGAGGAACGTTGGGGGTGGTTGGATGGATCAAACCCAAGACTTTCAGCCAAGCGACCAGGTTTCTATTCCGTCAGAAAGTGACGTGGATTTCTTAAAGAAATCTTTTCCCTAACCCTAACCAATTTAACCACATGGATTTTCACACCTAGATGATGTCAAATGCGATGCTGACACATTCTGCTGTGGTGAACTAACTGGTGTACAGGCTTTGGTGTGATACCGCGTTGGATGTATTGACAAGTTTGACATATTTGAAGTTTGCTTTGTCTTTTCTTTTTGGCAAAGTAGAGTTTGCCAACAGTGGCAGAGTTTCTTTTGGGCAAATAGAACAAGTCTACAGTGTCTTAGCTAGAGATTAGATACTCCTGGCCTGGATGCCTTTTGCTTATTTTTTTGACATTTAAAGCTCGGCTTCTTCAAATGTGCATGATGTATATATGCTGGGTAATTCACCAAGATGACAGGAGCTGATACTGGGGCGTTAGAGTGGGACGAAGAATATGTTTTTATCTGTCACCACTCATTTGTCTTCTCCACTGCACTGTTTGCTTGAACCTCTACCTCTTTTTCGACTGTCTGAATGATCAAACATTTACTAGGTAGTCATCACATGTCCCGTATCTGCCTTTCAGAAGTGGACCGTGCCTTTAAATCTTCAGTATCTCCTCTCTGTGATCACCCGGCCAGGAAAGACCTTACAAACCCAGAACGAAACCTCAGTGTAAGAAAATGAGCGCTGAACAAGTTTCACGTCTATTTCTTGATTAATCCTGTGTGTTCAGTTTTGTAGCTGCGTTGTCTGTGTCGTATATCTCCTTGTTTCCTCTCTGGGAGAGGCTCTCAGAGCTGTGGTCACTGTGTTCATCTGGAGGCCTGCAGACCTCGTCCACTGCTGTCATCTTCTGGAGGGGACTGAACTGCGGTTTCTCCCACAGACCGAATACAAACACACACACACATAAACACACAAATGAAGGCTCTTGTAGCGTCTCTGTCTGTCTCTCTTTGTCTGTCTTGCTCTCAGCCACACACATGCGTTTGGATATCCGCCTCTACACACACACACACACACACACACACTCCACCTCCATCCCCTGGAGCCCCTCTGTCTCTTTTTCCTCATGAGTTTTCCACCTCCTCTCTCTCTCTCTCTCTCTCTCTCTCTCTCTCTCTCTCCTCCCTCGCATCCAGCTGTGTTATACAGCAAAGGAATATAAGTAGCAGCACCGGCTATAAATATGGCCTGCCCACCCAAGACTGTTAGGATTATTATTTCTCTTATAATCACTGCGGTCTTTCTATAAACCGGACAGATTATTATCTGTTTTTTGTTCCCCGGTGCGGGTCCCTGTTTCAGACGTTAGCTCCCATCTCCGGTGAATTTCTGCACAGGACTTTTTTTTAAATGATTTTTGCTGGTGTCAGGGCGATGAGCAACTGGAGCTTAAAGTGTGCTTTAACTGCCACAATGATAGTATAGCCTCAGCAAGGATGAGTGGACGAGGGAAAATAAGAGCAACAAACAGCTGGGTGATGTTCAGGAGCACCAGTGAAGCTGAAGAGGAGTGCTGGATTCACAATGACAAAGCTGTGTTAGTTTTTTGGGGTTTTTTTTTTCCTTGAAAATGGGGGTTGGGCTCCCGACTTGTTTATAGATGGAACAGTTCTGTGCGCTGCCTCGGCCTACAGCTGGGAGCCAGCTGCGTGAATCAACCTTTCCTCATCTGCTTTATCCATCCATCCTTCTCTCCCTCCTTTTCCTCCCCCTGTTTCCTCTGCTTCTCCTCCTTAAAAGGAGTTCAAAGAAATACTTGCGGTTGGGGCATTACCTATCTGATACGCAGACGTGCAAGTTATGCAGAAGTTGTAGAAGAAGAGGGAAAGACAAGACAAGCGTTCAATACTTGGTAGACAGAGAAAAGAGTAAGGTGCGTGTGTGTGTGTGTGTGTGTGTGTGTGTGTGTGTGTGTGTGTGTGTGTGTGTGTGTGTGTGTGTGTGTGTGTGTGTGTGTGTGTGTGTGTGTGTGTGTGTGTGTGTGTGTGTGTGTGTGTGCGTGTGTGTGTGTGTGTGTGTGTGGGGTAAGAAGAGAGGCTGAAGGTAAAGAGAGGGGAGGGAGGAGAGGAGCAGGGTACAGGAAACCACAGGTATGTGCAGGATGGCGGGTGGGTGGCCCAGAGCAAGGACAGAGAAGAAGTGAGATTTTGAAAGAGCGAAGAAACGGCAAGTTGAGGGGAGTGGGACTGAAGATAGAGGAAATACACTCACATGTGTCGGTAGCACCACATCTGTCGTCTTGATGGAATTGTTTGTTGAGATCCCTGAACTGACAAATGTTGAAAATCTAAGTGGCTTTGAGAAAGTAAAGCTGCTGAGTAGCCGGCAGTACAACGCAGTGCTTGTACAGGCAAATGAAAACAAGGAGAGGTGAACCGCTCCTAATCCTTACACAAACACGATAAAGTCACTGACTGATCAAGCCAACAGTTACAAAGGTGTTAAAACAGTAGTTATATCTGCCGCTTAGACAATCTCTCTCTGTTAACAGACAGTAAAGGCAGAAGATTATGGTAGTTTTGCACCAGAATTATTTCTTTGTCAGTAAGCTGGAGTTTTACCAACTTTACTTTTTTCTACATTCACAGTTTTAAAGCACCCTGATAATGAAAATATGTCTTTTAGCTTGTCTAAAGTGTAAAAAAAAAATAGTTCACTAAAGGCTTAACACTTTCTGGGATTCGCTCAGTTTGCTCCACTATTTTGCCTTGCTTGGTTTCCCTCCCGCCTCTACTGTTTTCAGTCATGTAGAGGAGCCGCAGTCAAGCCCTCTAGTTGCCCAATGTCTGTCATCAGTCACTCCGACTATGTAGCAACAAGGGATCAACGTTTCATTCTGCCATTTTGACAAGGTGAGAACCCCAGCAGTGAGATATCACCACCACCACAGCTTGCTCAGCCCGCAGTTTACAGTACAGACATAGATATGTGACGTGTGAATCACTGGGTTGAAACTGGGGTCATGGTGTCACTGTATTAAACAACAGTGCTGGTCTAGTAAAGGGTTTCTCGCATGACATGGCTCCCGAACTTTGCGGTCTTCCTCTCTTAAACCCAAGATCATTGGTAGTATTTTTGTTGTGTATGTTATTTTAAGTCAATTCGTTTTAGAGTATGGAGACACATTTCTTAACCTGTTTGTCGCGGCAAAGCAGACAGGCATTTTCCAAAAATAAATTGGTTGAACAATCTGTCTATCATTGTCTGTCACTGGCTGGCTTTAACCAATCAGATCCTTGTTCATGAACAAATGCTTACATATCGGCGTCATCACACCTAAACCGAACCTGTAGGTGCCAGGAGGTCCTCATAGGACGCTGATTGGTCTGAAATGCATACGGACAACTTGAAGTCTGACAGTATGGATTCTTGAATAATTTCTATCCAGCTGAAATGCAATGTAACAGATTTTTAGGCATTGTTTTGTTCTGCTAGATTTTTTTTTTTTTTTATATAAATTCCTTACCTTCAATGCTACACTGCAAATGCTATATCTTCACAGCACTGCAAGAAAAAAGTTTGCTAAATTTGTTTGATACAATTTTAAATCCATCTCTCATATAGAGTATATGCAGGACTATATCTACAATATATCTATATGTACACTATAGACCAAAGTGATATGACTGGAATTAATTTCATAATATTAATAGGAGTATTTTTTTTTGCATTGATTCATCAGAGATAGTAATGCAAAAATTAGTAATGTAAAGTAACTACATTTATGTTCAATGCAATGCTATGTTATTAAAACTTCTAAACTATAAATCCGACAGAACTCAATCTTTAGTGCTTAATTTGTGGAAAACACAAATCACAGATGATCATGCACTGGTTCAATATCAACATGTTGCATCTACCCTCAAAGTTGTCATATCGTGTCATGTCATCATATCATATAAAAGTGGTTGTATGATCTTATAGTTCAAGAAATAGCAGGTAAATCGTGAAAACCATAATGGCAGCAGTTTGGTACGATGCAATTAAGATATCATCCCGATGCCACTTAAGTAAACAAAAATACTGATTTACTGCTGAGCCCTACTTCTTTGCATCTCACAGTGAGGCTAATTTATGTTTGGTATCTTTTGAAAACGTAAGTCTCAGCCTTAATAAGTACTAAAACTGTTTAAATGAAACTCAAAATGGGCGTTCATAAGTAGATATGACATTAATCCTCGCTGCAGCAGGTCATTGAGAAGGGCTTATTGTACATTACGGTGATGTCTCCAGTCCTGTGGCCTTTCACCGGTCACACCATTGGCCCCCATCACATTACAGCAGCTGCGAGGAATTCACAGAGTCTGGGGTAAAAAGGGGTAAAAAACACTGGGGAGGGAGGGAGGGTGGGTGGGTGGGTGGGTGAGGGAGAAAAGCAGGAAAGGAGGAGAGTCTGTGTCGGGTGAGGGAAGGGTGGGGGGGAGGGTGCGGGGGTGGCGGTGTTACAAAAACAAAGCCCGAATTTAAAAACAAAGTTTACCACTGAAGGAAAACAACAGGGCTAGAAGACGTCTGTAAGAGGAGAGAAAGAAAGAGGAGGAAAAGAAAGTGCAGAAGAAAATGAGGTAGAATCTGGGCTGTGGTTGGCTGAGGGCCCTTGCCCCGCCTTCGCCCACCCCACTCCTCACCCCTCGCCCACCCCTCACCCCTCCCTCCCTCCCTCCCTCGCTCCGTCTCCAGCCCTAACACAACAGAATCCCCCCGCAAGCCCAGCCACATCAGGAACGGCTGGCTACATTATAGCTGCCATTATCGTCTCTCAAGTCATAACAGCCAGAGAACACCCACCTCGACTGCAGCTCCACCAGGAGGGGGGGGAGGGGCCAGGGAGAGGTCGCAAGAGCAGAAATGAGCAGAGAGGGAGAGAGGGAGAGGGTGGAGGCAAGCGAGGGAGAAGAGGGAGCAGGAGATAGTCAGAGATACAGAGAGCAATGGAAAAGGCAGAATGAGAGGAGGACAGCAGGGGACGAAGGAGAGGGTGGGACAAAATACTTTCAGATTGGTGTTTACACTGCATGCAACAAGCTCCAAAGATGTGCGTTGAGTTTTATTTAGGCTGTTTAGAGTGTGTAAATGCTGTCTAAGTAATAGATTATCCAGCAAAAACACACACACACACACACACACACACACACACACACACACACACACACACACACACACACACACACACACACACACACACACACACACGCGCAAACATGGTATACTCACATTCCCATCTGAGATTAGAGGAGAAATGAGGTTAAGAGGAAAGGGGATGTCGTTAAATGCCTCTTTCTATATTGGCTGAGGAGGGAGAAGGGGGAACATGTGTGAGCCCCAGTTTAGTGTTACACCCAAGAGAAGGGGAGTGTAGAAGTGGAGCACAGCAGATCAGACCTTTCGTCTGACATGACCAGTGACCTGTGGAAATGTCTGTCCTCTCTGGAGACTTGCTCAGAGGAAGGAGGATCGGCACTTTATGGGAATGTCACAAATGGCCAAACCGGGCACGACTTAACAATGTTCCTCTTTGTATACCACAAACACAAGCCATCACCTGAGAACTGAATATACTGGGGCCAGTTCGCAAGCGAAGGCCATTAGTCTAAAAAGCAATGCAGTTCAGTCAACAAGTATAGTCTACTACTATGTCCGTTAGTCTTTTGGGACTTTAGTTTCTTAAAGTGAGGAAAAAGCAAGTGGCATATTTTTTCTGAACGTAAGTTAAATTCATAAACATTCAAACAAATACTTGTTTTTTTGTTCAATACATTCAGACATGTTTATTGTTAAACTGTCTTAGCATTTATTTTGTCTCATAATTTTCCACTTTAAGTTACCGACTTATGTCATAGTGTTAGAAAAATGTCCACTGTGGTCCAATGAACTCCGTCTTCGATCTGGTTGAAAGCGGCACCAAACACACTGTCTTTGTTAGTTTAAGCCCGACACAGTTGTCATTTTCCCATCCAGTGCCCACGCTGTTTAAACGGCACATTCACTTGTGCCCATCTGAGCGCCAATGGGCGAGTTGGTCTTAGAGGAAGGTGTGATCAGGAGGATTGTTGGCCCATTGCTATGTTCAGGCAGTGATTGTGCGATCGACCAACAAAAATCTGGTCTTAAGCCAGTGGCGCTGTATTCAGCTGTTATTTTAAGGGCGCATTATAAAAATAGTAATTTGTTGGCTGGTGCACGATGAGCTCACACTCTGCTTGTTGTTCAGAGGGATATGCAGCATGGTAAACACATGCAAAATATTTTTTTTTAAAAATCACAATGTGAAAGAGCAGATACATTTCCTCTTCAGAGAAACGTTTTGGCAACATTTTAGCAAATCTGCTGTAATAAATGAATCTGGCCCCTGGATTTTAAAGGGAATTTTCATGTTACAGCCAAAACAAGGTATACCTCTTTGAACCATGATTATCAACTATTAAACGAAAAATAGAAGATTTTGACACGTCCTAAATGCATTTGTGCCATGTGCTTTAGATTATGCGCTTAGATCAATAAAATAAAGACCAGTTTTTACCCTCTTTAGCAACCATAAACTACTGGTCAGACCAAATCCATTGTAACGGTAAAATCCATGACTCAATAGAGGAAAAGTCTGTTTTATTGCATATTAAGTCAAATTCTAATCTTTAAGAGCAGTATGATGTTTTTGCTTTTAAAATGTAAATGGTGTGACTTTAAATCTAGCTTTTCTATTCAAAGACCTGAGGCCAGATCTGCTGTTGTAGTTAGTATCATCTTTAGCTGAATGTGGGTCTTTAAAGTGCAGTGGTTAGGACTCTGACTGTGAATGAGTAATAGACCATTAAGGATACAAAACCATATTTTATTTATTGGTGCTAAACTGTGTTGGTCTGGTGAGTAAGTAGGTAAGCTGGAAAGGAAATATATTAGGCTACACCACAGTGAGGACTTCTCTGTTTTTTTTTTTTTAAATAGCCAGTAATTGAGGTGAGCTCTGCTAATATGCCCGTCCAAGTGCACACAGACTTAAAAAAAGAAATGGGTTTGTCTCACTTTGGAAAAAATAGTATAGTGGCCCCAAAACACAACTATGGTTTAAAAAAAAAAAAATCAATCTTTTCTTTTTCAAAACAGGACGATTTTGTGCTCCAAGACACTTAAAACACTGAACTTTGTTGATTTATTGACTGTTGAGTTAATTTAATTAATCTATTAGACATCACTGTGGTCTGTTTGCTTTATGGCTTTCTGATGGGATTGCTGTGACATTTCATGCAACTCCTCTTTCACAGTAGTATTGATGACATGTTGCTATAATTGATGATGTGATGGACAAAGTCACTGTGTGACGTTTGAAATTACTTGCTTTTCGGGCATGTCTGATTAGTATGGGTTTGGGATGTTTCAGGGTTTGTGAACCTGGAGAGTCTCATCACGGAGGTATTTGGGTGTAGAAAGTGGCTGCACATCCTGTCTTCATCCTCAGCTCCTTGGTTTCTGCCCAGCTCGCTGTGCCGCAGTAGAACAGATTTGTTTAGTTAGCCGTGTGATTTATGGCCTTGGGGTTTTTAATATGCTGCTGCCCCATCCCTCTCAAATCCAGCGCCACAAAATTACACTGGTGAGCAAAGTCCCTCAGTTTCTCACAAAATAATGACCTGAAATAGCAAAATGCCACCGCACCTGTGTCAGCACCACACATGGATGACATCATCCATCTGTACATGCTTCAGAACATAAATCTATCTATTCACACATGCATGTACGCCTACACAAGACAGATAAATACTGTATATATGCATGTATGTCATCCTGTAATGTTTAGTGTAAAGCTTTAAAAGGGTCTCCTACCTGAAAGTCGTTACTATGATTTTCACCACATTAATACATATAGTTTCCACCTCAGATTAAACAAAATATTCTTTCTTCCCTTTCTTTCTTTTAGTTTCACAAAATGCCTCCATACACACAAGAATGCAAAAACAACTACAGATGCTCAAACAAGTATGTTTGACCAGGAGGTGACAATAAGGTTTACATTGCTGATGCGTCAAATACCAAAGAAGAACATTTGGAGTATGTCTAAAGAACTTATTTTTCTTTGACACCACTGACCACAGGCTGCATATAAAAGTGGACGTTATGGAAGTCTAAAAAGTCAAGTCAATGCTTAAGTGCCTTAAAGTGCCATACCACTGTAGGCCGCTGTCGCTAGAAAACCTCTGACTTCTTTACTTTAAAAGGGGTTTCGTAAAAACACAAACATGTTTGTTTTGCAGAATATGCTAATTAGTGTGGACAAAACCAATACCAATAAAAAAAATTAAAAAAAGCCTCACGAATACAACATTCTTACAATATATCCTACTAACTCACAATTACAATGTTCAGTTTTTGTCGATACTGTTTTGTAGAGGTTTGGATTCAACTGTGTGATCATTTTATAGGACACAGTTTATGGTGCTGTTAAACTGTATTGCGTTAAGCTAACAGATGTTTGTAATATTTTGACCACCAGTGAGTGTAGAATAAAAATCCTAATCTAAATATAATTCCTGTTGCAAATTTTGCCAGACACGTCACGACAGAACGCCTAGGAGACGGGGTCGCTCAGACTTTGTAAGCATTGATGCTATTGACTTTTTCTGCAAAAGAGAGTAGTTTATGTATCATGCAAATTAATGACACAAGACACAGTTGAGTGTGTGTACACAGAGCTACATCAGTAACACTCTCACTCTCTCGTTGCCTTGCTCCCAGGGGAAACACTCGCAAACATATTTTTCAAAAAATTCCAGCTTGCTTGTGTGCAGGTGGGCTCATACATTATTCACTCTTACTCTGAGATCCACCACCATTTATCATTTAAAGCACACACACACACACACACACACACACACACACACACACACACACACACACACACACACACACACACACACACACACACACACACACACACACACACACACACACACACACACACACACACACACCTCTACCGCAAATACACTTGTCTCCAAAACTCTCTTCTCACCTGCTACTGGGCTTCCACAGTATAAACTGCCTCAGTATATCGTCACACTCACTCTTTCACAAACATTCTCTGTAGACTTGGTGGCCAGTAGATTATTACTGTATGCTACCCCTTGGCGAGACTGACAGGTGTGCCAGTTTATGTATGAGTGTACGTGTGTGTGTGTGTGTGTGTGTGTGTGTGTGTGTGTGTGTGTGTGTGTGTGTGTGTGTGTGTGTGTGTGTGTGTGTGTGTGTGTGTGTGTGTGTGTGTGTGTGTGTGTGTGTGTGTGTGTGTGTCAGGCTGTCAGGGGACCCCCTTCTTGGTATTTATTAGTTCTGGACAGCTGAGGTGCTCGGCAAGATCTCTATTTAGCACTTCTGGCTAATTATCATACGCACATCCAGAGCCTGTGCTGAATATATACAATTAGCCCCTCGCTAACTTTGCGTACCAAATCCCCCCCCTGGTGGCTTGTGGGCTTAAATAGGTCCCTGCTGCCCTTTTAGCACTTGTGCTACTACATAACAGGCCTGGCAACCTGTTACATTGAAACCATAGAGCTTTCATCTGCAGTGGACAGGAGCTCTCCCAGTTTGGGTTTGAACACTTGTCACATAAACAGAAGCAGTATAATATTTAGCTTTCACATGCATGGCGAGAATGTAGCTACCCATGTCGGTTTTGTAATGTTGGTTTTATCAACTTGTAAATGTATTTTTGGTTGTTTAAACATTGTCACAAAGCATATACAAATAAAGGAAAATACAGGGATAAAGACATATATAACACGTGTTAAATGGGAAAAAACAAAAATAGAATTTGCCAATTTTGCACCCTTTTTTGTTTCTATTCAAAATCAATGAGCAATATATATTTGACTTTCTTAATTCAACAAACTTTTTATGCAAACAATTTCTTTTTTGTTTCTTCAATTGTCGCCGCTACCGCCCTTGTCCTACTGATGTTTTTTTTGTTTATTTCTTTGGTCCTAATTACCGTTTTAAGCATGTAAGAACCCTGAGTCCCAACTATTAGTACCTGCACTGATGTGGTTGGATGTAATGAGCAGGTGCTCGTTCCCGAGACCTCTCAGCTAGAATTACCTTACACATACACTCTTGCTGAAAGATACCTTCTCAATATGAGTTTCATACAAAAGGCTGCTTTGTCCTGCTTTCATTTTTCTCTGTTTGTCTTGCTTGCATCCCTAAACTTTTGTCCTTTAAGCTTCAAGGGAAAAACCCAGCTTTTCCTCTTCTGTATGCCTCTTCCATGCTGATGGCTACTTTGCAGGGAAGGTGCAACTGGTTTTTGGCGTCTGTCAGCAGTGTTTGAGGTGCTCGGCTGTGTTTGGAGAAGAGAGATTACAGCCAAGTCTGCTGTTTGTGTCACAGGCTTTTGTCTAATCTGTCGGTGTGTGTTAGAGCACATCAGTACCATCACATGGCCTGCCAATAAAATATCTTTAACAGTTACGTTGTTGCTTATTTAAAATCTAAGATCCAAATAAGAGCCAATAGTATTGTTGGAAATACACAACTGCTAATCATGAGAAACACTTTACTGCAATGAGTCCGTGCTCCAGAGTTATCATTATCATGCAGATTCTTTCTTTGAAAATGTAATATTTAGTCCTCTTAATGGGAACTTTATGACATACAGTTATCATACTGCCATTTCTTTTTTTATATATACATAAAGCCAGGTGCTTTTATTTCTATCTTTGTGTGGCTGCTGAGGAATTTATCCCCGTGTTTCTTTGTTAAGGGATCCTATTTATTCAGAAAAGATATACGGGACAAACAGCCTCACTTATTTTCATTTCAGAACCTCTACTGCCTCTACCAGATTCCTCCTGCAATAAAAATGAGTTCAGTTTTTAAGCGCTACAGTTTATCTGTGTTAAAAGAAAGTTTCATAAATCCCAGATTTTAACAGTCAAAGACCGAGCTTCAAGTCACATTTTTTGTTAAGCATTTACCTTTCTGGATCAATAAAATATAACTGTCTATCTAAAATAACTGTAAGAGATGTTGCTTCCATTTTACCTACAAAAGAGAAGCATTTTTTGTATGGCTTACTGTCAAAATGGTGTTTTATCCACCTTGATGTTCAGTGTGTGGTTAAACTGTTCTTTGCTTCTTCTTTTTTTCCTCCTTTCATGGTATTTCCATTTTAGCTGTTAATTTTGCAGTCAAACCTCGTATTCAGGTACATCTAATGGCTTTATACGTATACGTATAAAATACTATGAAAAATGTAAAACCAATTCTCTAATAGTGCTTTTAAGAACAATTCACTTCTAATCTACTTGCTACTTTTACTTATGAAATAGATTTAATTTTATAACCAACAATGTTTAAAAAAAAGTATGACTCAAACTTTTCAGAGAGCTTATTTTGCCGTTAAACTGTTTTTCTTGGTCTGGTTTGGTCTGTTATTAACATCCTACGTATTCTTTTTTTTCCCTGGCCACAATTGTTCTTGTGCATTTAACGTTTCTTTCTGGTGGAGTTTAGTTTAGTTTGGTTTTCCTTGTCTTCACCCTAACCGTGCTCTCGTCTCTCTGCGTCAGGTCCAGGGTGTAAGGGCAGCAGCAGGTCTCGGAGCTCCAATGCCAGTGGACATGCAGCCACACCAGGGGCTGTATTACTACGAGACCTCACCCAGCCAGCCCTCCAGAGGGTAAGACAGCAGTGAGCATGCGCCATGTCCTCACTCATTACTCTGCAGCTCCAGTTTAACCACCACAACTATTTTAGAAACATAAAAAAATAGTCCAACAATTTCATTAACTTTCCATAAAACACAATTACTAGCAACTACAGCATAAAGATTACTTATTTACATGGTGTATTTTGTTTGTTTAATTTACATAATAAAACTAATTTACGTTAAATTTGAGTCTTTCATATCAGATTCACACAAACATTGTAAGTGGTCTTCCTCATGACACCTTTTTCCTGAACATGTCTTTAAGATCCCTATTAAAGGGTTTATAGCAATGATGCTGCTGAAGTAAAACTGACAAACTTGATGGTGTGAATTGGTCTAATGTTTAAAAAAGCAATAGCAATACTTAAAAATCACAATACAATATAAGTCAGCACCGAAGCATCGGGATAGTATCAAACCAGTAGATAAACATGTCGTTCCAGTCCCAATATACACACATAACATGAACACTCATTACTAGATGCAAGATATGTGCCACAGTTTACATTTCCACATACAATTTGACATGTCTTTACCACATTATTTTTGTCATTTATCAGAGACCATAAGTGCTGATCTCAGTATATCTGTGATAAACTAATATATCTACCTGGTTTAGTCATCTGTAAGACTCTAAAAATAACCTTTACACAGGGTTGTGAGATGTACAATAGGTCGTGAGCACAGGATTTTGTCTCCGTACAGACAATAAGGTGTTAATCCTGCCAACCCCACTGTGATGGCAAGACTTTGGGAAGAGAACAAAGACTCCAGCATGTGACTCCCCCAAAAACATCAAACTGTCATACATTTATAATTTCTGTTTATGTTTGGGAGATGTGTGAATAAGTAAGTGATGGAGGCGTATTTTTGAACGTGGATTAGACTTCTGGATGTTCATCTTTGTTTCCAATTTTCAAGCTAATTGAAAAACTGTGAAAACTGTTTCTTCAAATGTTTTTGTTTTTTTCTGATCTTGTTACAGATCAGCAAAATCAGAGATCTTGTTGCAAACATGTCATTCTTTTTTTATCACCAACAACCGTAAATCACAGCATCTTCCTCTCTAGAAAGCGCAGAGGCTCCAAAACTGTTTCTATTTCAATCACACAGATATTCTGAGGATGTAGAAGCCCAGGTCTCTCTGCAATTGTTGTGGACACAGCGCTAGCTCAGCCCCTCACTCCTCCCCTGTCCACCCTCTCCTCCCTCCCTTTCTCATGCCACCCAGGTTGCGGGTGGACTCGGCCTCTCTCTGACAGCTGCTAATTACAGGCTGACCAGGCCCCGCTGCGCTCTGCATGACTGCCTCGCGCCCCACTCAGGTTACCCAGAGTGAGGGAGAAGCAGAGAGAGTTGGAGAGAAAGGTGGCTGGTCAGGACAGAGAAAAACAGAGGAGCGGGAGGAGGAGGGAGAGAAAGGAAGAGGAGATAGAAAGAGGGGAGAGAGAGGGAGAAACAGAAAAGTACAACAGAAGGGGTGAATGGGAGAAGAGAAAGAGGGTGAGAGCGGGAGGGAGGTAAATTCGGGGGGGGGGGGAACCAGCACAGTGGATTAGAGAGGACAGATTAAGCTCCTGTGTGGAATACACGTTGTGGCGAAAGAATTAAAGTACTGAAAGGACGACTTAGGAGAAGGTGGATGGGTGAAGTCCGTCCATTTTTTTTTTTTTTTTTTTTTAAAAAGGAGCGAGAGGGACAGAGAAAGAACGGGAGAGACAGATTCTGAACTACTCAGTGAGACCGAGGAAACGTCAGAGCATCCATTGAAATTCATGAAAAGACTGGAAAGTTCCAATGAAGCTTCACTTTTCTAGTTTGGTAGGGGGAAAACCCAGATGAGTAAGTTTCCACAGTTTAGACCAGGATAAGGGCTATACACCATCTAGTGGTGGGAGGGAGAAAGCACAGCAGCTTAGAAGACAGGAACTCCATGATTTTTGGAGTTCAAATACTCAGGTAGAGCTTTTTTCTAGGCCTCACACAGACAGAAAAAAAAAGAAGTCTCTGTGAATGCTTTAGCTTGTAGAGGTGTGATATATTGAAGCTTCCCAATTGGCCTAATCTTCTCCTGTCTATCTATCTATCTATCTATCTATCTATCTATCTATCTATCTATCTATCTATCTATCTATCTATCTATCTATCTATCTATCTATCTATCTATCTATCTATCTATCTATCTATCTATCTATCTATCTATCTATCTATATATATATACAATTTATCAGAGTCTAAAAGTGAATGAGAATATATAATTTTCTCTATATTTATTTGTTAATTTTTCATCAATTTAAATGGATTTATTAATTCTTAATTACTCCAGCTCATTTATATATTCACTTTTTTTGTTCCCAGTGTTAATTGCTCTATTAAATGCTCTGATTACAGTTTCTGTTTTGTTAAAATAGAAAGATTACACAGATTAGAGCCAAAATCATTTCTTCGTTATGTTCTGAGGAAGAGAGGTGGTACAAGCTAATGTTAAATGATGCTACACGCCAGAAATGACTTCTTTTTTTTTTTGGACCTGGACAAATCTTACACTGACATCATCATCACATTTGACTGTTTTTATAGTTCCCATTCTCACTTTTATCAGTCACCATTTTCCACACTGCTTTCAGAAAACTTCTCTGACTGCGTTTCTTGCAGCCTCGTCCCATCCGACCAGTCTCCCTACACTGATGCGTCTTCGCTGCGTGCTCCGCATCTCGACGGCCCTCCCCAGGACCGCCACGCCATGTATAATCCCATGACTCCCGGCATGACTCATGGATCAGGACCAGGGCAGGGGCTCGGCCACTGCTTGGATCAATATATGAGGCCACCTCAGGCCCCGCCGCCGCACAGTATGATGGGCCACAGGGGCATGCCGCCCACAGAGAGTGAGTCAGAGTATCTTTTACATTTCCTTCATCGCACAGCTGGTATTGATTTGGATTTGAGGATACCTGAGAGACTGTAAATAAAACTCCACAGATTTCTGCGAAAGTAATGATCAGAAGTTAACAGTTGGCTGGTTGTGCTATTGAGCTATAAATGTGTCTCTTTACTCTGCAGTGTGGAATTACAGTATGACAGCAGGTTGGACTAAATTGCTTAGTTAATTTAGGGTGAACTATGGATATATTACAACATATCTTAATATAAATTCTGAGTACGTACTGGGTCCTGTTATAGTTTGGCTTTCTTATGATCATGTATCAGTAGTAATGCCAGGTGTTTATTACACGCATAATCATGTCTGGAGTGAGTTCAAAGCTGTTGAATAAACAACGTCATTCACACGAGTTGTGCCATTTCTCCCTCTTCTAGGACTGCAGGTCTACATCTTGTGTTTTTAACATCTGGTTTGACTACTTTGTGACTGCTTGAGCTACAGTCACCTAGAAATTCCGTGTCGGCTTACTGGTGAAATAATTTGAACAGTGATCTTTGAGATTGCTTGTTCCTGTGTGTAATGTCCTCCAGGTGGCAATAGCACCCCCTACTGCAACCAGAACAACATGATGTCATCTCATCACAACTTCTGCCAGGTTCAACCTGGCTCTGATCAGATTGGGTCAGGTGACGGTAAGAAAACACTCAAGTAAACTGTTTGAATTCAAATTTAAATGAATCCTGTCACAAAAACTTGTTGTATAATAAAAGCTAACCCTCCTACTCTCGTCCACCTTTAGGCTCGAGGTTCTCCACACCTCGTTCCATACTGAAGCTGAGCAAAAAGAGAGCTCTGTCCATCTCCCCTCTGTCTGATGCCAGTGTCGACCTGCAGACGGTAATCCGGACCTCGCCCAACTCCCTGGTGGCCTTTGTCAACTCTCGCTGCAACCCCAATGGTGCCAGCTCTTATGGCCATCTCTCCGTGAGCGCCATGAGGTAAGATATTTCTCTGTTCCATATAAATAAAGCTCAAAAATACATTTGACAGCCAGTAGAAATATCCATCTCTTTTATCTCATCAATCAATGGATAAATACTTGTAAAGTGTAACATTTAAAGCACTGAATGCACAATTTTGAAATAGTCTCAGAACATGATGTTTTAATTTGATGTAAGTGTGTTGATACTTCTCTGATTTCCACACCAATTTCTATCAGCCAATGTGAGGTGATGAGTTGATGACATTCCTAAAGCCACCCTAGATGATGACAAAGCAAAAATGTCGCCTGTCCGCATAATAAAAAACGCTACCGATTGTATTAATTTGATTCAAGTATCTCACTACTTCCAGCAGTCTTTAATCATATTTTTGTTTCTTCTCTCCCATCAACAGTCCATCGTTGGGTTACTCCAGCAATATAAATTGCCAATCCAGACAACAAGGCATGTACGGAGGAGGCGCCGGTACACCACTGGGTGGACACACACCAGGTCCCTGCCAGGCTTCCCGTCTACCTCCCCATAATCCTCGGCTCCACGCTCCGCCCAAGCATGGACATGTAAGATGGCTCTCTCACGCACTTCACAAAGCAGTAGGAGTATTTCAGCATCAGTGCACCTTCTGCTTCTGACAGCTGGGAGGCAAGGGTTGGCAAGTAGGAAGAGAAAACGTAGACTGATAAATGACAGAGAGAATTAAAGTCAATTTTATGAACACATAAATACTATGAATGACTTTAAGAGACAGAAACTGATTGGTGAAATTAAATGTGTGTTGTTTTGCAGCTGAAGACAGAGCCAGGGCTAGGAGGTTTGATGGATGGCATGAATGTGAAGAGCCTGGAGGAGAGGTCAGAGGGCGATGTAGCCAGTCCCTCTTCCACAGGCACTCAGGTACAGTTACGGTCTTATTAAAAAATATCTGCATTTTAGTGTTGGTCTTGTGTAGTGTTGTCGAATACACATGCAGGAATATAAAAGCATTACTGTGTGTCAAAGAGAGATGGATTCAAGAGCAGTGAGTTAGGGTCATACACAAGATCATTACTGCATATTAAAGTCATAAAGGGAAAATACAGCTTTTCCTGTTTGTGTTTATTTCATTGGTGAGTAACTTCCATCATATTGCATCTCATACGTAACATATGGTAAATTGGGCTTTTAGATAAATGCACGGAATCAACTTGAGCTAACTTGCCTTTCTTTTCTATACATACGTATCACTAGGATCCTCTCCTGGGCCTGCTGGACGGCAGAGATGACTTGGACAAGGAGGACGGGAAACCTGAACCAGAGGCCATCTATGAGACCAACTGTCACTGGGAGAGCTGCATCAAGGAATTTGATACACAAGATCAGCTCGTTCATGTAAGACGTACAAAAACTTTAAGATGATGTGGGCTTTAGAAAAAGTTCTATTTTCATATCTCACCAAATTCTTCCATCTTAAAGCATGTACATCTACAGTATATCACTGTGACTTTTAATGGCTCTCCCTGTTTATCTGTTTACTGTACAGCACATCAACAATGAGCACATCCACGGAGAGAAGAAGGAGTTTGTATGTCACTGGCAGGAGTGCTCTCGAGAACAGAGGCCTTTCAAAGCTCAGTACATGCTGGTGGTTCACATGCGCAGACACACAGGAGAGAAGCCACACAAGTGCACTGTGAGTGAAACTTGAGTCTATCTGTCTTCTCTATTTATTCCACTTATCTGTCTGTCTTCATCTAGATATTTTTAATTGCAAGCAAAAAAAAAAATCGTAGGACATTTATGTACTACCATGATACACGTATTTTCAGTGTGGCAGGTCAGAGTGAACTCACTGAGAAGCTTGTCCTCTATACTGATACTAACATACCGCTATCATAGTTTCTTTAAGCGTGTTGTAGAACCTCCTTTGCTCCTTTCAAGAGCATAATAATGCCTCTACAATAGCTTCAATATGACTAATTAAGAAAAGGCTTTCTGGGGACACAAGTCATTCATGCCGGGACTGTGAAAGATGATTCATTATAATGTTATTGTGACTACACTTTACATATTGTAGCTTGAATATATTATCAGTGTAGGACTGTAGGCATGTTAGTGAAACTTTCATAGACTGGTCATTTCCTGTTGTTCGCTTGATTGCAACTTGGCTGTTGTTGTGAAACCGTTCTAAAACAGTTGTGTAATTTTTTTCTGTTTTAGTTTGAAGGCTGTAATAAGGCCTACTCCCGCCTGGAGAATTTGAAAACCCACTTGCGCTCTCACACCGGGGAGAAGCCATACGTGTGTGAACACGAAGGCTGCAACAAAGCCTTCTCCAACGCTTCAGACCGCGCTAAGCATCAAAACCGAACTCATTCCAATGAGGTACCGTAGTACACACCCTGACAAGTAATAAAGAATTGGATCTGAATAGCACCGGTTCTGCTAAATTCATTCTCGTTCTACTGACACTGTAGTGAAGCGTCATTTTCTTTTCAAGACCAACACATATGATGAATGATTTTTAATGAAAAAAATTAATATAGAATAATTTAGTTAATGACAGAGTTTTTGACATTCACACTCCTGCCCGTATTTGGATGTCCAAGATGCCAGAAACAGCAACTGAAGAAAAAAAACATATATTCAAATACATGTATATTGACAGTAGTTTGTATTTAAATGATAACAATGAAGTATGATAAAATGTGATATACGAGACATTCAGTAGGAGTAAAGTTGTAGTAAAATAACTTTTTGTTATGCAAATTTGCACACACAAACAAGACTGTGTATTGACAGAGATTTTGCTCTTCTGCAGAAACCTTATGTTTGTAAGATCCCTGGTTGCACTAAGCGTTACACAGATCCAAGCTCTTTGCGTAAACATGTGAAGACGGTACACGGCCCTGAGGCCCACATCACTAAGAAGCACCGTGGAGACACCGGCCCTAGACCTCCTGGATCAGCTATGACCCCTGGAGGCCCAAACTCTGAACTGCTGCTGGAGAAAGAAGAGACACGTAGAGAAGACTGCAAACTGTTGGCCCCTGAGACTGCTCTGGTGTGTGATGAAGATTACTGAGGGCCATTTCAATGACTAACAAAACAAAACAAAACATCACTGCGGTGTTTAACTGTATTCTGAATAAGAACATGCACTAATGATGTAGGATCACAGAAATACTTTACCCATAGCTTCTTAGATCGTTTTCAGCCCTTTACTGCAAAGTACATACACTTACTATTTCATTTCTGTAGTACGTATGATTTGTAGTACATGGAGTCAAACTCTGTCTCTCCCTTCCTCTCAGAAATCCCAGCCAAGCCCCGGTGGTCAGTCTTCCTGCAGTAGCGAACGGTCTCCACTGGGGAGCGCCAACAACAATGACAGCGGCGTGGAAATGAACCTAAATGCAGCGGGCAGTCTGGAGGATCTCACAGCATTGGAAGATGGAGTTGCAGGTGGAGGAGGAGGAGGGGAGCCAGGAACAATGGGGATGTCAGCACAGGCTCTGAAGAGGCTGGAGAACCTGAAGATTGACAAACTGAAGCAAATCCGCAGGCCAACCCCATCTGGCCGCTGCGTCAGCAACAAGCTTCCTGCTTTACCTGGTACATACCTTGATAAAACAATACGATTTAAAACTGTCGCACAAAAGTAGAATTTTTCTAATGAGCTGAAGTTCTTATTTGATTCATAGAATAACTGACCTATGTTTGATTAAAAAAAAATAAAAAAAATTCAGGTTTGTTTTATTGGAACACATTATTAATTTAATTAAAATTAAAAAATAGATTTTTATTGATTGACTATTTCTAAACTGTTTCCTCCTGGATGTTCTTTTTCAGGTTCAGGGGAGAGTATGGGAATGTGTGCACCTTCTCCACTTCTTTCAAATCGGCGTGTTATGGAGCTGTCCAATCATGAGCTGGGAGGGGGAACGATTGCCTGCTCTACTAATGACAGGAGAGGAAGTGGCACCAGCAGCCTAAGCTCTGCCTACACTGTGAGCCGTCGTTCATCCATGGTGTCTCCTTACCTGTCCAGCCGGCGCTCAAGTGACGTCTCACAAATGGGGGGAACAGCAGGGGGAGGATGTCACCATCTAGGACCAGATCAGGCTGGGGGCGACCCTCTCTCTCCTGAGACCAATCGCAGAGGAGCACCATGTCCTGGAGGAGGAGGAGGAGGGTTGCCAGGTCTTCCTAATTTAACACCTGCGCAGCAGTACAGCCTAAAGGCCAAATATGCTGCAGCCACTGGAGGACCACCGCCTACTCCTTTACCTAATATGGAGCAGTCAGGTACTCCAGGCAGAAGAGGAGGTGTTTTGAGTGAGTACCAGGGGCAGCCTCTTCCTCCTTTCCTTCAGCACGGGGGTCCTCGAAGGCACAGTGCCAACACAGAGTATGGTACTGGTGTGATCTACCCTCACCAGGCTCCAGGCAACAACACCAGGCGTGCCAGTGACCCGGTTCGATCAGCAGCAGATCCTCAAGCTCTTCCCAAGCGCTTCAATAGCCTTAATAATGTAGCCATGATGGGCCGAAGGAATGCACTGCAACACCGTGGCTCTGACAGCAGTCTTGCCCGCCACATGTACTCCCCTCGGCCACCTAGTATAACAGAGAATGTAATGATGGAGGCTATGAGTATGGAGCCACACCTAGCCCCGGTTAATGACAGGGATCGTTCTATGATGATGCCCTCAGGCGAGAGAAACTTCATGGGATACCAGCAACAGAATCAGACCCTTGGAGGTGGAGGTCCTATTTCAAACCAGCTGTCCCCGAGCCATGAATCTCTGAGCTGCCCAGACCAGGGTTACATGCAGCGACACTACCAGAGCCAGGGAGGGGAGGTCACCTCCAGGGCTGGTGGAAATCCAATGAGCCAAGCAAGGCCTATCCAGCCAGAGGGCATGTCAAATACACTTCTTCAACAGGCCGAGTATAGTATGAGCACCTGCCAGCTCAGTCCCTCGGGCCCCCATTACCCCAGCGTAGGCCAGGGTGGTGACGCTGGAGGCCCCTGGAATGATACCCAGAGCCAAGTCCAAACTCCCAGCCACGCTCTTCAGAACCAGCGAGCAATGCAGTATTCAGATCCAAGCCTGCAGCCTCAGCAGACACAGGCCCACTTCACCAATCAGACAGGCCTCTACAACAGTTCTAATGGAACCCACAAACTCATCATCAAGCCCGAGCAGCAGTTCCACCCTGGGATGGGAGGTGGCGATGCGTGTCAAAGTGCTAAGCTCCATCAGCAACGAATGCTCCTGCAGCAGACACAGGGTTACCCTCAACAACCAGGCCAGGTAATGATGAGGAACTCGAACAATCCCAGCTGCGATTTTCAAGGGCCGAACCAAAACTCTTTCCCCAGTGGAGGGGGATTGAGCTTGGGCTGCGCCGGCTCCGCGCTGTCTGATGGGCAGAGGTCAGAAACCCCGATGATGCAGGTGAAGGAGATGATGGTGAGGAACTATGTTCAGTCCCAGCAAGCACTCATGTGGGAGCAGCAACAAGAGCAGCAGCAGCAGAGTGGAATAAAACCTCCTCCTCTTTCTGACAGTATGGATCTGAGTGGCCAGACAGCAATGATGCAGCACAGTCCACAGCACCAAAACCAGAACCTTTACTCTAACCAGACCTACCCTTCCTATCCCAACCAGAACCTGGTCATGAGCCCTCCGGCCCACGGCCGAGGGCCCGGCTCAGTAACACCTAAAGACCAGCAGCTGACAGGCCTCCAAGGGTCTTGTTACAATCAGGAGATGGTGGTTCCCAGGCCTCCTCAGGGGCGGAAACCTCTCAGCCGCCAGAACAGCCTGTCTCAAGTAGGAGGCGGTTACCTCGGCAGCCCGCCCCACCTCAGCCCCGTCCACTCCACTTCCAGCCCCAGACGAGGGGTTCGGCTTCCTCCAGTCCAGCATCCACAGCACCCACAAAATGAAATGTTCTCTCCCTCCAACAACAACAACATGTACTACTCGGGTCAGATCAATATGGATATGGAGAAACACATGGACCCCCAGAACGGGCCTTTTCTTAACCAGCAGCATGGTATGGGGCCCAGTCTGGACTCAGCAAGTGGCACAAAGTCCATCCCCATGGCTCCTTATCCTGAGTCGGGCCCCATTTCCAATGCCTTAGAAAACCTAGACCTGGACAATGCTCGCATAGACTTCACTTCCATTATCGATGATGCTGACTCTTCCTCTTTCAGTCCTGTCAACAATCCCCATCAGGGTCAGCCAGGATCTTCCTCCCAGGCCTCGTCCCGCCTCACCACCCCCCAGACTTCTGTGAGCCTAGCTGCAGGCTCTGGCCTATCAAACATGGCTGTGGGTGACATGACATCCATGCTTACCTCACTGGCTGGGGAGAATAAATACCTGAACACACTGTCTTAAATGAAGACTCTTGAGCAGCTAAGGTTACATTTAGGCTTACAATCAAACACGGGCCTTGGCCAGGTTTCAATGTAACCAGCCTGGGGTTTAAAAAACTCGAATCCTGCCGCATGTAGTGATTTTCCCTTGTACATTTCAAGAAAGTTCAGTTAGGTTTAAGACGGACAAACTTTCGAATGAAACATATGTAATAGATCAATAGTATGTACTGTTTTATACATAAGCCCCGTATGCCTTTATACGTAAACCCAACACATTGAACCTTATTCAAGCCAGGATCCTGAGCTGGCAAGGGGTCTGTTGCTATTGGATACCCAAGAGGAGTAATTGTCTTGCGTTTTGGCTCCAAGTTGAGACCAACAAGCACTGTGGTCCCACCAGAGGTTAAAAATTGTACGAATCCCTACCCAAAAACCTTAAAACCAAAGGTGCCTGATCAGCCTCCCTCAGTGTATCATTCCCCTGCTCCCGTGGTACTTGGTATTTTTCTGTGCCTTACTGTAAGATCCAGATCTATTTGCCTGATATGAAATGATGATGCTGAACTTTTTCTGAACAGGCATTCCAGTCACATAGGGCTTTGACAAAAGTGGAGCAGAGAAGTATACATGTAAATAAGTTTTATATATATATATATGTATATATATATATATATACTGTATATATATACATATATATGTATATATATATATATATATATATACAGTATGTTGTGTATATGACAATGAGACATTGGATAATCATCCCCTGTCTTTTGATAGACTGCTTTTATTCTGAAGGCCAATGTTCACAGGATGGGATGTTAGTAAAATGGTTGTTTGAAGAGATGAGAAAGATATACATTTAGTGATTGAAACGTAACTTCTTGGTGCTACTAAATATTCATCTATATTGCTAGGGATTTCTGCCTCGTCAGGAGCAGCACAATCTGTACCAGTGACATATCAGTATTTCTACACATGCAGACGCACTCACACACATATTTTCCCCGCACATGAGCCCACACTCAGGACTTGAATCTTTGGTGTTCACATTACATGTATGTTGTAAATGCCTTTCCAGACAGAGAGTTTGCACTCCACATGTTTACTATAAGTGCTCCTAAAGCAGCTGTGTACTCATTTTTTCACTTGTGTTTATAACAGCAAAAAAAAGACAGAGCCCTGCCCTCTCAAAGGTACATACAGTGAGCAAAGTACAAATATGATATGCATTAACAGCCCCCTCCAAATGGCAATAACAGCAGTAACATATAATGCATTTGCTCAACATTAACGAGTTATGACTCGTACATGATTCAGCTGAGGATGACGACAGTCAAGGCCATTGAATGAAACTCAGATACTTTGTACCTGTCAACAGATCTGTCATTGTTGCCCATATTTGAGAAACAGAGGTACTTTTATAGTAAAGCAACACTTTGGCTCTGATCCCAAAAAGGAGTTTTATAGAAAATTCTGTATTACTAATTCAGAATGGAGCATCAAGAAGTGTGAATTATATCAATTGCTACCACTCTTATAAAACATGTATTGTATGGGTACGCTGAGGTACTTTCGTGCAACTATTGCGCTGTATCATATGGATGTAAGCAGCAGCTCTTTGTAGGAGGACAAATTTTATACTGTGGCTTTGCACTGACTACAGCACTGTGTGGAAAGGTCTCTGTCTCTTATGACTATTCACATGAACCTCATTTTGGTGACAATAAAGAATCATTACAGTATTTTTTAGTCATTAAAAATAAGTCTGACCATGCCTACGCTCAGTGAGGCCACATTAAAATATTGCTGAAGCATTTCAGGTGACTTTTGAGAATAAAATAACAGCGTCACCTCAAAGTTTGTTAAACATTAGCAGGAATGAACATTTTCTTCATTTGAAAAAGTCTACAACCAAAGACATCTAAAAATGACTGAGAGAAAAAAAAAATGCACAAATAGTCTATTTTAACACAACACTAACGCTAGCAATAAGGGCATGAACATTGACCGATAGTGCTGTTCTTTAGAATGTATGAGATGTGTTGTATAAAATTATCTTTTTATATTAATGAACTTTATGGATGTCGCCTTCAATGTGTGTGTGTTTTTTTTTTTTATAACTGTCATCCTTCATTCTGACTTTTTTGCTGGCAAAAGAATATCAACTTTAGCAACAGAAAGCTATAATAGTAGCAATAACTATAATAGATAAAAAGCCAAGTGTTATATTTTGTGTACAATTTTCTACATTTTTATACATATGTGCTATATTTTACCATTTTATGAATAAACCTGTTCAGTTTGGGATGGATGCAGAACGGTCGTCCACCTTTTATTTCTCATATCTGTTGTCGTAAAGTGATGCACCTTTGTGTAACACTATTCCAGTTGCTCTAATGAGCCATAAGAAGATTGTTTAAGATATCATTGTAGTTTTAGGAGGAAGAGTTAACGACCCATGTAAAGAAATGGGTATGAAGCAGGCTATCGCTGGAGGATGTGTTTCTGTCTGGTGGATTAATGCAATGGCTCCTCTTCTCCAACAGAGTGCAGTACAGCCTGGGAACAAGCACAGGTTCAGTATTTTGATTCCATTCACTACAAATGAAGCCCCAACTGTTGCTATGTGTAGTCAATCACTCCTGTAGGCGCTTAAACTATAGTAGGTCTGTATTCCACGCAGTTTTACTCCCAAATTATTCAAAGTAGGCTATATCTAAATGTCCAAGCAGGAAGCATTTTTCCTGAAACATTCTTCTTTTTGTTTCCATCCCACAGGCTAATTGGAAAACCCCTTGTTATGAAAAGGATACAGACCTCATGGCAGCCTGTTACATCTACAGTGATGTGCTAAGATTAAGTGGATGAACATAAAAAGTGGCTGCTTTTGGTGACATCAGTGCCTGGACGGGCTCTCTGTGGTCAGTGGGCCCTGGCACTGCAGGCTGTTGAATGCTGTAAGAAAGAAAAACGACACAATTTTTGCTTGTAAAGTGTTATCAACAAAAAGCTGTGCTTTAAAAGACATCCAATAAAAGAGCGATGGGAAAGTATATTATGTTTTGCATCTACTCTACACTTTTTGGCTTGTGACTCTTGAAACTGAAGTCATGTTTATTTGTGCATCGCACACCACAGGTTATGAGTCATGAACAGTTCAACTAAAGAGTGATGGTTTTTCCCCCCTCAGACTGAAGAAAAATGAATAAAAAGTCAGAGTGAATAAACTAAAATAGGCTATGTTATCTCCATCCCGCCTCTTTAATCACCTGATGAGTTATCCCTCCGCCAGGATGAAAAACATTTCTGTACTACAAAGTAAAACTGATACCATAATTAGAGCCCAAATATTAGGTAATTAGACCATTGCTCTTGAAGATATTTTTTCATGTCCGTGTCAGTTGTCTGATAAAATAGCGTCTAAAAATAGTCGCAGTCAAAATGTGTCTAGTCACTTTTCTAAATGGTTTCGCTGGCTGTATTAGTCATCATTAACCATAGCAACAGTACACCTGCTACATTCAATCGTACCATTTAGCTAAACTAATTAATTTTAACTGCCTGAAACATGGGTTAAACTCACTGTAAGCACGCTTTATAACTTAATGGATATTTGAAGACATCCGTGGTAAGTGGCAAGACACCCAAATATTAGAATACCTGTGTCAGAATATCCTGGTAGAGGAAGTGACAAACGTTTCCGTTTTTTTCATAACTAATTTGTAAAACATGTCGTAGTTTGCTATCGCTGTCATATAATTTGTGGTGTTTGGTGAGTTTACACAGTGACTTTAAACAGTGTCATTACCTTTACTTTGTACAGTGTTGGCTCCTTTTTGTTCAGGGGCCCCAGTGTGCTGCTGAGACTATGTTGGCATCGTGGTGTTGTGGCATGGCACAGTAGACTCACGGCAGCCACCACAACCTGGCACTGATGCTTGAAGCTGACTCATTTGCTCCAAGGCGAGGGGAAGTTTTCCTGACGGACTACTGATTTGTAATCTGGCATCTCCAGATCGGTGAATTGAAACAATAGCTCAGTTTCCACAAAGGAGTCACACGGGTTATTTGCAGGATGGTTAAGCTGACAGAGGATGATTCCCATTTTACAGCTCACAGTTTTATGGCTACATTTTCAATATGCACATTTGGAAAGATATCCGTGCAAGAAACAGCTAATTTTACCACCACTGAGGTCACCCTTTTGATATGTCAGATTGTGGTGTTCAGGATATGTGGTGAATTGTCACCCTTGCAATGAGGTGCACATTGCCTACTAAAATACATTAGAGGTAGACTCATGCTTTATATATAATTGGCTTGCTGCATTTATTTAATGTTTGCACTGTTACTTTGTTTGACACATGTCAAATTTAAAGGGACCTACACTGATTCTTTTTTCTCCAAATTTAGAAACACTGTCTTGTCTCTTGCCTCAAGCCAAAGTGTTTCTGTAGCTTTTTTGTACAAAACTACATACTGTGTTGTACATGTTAAAGAACAATAGGGTACTCTTAAATATCTAATTTAATAACTTAGACGTCACTGAGAAGATAGTGTTGTCGCCTCTGCATTGTGATATCCACATTTCTGTAGCGTTACAAATGGAAATGTCAAAATAAGAACTGAGTTTTTCAAATGCAAAGAAGTGGGCAGCATAATGACTTTTCTCTTTTCTTGTCTTGCCATTCAGAAGGAGGCTTTTCTTTTCCTTTTGTCACTTAGGTTGGCATATAATTAACTCCTGCTTAATATGCTGTGTAAGGGCTCTCCTCCCCATGCAAGAAGCTTTGAACCCATAGACGGACAGGGACAAAACCCCAGTGGGACTGCTTCCTCTATGCTCCTTCTTGTGTGTGTTTGTGTGTATGTGAAAGACAGTAGAAAACTATGCCACGGCAACACAGCTGCATCCTTATTTAACTGCACATCTGTTAGAGAATGATCACAGACAAAAACCTACTTGTAGTCCATCATTAAAGGTGCATCAGTGCAGTGGGTTCATCAAAATAAGAGTAATATGGACGTTTTTGTTAAGTACACAAGAAAACCTACAGCTCTTAACTTTCAGGCAATATGTTACAACCTGCCATTTGTCCGTCTGGTGCCCTGCATTTCAACAGTCCAAAATCCACAATTAAATCATTTGAAATTTTGAAAGGAAAATATCCACCTGCCCACTGCATGGCTGAAGATAATTTAAAAAACAGCTCCCAGGACCTCCGAGGCACCTCTGCACCTCTGTGACCCTCATCGGTAGCAAAGTTTATTGCCCCCTCCTCGCCCACCTCCTCTCCTCCCTCTTTTTCTCCTCTATCCATCCCACCACAAAGGGCCGTGATGACCCTTCTGTCCTTCTCTTTCTTCGGCCCTCCGCTCCCTCCCCACCTTCAGGATGCTTTCTCTTCCAGAATCCATTAAGAGACAAACCCCCGGCAGCAGTCACGATGGCTGAAGGAATGAAGGAATGAAGGAATGAAGGAATGAAGGGCTGAATCTATTATGTTTTTCAGCATGAGCTGATGATGTAGGGGGAAAGGTCTTTGTTTAAAATGTGAACTTGATCTGCAGTGTTGGAAATAAGAAGTGGATGGAATATTAAAATACACAAAAACATAAACCTTCAATAGCTGTTTTGCTGATTCTTATGTGAATAGAGTGGTTTTGGATACTTTCTTTTCTTTAGCACAGCGGCTTTAAGTGAGCTTGTTGTGCTTTTCTGTATGAATCTCGTGGCAGGTTTGTGTTGTTCCTGTAATCATGCTTTGATAGAGATGTTCTCTAAAAGGTTCAGTGCAGATAATCTGCCTTTTATTTCTCAGTCTTTAACTCACTTAATCCGTGTCACTGTCAGATTCCTGTTTGTTTACTCCGCATAGACTCTGTAGCAGCAAACATAATGCGCCGTGAAAAGCTACCCAGCTCGCTCTTATTATCTCGCAGGATTACTTGAAGGTGGGGGTCCTGAACGCTGCGTTACAGTTTTATTTGGGATGTTTTTTTCAGTTGCAAAACAGATTACGGCCCAGGTTGCAACACAAAGGACAGGCAATGCAGCACTTCCTACAGCCACCCAGGGGTGAATGGAGCGCAGGACGGGGTCCTCTCCGGGGTACTTGAGCGCAGGTGCCACATGCATACTAGTTTAGAAAAATGGGGAGAGTGGAGGCATGCGCACATACCTGTTCTCATTAACCTGCAGTTACTATAATCTCCCCTTGGTGAAAATGTTGCAATTTGAGCTGCTGGAGTTAACAGCCTAATTTGCACCTCGTCAATATAGACAGGTTTAGACGCTGCGCCCACTGAAAGCTTCGTGAGAGGAGTTTGCTCTGCAGCAGAGACACGACACAAGATAGCAATGTTTTTTTTAGTTTTTTTTTTATAGTTATAGCATGAAAACTATTCATGCATGGAGGTAAAAGTAAAATCATTGAGTGGGTGTCTAAGATAACATCTTAGATTGACATATTTGATAAATAACTAACCAACAATCAGATTCAACTGTTGATTGCAGGAGCAGCAATTATATTTACGCATATCGTCAGTTGTTTTAATAACACATGAAAGAAACGTTTAAGTTGTGTATTCCCACTATATTTCTCCATTAGATGGAGCAAACATGAACACGGGCCGCTCTCGGGATTTCCCTCACCGGAGAGGAGGTGCAATGTAGCGAAATCGGTGTAATATACATGTCAGAGTACAACGGGGATTTTTACGGTGAGGCTATATGAGCAGGTCTTACTCAAATTACTACTTTGGGGAAGGTGTACGTTTACGATGCCAAAACTGACCTCAGGGCCAACCTCTGCTGCTGACATCACTCCTCATGGCTCGTCGCCTCCGCTTGGAGTCCCATCAAGGTCTGAGTCTCCCGCTGTGACCGAAGGCGATGCCTCAACACCATTCATTCTGAGGCAGGCACTCAGGACACACACTCGCACCGCTATCCCGGACAACTTTTTTTTTTTTTTTTTTTTTTTTTTTTTTTTTTTTTTTGCGCAAAGAAATAAAGAGTGATAATGACAGAAGAAAGTAGGGGAAAGCGCAGGAAACAAGCCAACCCGAGGAGAAACCGAGGTAAGAAACCTGCAGCGCTGGAAAGTTTTAAGAAGTTTGTAAATGATGCAGGCAGATGTTGCTGCAGCGGACAAGCGAGGCGCGTTGATTTCCTCCGGAATTTTTTTTTTTTTAGAAGAAAACTAACTTGAAACATCGTGTTTTCTCTGTGTAGCAATTTTCTACTCAGCACTTTGATATTTCAGGCACGTTTTTGTGTTCGTCTCTTGTGATTGTCGTGCAGCATTAACTGCGGGGATGAGCAGTTAGATATGGTCAGGTTGGGAGCCTTTGGGATTATTCTACCTGGACGCTTACCTGGGCACAGCTGTGCAATAGAAGGTGCGAGGCAATCCGTAGGAAATGCACAACCTGTGGCTGCACGCCTTTTCAGAAATCGTTTTGTATATTTAAAAGCTTCTTTTCTTCATCAAAGGCAAATCGTCAACGATTTATTAGAATCACGCTGCCATAAACGTACTAGTGAAAACAGAATCTTACAGTGATTCAGCTATTTTATTTTACTAAGAACGTATTTGATTTCAGAGAGTTTTTCTCTTTCGTGTAGCCTTTAGTTGTGTTACTGTTTAGGCTGAGAAGTTAACCTACTCTGAAACTGAAACTTTCTAGTCTCCTGCTCTCTTATTTTACATACTCTTGTGCTTCACTATGCAACGTGATGTGGGATTTTACATTAAGTTTTCAAAAGTTTGTTACTACTTTATCAACTCCTCGTCAAAAATATAATATACCCTACCATCTGCGGTAATAAAAGAAAAATATCATAGGTCAACTAATGCTTTTTGAATTACAGTGTCAGATTTGATCATGTTTTTGCCTCTAAATCTCTCGCATTTTAAATAATAATTACAAATCACTATAAATAATAAAACACTACATCTTTAAATAAATATTTATGCCAATGCCTCATTTAGGCTATATAGTTTTCTATCAAGTACAGAGGTTTAAAAATGTGATTTCAAGTCCAACCATGTGCACATGATTAATTCTGCTGTAATGCACATTTCAAATGATTAATCTCTCTAATTCTTACTGGATTTATCAATCACCTGATCAAGAATTAGTGGACTGCTTAAGTTGGCCTTAAAGCTTTAAACGATGTCAGTTATCAGTTTCTGTCAATACACTTCCTCCAACAGTGCTGAGAGGAACTTTGAGACTGCGTGCTGAATTTAGAGACTTTGTTGAGACTGTGTTGTGCATGCATCAAGCAGTGCGTTGCTTGTGCTTGGTTCTGAACTCACAAACAGAAGTAAGGACACACACACACACACCTGCAGACACATACACATATAACCTTTGTTCTCACCCAAAACTCTAAAATGATTCACAACATGGAACAGTGAATGTTTCTGTAACCCTAAATTTAACTTGCAAACACTTTCTAAATAACTCAAATGTAAAACAAGTAATTAACTTATTCTAAATCATGCTAATAATAATGGATTGTATCGTGCAAGCCAATGTCTTGTCGCTGGATCTTAATTGTTGGAAAAGATATCATTTTAAATGTAAATGAAGCCCTAAACCCAGAAATCCAATCCAGAATTAAGTTGGCTTTTTTAGGTTGTTTTTTTTTAGTCATCTTACTGTCACTTCAAGCATATTTTGTCTTCAGAGGACAGTGCAAAAGTGCACACACACACACACACACACACATCGAGTTTCACAAAAGCCATCGTAAACCAAGCAATGTTCTTATTTGCCTCTAATCTGACATGCGGCTGTCACAAACCTATTTGCTGTAAGTAGTGCAGTTTGTCTGTTTATTAGTTTGCTATAAGGGCTTCCTCATTTTATTCTGAAAAGTGTGAAGCCGAGCAAAGCATCACCAGGGTGAGATCCTCTCTGGCTGCTGGGCGTTAACTGGTACTCATGTGCATGTGTACACACACACACACACACACACACACACACACACACACACACACACACACACACACACACACACACACACACACACACACACACACACACACACACACACACACACACACACACACTCACACATACTCTCACCTTTGACTGTCACGTAGCAGTTTGTCGACCGACTGCACCCTATTTCACAAATCAACACCATCACACTGCCGTGAAAGCTATCAGCTAAAATGCACACTTACTAACGAGGGCCCGTCACTTATCAGACCACCAGCAAAAACAGACCAGTTCCTTTAATTCCTGCAGTGACCACAGAGGAGAGATAGGCATCACCAGCAGTCAGTTTCCAGTAAGATTTATTTAGTAATTGTAAGATCTGAGGAACTGAAGGACTTCCAAAAGAAAACAAGGAAAAAAGGAAACTGATTTTAAATTGATATTCATCGAAGAATCTGAAACAGTTTTCAGTCTCACGTTAATGAATGCTTCCTTTGATATGTTCCATACCATCTATTTTTAGTTAAAGCATTAGTTCAGGCTGCTTTCCCTCTTTTATTTATTACCGCTTTATGAATTGTCAGTGAGTCTGCCTGTGTTAAATGTGCACTATTATAGCATACAGTATGTCACATGCGCTAGTGGATGTGAAAAGTTTGTGTGAGTGTGTGTGTCATGTGCTTGGAGCTTATGCGTCCTCATGTCAGCGCAGAAATGTGTGTATTAAAGCTGTGTGTAGGACTTGGAATGTGCTGGGCTGAAGGCAGCCGTGTGAGCAGGGAGTTAAAGGTCCTTGATAAAACCAAATGAATTTGGCAGGCTCGACTCATAAGACAGCGATTCAGGGATCTTTTCCAAACCAGAAGAAAGAGAAAAAAAACATAGGCTGGCTTTTCTTCTCTCTCCAAGGCGCCTATTGATTATGTCTCTGTCTCCCCCAATAAAACCGTCAATGTTCAGCAATATCAAGCAATGTGAGGAAATTACAACTCTTCATTCCTGGCAGATTGAAAACAGTCCTGGGATCAGGAAAGGAAACATTGTAAATGATGACCTGTATTTACTGGCTGTAAGAGAGACACTTGAGTTTCAGAGTGTGTGAATGAATTAGCTGAGCACTGATAGGGAAAAGGGCAACATCCCTTCTTTAGGCGTTTGACTTCGTTGGCTTATTTGATAGTTGAATAAACTTTTCCTGAAATTCCTTCTGTAGTATTAATCATCAAAAAGGTTGTTGTTTTTTTGCTCAACTATACTTGAACTGTTTTCTAATTTAAAGTAAAGAAAATCAGAATTTAAGTTTTTGGAAGAGAGTTTTAAATAAGCAGCCCATTACTATCCATTCTCTCTAGCTCAATGGATTTCACTGAATACACCCTGTGGTGCAGTAACTGTTCTTCACTATTAGCAGAGACAGCAATATTTATCTACACAACTGATCAGTCTCATTCAAATGTTCCTCTTGACACAGATGTACGCCCTCACAAACATACGGTATCTAGTTCTGTTGCCTTTCTCTTTATGTTTTGTTAGTTCATTAAAAACTTCACTGTTGTTGAGTGGATGTGCCTTTTTAAGAGAGCTTTCTCTCTGTTTCCCTCTCTGCCTTTCTCGTTTTTCTTCTTTTTTCAAGTGCCAATTTATTTAAACTCCTTTCCCCTTTTCTTCTTTCTCCTTCATTGATTTCCAAACCCCAGTCTTTGTATGCAGCTGGGGCCCAGCTGTGTGTCTGTGACTGTATGTGTGTGCATATATGTGTCTGTGTGTGTTTGTGTGTGTTTTTCTGGCACAGTGCTGCCACAGTGAGCATAGCGCACTGTACACAAAGGACTCGAGCAACAAAAAAGAGAGGGAAAAACAGAAAGAGAGAGAATAGGGGGAAAGCATTGGAACGTTAAAGACTGACGCGCTTGTACTGTACAGAGTGGAGGGGCTGGGCCTTTTGGACCGAGCCTACTTTAACGGCAGATGTATCGGCGCTTGGGGATGAGGGGTGGGGAGAGCGAGACAGAAATGAAGAGCCCAGGCACCACAGTTTATTACCATGGCTCTTCAAGGGGCTCAGCTCAGGCGTCAGAACCAGCGGGTGGGAGGTGGGGGGCAGAAGAAGAAGAGAAGTTTTGAGGATGATAGAGATGGGGTACTGATGGGGTTGACAGGGCTGGAGACAGCGAAAACAGTTCTTCGGCATGAGAAGACAAGAGACGGAGGGGGGGGGGGGTAAAGACAGAAGAGACAGGATGGGCGAGGGAACGTGGGGAAGTCTAAGTGTTTCCTCATTTGTTCCTCAATGTTCCCACAGCTCCGAGTGTCACAGATTTCTCCCATCCTTGCTCTGTTTGTTTGATGCAGCAGTAATGAGGAATCCCTTGATTGACTCCCTCTGGTATTTTTCACATATTTATTCAATTATTGCTCATTCTGATGTTTCAGATGTAGCCAAAGCAGTCCCACGTTTTATGTTACGGCTGCATGGCTGCCACATTGGTGATCTTCTCCTGGAGGAATTGTTTGGAAAATTTGGCCACTGCAGGATTAATAAATATTAATCATATTAGGTCCTACACATATATGTTTGGCATTGTAAAACCTTGTTTTCTGAGCTATTACAAAAA